>NC_041387.1:647102922-647119041 GCF_002162155.2 Triticum dicoccoides
CATTTTGCAGCAATGTGTACATGGGACATGTATGCATATCAACACTGCCCATATAACAAAATAGTGGTATAATCTTCATTGAAGTTCTTCATATAAGGTGGCCATGCCACAATAAGTGAGAATCCTTGCCATGGCAACAATGGTACATAGATGGATCGATCGAAGATCAAAAGGAATATCCCATGCCACCATAAATTCGCACAAGAGCAACATGCATCCTTATCTAACTCAAACCCTGGCGCCAAACCCTCTGCATACATGAGGGCATCACATCACAAAGGTGTAAGAGAATGAAGAGACTCTTGGCAACAGATCATGCCGAGACTAGTAAGTTCAAACTTACACGTGTGCTTCACCATCACCAAAATCGCCAAGAGTGGCACCGACACAAAATACAGTGTCACGGGTAGGAGAAGATCCATTTCCTCAAGGAAGGTAAATGGAAATAAGCAAGAGGAAAACAACATAACTTAAATTATTTGGAAGCACAAGGAAGAAACTTTTGATTTAGCACATAATTTCACTGATCCTCTCATCCAAGTAAAAAAAAACTCTACCAACACTTAAGAATATTTTGTAGACAAGAATGCAATAACTATCTAATGATTAAACACGAGTTTTTTCAAATCAAACTGAAAAAACTATTTAAGTAATTGGTCCCCTTTTATGTAAGGAAAAATATTAAAGTCTACCCACCTCACCCTTAAAGTATACTACGAATCTGAATTTTTAAAGGGTATTTAGGTATTAGCACGTGGAGGTGGATAATTAGCCCCACACAGAGAGGAAAAAAAGAATTGTTGATCGATCGATCTACTAGGAAGAAACTGGTACTACGTGCAATTAAATATGAATGAAGCTTTACAAACTTTGTCCAGATTTACATTAAAAATATTAATATTTACAATACTAAATAATTATAATATGAAAATACGTCCCATGATGGATCTATATTGATTTGGTATTGCAATGTATTTATTGTTTTCTATAAATTTGGTCCAACTTCATAAAGTTTGACTTATGACAAACCTAATATGCATGGTAAAAATGAAATACAGGGAGTAGTAATTATCACAGGAATCAGAAAATTGTTGTTTCATCCCAAATTCAATAAACCAGGGTTGATTTCATTTGATTCAGCCTTAGTAGTTGGTGGGGGAATATGTTTATAGTGAAGTCATCATTATTAGTACTTTAAAAATCACAAAGCTTGGTATTTTGACAGAAATATACATGATTTCAAGCCTAAAACAAAAGTAACTACTTATTGTAATAAAAATGTTTTTTGTGCTATATTCGGTTCTGGGAGAGCCGAAAAGCAAATTAACAACAAATACAAAAGAACTAAGAAAGATAAATAGCAAGCAAGTGGAGTACTGGAGTGTAGGACCTATAGCTGAAAGAAGGGCTTCCCTGCAACATCACTAGAAAAGGGTTTGCTTCTGATACGTCTCCGTCGCATCGATGATTTTTTATTGTTCCATGCCAATATTCTACACCTTTTACATACTTTTGGCAACAATTTATATGATTTTCTTAGACTAACATATTGATCCAGTGCCCAGTGCCTGTTCTAGTTTGTTGCATGTTTTTTGTTTTGCTGAATATCCATATCAAACGAAGTCCGAATGCGATAAAAATTTATGAATATTTTTTTGGAATATATGTGATTTTTGGGAAGCGGAATCAACGCGAGACGATACCCGAGGGGCCCACAAGCTCAAAGGCGCCCCAAGGGGTAGGCGAGCCTAGCAAGCTTGTGGCCACCCCGAAGGTCAGTTGGAGGTGTCCTTCGGCCGCAAGGAAGCTTATATCCGGATAAAAATCTTGTTAAAATTTCAGCCCAATCGGAGTTATGGATCTCTGGATATTTAAGAAACGATGAAAGGCCAGAATCGGGGTCGCAAAACAGAAAAGAAACATAGAGATAGGAGATAGATCCAATCTCGGAGGGGCTCCCGCCCCTCCACCACCATGGAGGCCATGAACCAGAGGGGAAACCCTCCTCCCATCTAGGGGGAGGTCAAGGAATAAGAATAAGAAGGAGGGGGGCTCTCTCCCCCTCTCTCCTAGTGGCGCGGAGTGCCGCCGGGCCAAGGATCGTGACGGCGATCTACACCAACAATCTCGCTATCGTCAACACCAACTTTCTCCCCCTTTATGCAGTGGTGTAACACCTCTTCTCCCCGCCATATACTCTACTTAAACATGGTGCTCAACACTATATATTATTATCCAATGATGTGTGGCTATCCTATGATGTTTGAGTAGATCCATTTTGTCCTATGGGTTAATTGATGATCATGATTGGTTTGAGTCGTATGTTTTATTATTGGTGCTGTCCTATGGTGCTCTCCCTGTCGCGCAAGCATGAGGGATCCCCGCTGTAGGGTATTGCAATATGTTCATGATTCTCTTATGGTGGGTGGCGTGAGTGGAAGCACAGACCCGAGTAAGTGGGTTGTTGCGCATGGGTGTAAAGAGGACTTGATACCTTATAATGCTATGGTTCGGTTTTACCTTTATGATCTTTGGTAGTTGCGGATGCTTACTAGAGTTCCAATCATTAGTGCATATGATCAAAGTGGAGAAATTATGTTAGCTCATGCCTCTCCCTCATATAAAGTTGCAATAATGATTACCGATCTAGTTATCGATTGCCTAGGGACAAATAAATTTTTTGTGACAAAAAGCTCTCTACTAAAACTAACTTAATTGTTTCTTTTTCTAAACATCCCCTACCTTTTATTCACGTGTTCTTTATTATCCTACAAACCTATCCTATAACACCTACAAAGTACTTCTAGTTTTATACTTGTTCTAAGTAAAGCGAACGTCAAGCGTGCGTAGAGTTGTATCAGTGGTCGGTAGAACTTGAGAGACTATAAATTCTACCTTTAGCTCCTCGTTGGGTTCGACAATCTTACTTATAAAAAGAGGCTACAATTGATCCCCTATACTTGTGGGTTATCAGCTTCCTCTCTTCTAGGAAGTTGTTGGCCCCCCAAGTACAAAGGTTCGTAGCAAGCATCAATTTTTCCTCAAGTGGATGACCTTAATATTTATCAATAGCTGCACACAACTACAATACTTGTCTTGGTCCGAATGAAACTAATGAGATTGTGAGTCTCTCTAGCCTTGCTAGTTACAAGGATTATTATAACCCGTGGTAAGAATTGATAATTGTAACAAAAAAAGTAATGGTCCAGTCTGAGTGACCAAGGTTGACAACGATTAATATGAATGGATGGAGATCCATAACTTCACTAGTGGTATCTCTCCATAAAACATAGCATAGTGATACGTCTCCAACGTATCTATAATTTTTCATTGTTCCATGCTATTATATTACCCGTTTTGGATGTTTATGGGCTTTACTTTACACTTTTATATCATTTTTGGGACTAACCTACTAACCGGAGGCCCAGCCTGAATTGCTCTTTTTTTGCCTATTTCAGTGTTTCGAAGAAAAGGAATATCAAACGGAGTCCAAACGGAATGAAACCTTCGGGAGCAATCTTTTTGGAACAAACACAATCCAGGAGACTTGGAGTGGATGTCAAGAAGTAACTGAGGCGGCCACGAGGGTGCCCGGCGAACCCTAGGGGGGCAGGTGTGCCCCCACCCTCGTGGGCCCCTCGTGACTCCCCTGACCTACCTCCTTCGCCTATATATATCCACATACCCCGAAAACATCCAGGAGCACCATGAAAAACTATTTCCACCACCGCAACCTTCTGTATCCGCGAGATCCCATCTTGGAGCCTTCGTCGGCGCTCCGCCGGAGGGGGAATCGACCACGGAGGGCCTCTACATCATCTCTAAGGCCTCTCCAATGAGTTGTGAGTAGTTTACCACAGACCTTCGGGTCCATTGTTATTAGCTAGATGGCTTCTTCTCTCTCTTTGAATCTCAATACAAAGTTCTCCTCAATCTTCTTGGAGATCTATTCGATGTAACTCTTTTTGCGGTGTGTTTGTCAAGATCTGATGAATTGTGGGTTTATGATCAAGTTTATCTATGAGAAATATTTGAATCTCCTTTGAATTCTTTTATGTGTGATTAGTTATCTTTGCGGGTCTTTTCGAATTATCAGTTTGGTTTGGCCTACTAGATTGATCTTTCTTGCAATGGGAGAAGTGCTTAGCTTTGGGTTCAATCTTGCAGTGTCCTTTCCCAGTGACAGCAGGGGCAGCAAGGAACGTATTGTATTGTTGCCATTGAGGATAAAAAGATGGGGTTTATATCATATTGTTTGAGTTTATCCCTCTACATCATGTCATCTTTCTTAATGTGTTACTCTGTTATTCATGAACTTAATACTCTAGATGCAGGCAGGAGTCGGTCGATGTGTGGAGTAATAGTAGTAGATGCAGAATCATTTCGATCTACTTGTTATGGACGTGATGCCTATATACATGATCATGCCTAGATAATCTCATAACTATGCACTTTTCTATCAATTGCTCGACAGTAATTTATTCACCCACCGTAATACCTATGCTATCTTGAGAGAAACCACTAGTGAAACCTACAGCCCCCGGGTCTATCTTTTATCATATAAGTTTTCCATCTACTTTTATTTGCATCTTTTACTTTCCAATCTATATCATAAAAATACCAACAATATTTATCTTATCTTATTATCTCTATCAGATCTCACTTTTGCAAGTTTCCGTGAAGGGATTGACAACTCCTTTATCACGTTGGTTGCGAGGTTCTTGTTTGTTTGTGTAGGTGTGTGGGACTTTTGAGGAGCCTCCTACTGGATTGATATCTTGGTTCTCAAAAACTAAGGGAAATACTTACGCTACTCTGCTGCATCACCCTTTCCTCTTCAAGGGAAAACCAACACAGTGCTCAAGAGCTAGCACATAGGTGTTGTGAGCAATCATAGTTGTGTATCTTGTAGTTTTTTTAAAACTATGATTATACATGACATAATTGCATATAGGCATACGTCCTTACATCATTAGACAGTTGTCCAACTACATCTATGGCTAATTCGCCACCCCAAGACCGCTATCCAACATGCATCTCCAATGTTAAAAAACATCATCGATTGGTTTACCTCGATAGGATGTTGCGGGTAGGTCCCTGCCAGCTAAATAGTCTCACTGACTGCTGGGTCCGGTGAACGCTAACTGTGCCAAGTCAAATGTGACACATGAGGCCCACATCTCGGTTGCGCGGAGACTAACATGGGATTAATTTAGCCCTAAATGTATCATTCATAGAAAGGGGTCCACATGTTAACGTTTCAGACTAATCTGAATCATCCTAAACTAATGACTACACGTTGGCACGGCCGGGGATAACCGCTGGCAATCTCAAATCACGGTGGTATCCCACCATAGGCCACGACAACAACATTGGAGGTTAGCAAGGTGTAGCCCGTGCTCACGTGCGTCCATGGTAGGTCGCGAGAGGCTGTGGAGTGGCCCTAAGGGGGCAAGCGGTGGATCTGAGCAGCGGCAGAGCCACGACTCTGACAACATCGGTGTTACGACATGAACCTGAGCAAACTAGGCTGATGTCTGGAATCTACGGACCAAGGGGAGCACATCAAGCAGTAGAACGACACAAGGGGAGCTCAGCAACGAGGAGCACGTCGGCCATGGTGGACGGTTGCGCTCAGCTCGCGTGGACGACGGCTACAACACGAGTCCAAGTTCTAGAGGAGAGTGGAAACTGGGAGAGGCTCACCGCTGAGTCTAATGGAGGCAAAGGCTAGGCCGGGGCTCATCTGTGCGTGGCAAATCATTCATTGGCGTCTAACGACCGCAATTGGAAAAGATAGCTCGATTGGGTCGGCTCCGGGCTTCGGGGCTCAAATCCTTTGGGGCGTGTTTGGTTCAAGTTTTGAACAGTAGTCGCATTGCATACACATCTCAACCCAGCCTGGTTGAGGAAAAACATGCCCTAATACGCCATATGCAACGTGTTTGGTTGCCTGCATCTAGTGTCCCTGCATTAGGTAATACGCAAGTGCACTTTGTTTGGTTGGCTGCATTGGCCCTAGCGGCACATGAACACGGTGTTTGGTTGCATACGACGTACATGTTGTGCTTACCTCATACCCTAGTTGGTGAGCTTACCCACAATGATCACACCTAGCACACCAACGCCACAACACAGCAATGGTGACAAACTAGGCGAAGATGATGAAGTTCTTCAGCTTCAGGCCGAACTGACGATCCACCTTAGCAGCTTCCACTTTGACAGCTCCAACTTTGGCACTGTCGACACTGCTGCCTCCATGCTTTCGCACTCAGGCGGAGTAAGCTTGTTCTGCTGCCTGCCTAGTCTTGGACCCTCTATAGTTGCTGTTGCTATACGATGCCACTTGTGCATTGGCTTCTTCCCATGAACTATAAACCCCTGGAACCTCACCGATGAACATGGCATACCACTTGCCCTAGCAATGCACAAGAGCAAGAGTTGAAGCAGCAAATCAATGGAGCACAAGTAGCAAGCAAAGTAGCACACAAACAACAATGGAGTAGAAGAGAAGTAAAGCATGCATGATCATACGGCATAGCAAGTTCAACCTAACACTACCTTGGTGTTAACCTACCACCACATCCAAAAGAGGGTGTCGTCCTACCACCGCAAGTTCACCATCAGCGTGAGGGGTTAGTATATACCACCCACCGAAATATACAGACCATCAAATAATTTTTGAGACCTAGCTAAACAAAATGTACGTCATCATCGTCATCATCGTCATCGTCGCCACCGCCATCACCGTCGGGGATCATGCACGCTCATAGGCAGCACTACTCTAGTAGTAGTGCTTGCCCAGCCAGCTCCTGAGCCGCAGCACCCTGTGAGCATCGTGTTGGAAATATGCCCTAGAGGCAATAATAAAATGGTTATTATTGTATTTCCTTGTTCATGATAATTGTCTATTGTTCATGCTATAATTGTATTAACTGGAAACCGTAATACATGTGTGAATACATAGACCACAACATGTCCCTAGTGAGCCTTTAGTTGACTAGCTCGTTGATCAATAGATGGTTATGGTTTCCTGACCATGGACATTGGATGTCATTGATAATGGGATCACATCATTAGGAGAATGATGTGATGGACAAGACCCAATCCTAAGCATAGCACAAGATCGTGTAGTTCGTTTGCTAAAGCTTTTCTAATGTCAAGTATCATTTCCTTAGACCATGAGATTGTGTAACTCCCGGATACCGTAGGAGTGCTTTGGGTGTACCAAACGTCACAACGTAACTGGGTGACTATAAAGGTGCACTACAGGTATCTGCGAAAGTGTCTGTTGGGTTGGCACGAATCGAGACTGGGATTTGTCACTCCGTATAACGGAGAGGTATCTCTGGGCCCACTCGGTAATGCATCATGATAATGAGCTCAATGTGACCAAGTAGTTAGTCACGGGATCATGCATTACGGAACGAGTAAAGTGATTTGCCGGTAACGAGATTGAACAAGGTATTGGGATACCGACGATCGAATCTCGGGCAAGTAACATACCAATTGACAAAGGGAATTGCATACGGGATTGCTTGAATCCTTGACATCGTGGTTCATCCGATGAGATCATCATGGAACATGTGGGAGCCAACATGGGTATCCAGATCCCGCTGTTGGTTATTGACCGGAGAACGTCTCGGTCATGTCTGCATGGTTCCCGAACCCGTAGGGTCTACACACTTAAGGTTCGGTGACGCTAGAGTTGTCATGGGAAATAGTATGTGGTTACCGAAGGTTGTTCGGAGTCCCGTATGAGATCCCGGACATGACGAGGAGCTCCGGAATGGTCCGGAGGTGAAGATCGGTATATTGGACGAAGGGTATTGGAGTCCGGAATTGTTCCGTGGGTACCAGGTGATGACCAGCGTGTCCGAAAGGGGTTTCGGAGG
Organism: Triticum dicoccoides; assembly: GCF_002162155.2. Lineage (NCBI taxonomy): Eukaryota > Viridiplantae > Streptophyta > Magnoliopsida > Poales > Poaceae > Triticum > Triticum dicoccoides. Next base: position 647,110,818 of record NC_041387.1, read on the forward strand.
CCCCGACAAGCGTTGGGGGGGCCTTATGGGCCAAGGGGAGAGGGCACATCATCCCACTAAGGGGCTGAGCGCCCCTTCCACCCCATCTCACGTAACTAGGAGAGGTGGGGGCGCCACCCCTGGGCAGCCACCCCTCCCGGATTGGGGGGCAAGTTTCCTAGGGGGTGGGGGTGCCACCCCTAGGGCAACCGCCCCTACCGGATTGGGGGGCAAGTTTCCTAGGGGGTGGGGGCGCCCAAACCCATCTAGGGTTTCCCCTGTGGCCGCCGCCCCTCCCCTAGGGGAACCCTAGGGCGCCTCCCCCCTCCCTTCCCCCAATATATAGTGAGGGAGAGAGAGGGCAGCCGCACCTTCCCCTGGCGCAGCCCTCTCCCTCCTCCAACACCGACTCCTCCTCCGTAGTGCTTGGCGAAGCCCTGCCGGAGAACCACGAGCTCCATCACCACCATGTCGTCGTGCTGTCGGAGTTCTCCCTCAACTTCTCCTCTCCCCTTGCTGGATCAAGAAGGAGGAGACGTCCTCGGGCTGTACGTGTGCTGAACGCGGAGGCACCGTTGTTCGGTGCTTAGATCAGATTCGGCCGTGATCTGAATCGTTTCGTGAACGACTCCACCGACCGCGTTCTTGTAACGCTTCCGCTTAGCGATCTTCAATGTTATGAAGATGCACTCCCTCTCTCTCTCTCGTTGCTAGAATCTCCTAGATTGATCTTGGTGATACATAGGAAAATTTCGAATTTCTGCTACGTTCCCCAACAGTGGCATCATGAGCTAGGTCTATTGCGTAGATTCTATGCACGAGTAGAACACAAGTTGTTGTGGGCGTTGATTTTGTTCAATATGCTTACCGTTACTAGTCCTATCTTGTTTCGACAGTATTGTGGGATGAAGTGGCCCGGACCGACCTTACACGTACACTTACGTGAGATAGGTTCCACCGACTGACATGCACTTGTTGCATAAGGTGGCTAGCGGGTTCCAGTCTCTCCCACTTTAGTCGGATCGGATTCGATGAAAAGGGTCCTTATGAAAGGTAAATAGCAATTGGCATATCACGTTGTGGTTTTAGTGTAGGTAAGAAGCGTTCTTGCTAGAAACCTATATCAGCCACGTAAAAACTTGCAACAACAATTAGAGGACGTCTAACTTGTTTTTGCAGCATATGCCGTGTGATGTGATATGGCCAAGAAGGACGTGATGAATGAAATATATGTGATGTATGAGATTGATCATATTCTTGTAATAGGAATCACAACTTGCATGTCGATGAGTATGACAACCGGCAGGAGCCATAGGAGTTGTCTTTATTTATTGTATGACATGCGTGTCACTGAATAACGCCATGTAATTACTTTACTTCATTGCTAAACCATTAGCCATAGTAGTAGAAGTAATAGTTAGCGAGACAACTTCATGGAGACACGATGATGGAGATCATGGTGTCATGCCGGTGACGATGATGATCATGGAGCCCCGAAGATGGAGATCAAAAGGAGCAAAATGATATTGGCCATATCATGTCACTATTTGATTGCATGTGATGTTTATCATGTTTATGCATCTTATTTGCTTAGAATGACGGTAGTAAATAAGATGATCCCTCATAATAATTTCAAGAAAGTGTCCCCCCTAACTGTGCACCATTGCGAAAGATCGTTGCTTCGAAGCACCACGTGATGATCGGGTGTGATAGATTCTAACATTCACATACAACTTGTGTAAGCCAGATTTACACACGCGAAACACTTAGGTTGACTTGACGAGCCTAGCATGTACAGACATGGACACGGAACACAAGAGACCGAAAGGTCGAACATGAGTTATATAGTAGATACGATCAACATGAAGATGTTCACCGAGGATGACAACTCCGTCTCACGTGATGATCGGACACGGCCTAGTTGACTCAGATCATGTATCACTTAGATGACTAGAGGGATGTCTATCTAAGTGGGAGTTCATTAGATGAACTTAATTATCCTGAACATAGTCAAAAGGTCTTTGCAAATTATGTCGTAGCTCGCGCTTTAGTTCTACTGTTTTAAGATATGTTCCTAGAGAAAATTTAGTTGAAAGATGAAGTAGCAATTATGCGGACTGGGTCCGTAAACTGAGAACTATCCTCATTGCTGCGTAGAAGGCTTATGTCCTTAATGCACCACTCGGTGTGCTGAACCTCGAACGTCGTTTGTGGATGTTGCGAACATCTGACATACACGTTTTGATGACTACGTGATAGTTCAGTAATGGTAAACTGTTTAGAATTGAGGCGCCGAAGACGGTTTTGAAACGTCGCGGAACATATGAGATGTTTCAAGGGCTGAAATTGGGATTTCAGGCTCGTGCCCACGTCAAGAGGTATGAGACCTCCGATGAGTTTCTTAGCCTGCAAACTAAGGGAGAAAAGCTCAATTGTTGAGCATGCTCTCAGATTGTCTAAGTACTACAATCACTTGAATTGAGTGGGAGTTAATCTTCTAGATGAGATAGTGATGGTTCTCCATAGTCACTGCCACCAAGCTATTAGAGCTTCATGATGAACTATAACATATCAGGGATAGACATGATGATCCTTGAGCAATTCGCGATGTTTGACACCGCGATAGTAGAAATTAAGAAGGAGCATCAATTGTTGGTGGTTAGTGAAACCACTAGTTTCAAGAAGGGCAAGGGCAAGAAAGATACTTCATGAAACGGCAAATCAGTTGCTGCTCTAGTGAAGAAACCCAAGGTTGAAACCAAGCCCGAGACTAAGTGCTTCTGTAATGAGGGAAACGATCACTGAAGCAGGACTACCCTAGATACTTGGTAGATGAGAAGGCTGGCAAGGTCGATAGAAGTATATTGGATATACATTACATTAATGTGTACTTTACTAGTACTCCTAGTAGCACCAGGGTATTAGATACCGGTTCGGTTGCTAAGTGTTGGTAACTCGAAATAAAAGCTGCGGAATAAACGGAGACTAGCTAAAGGTGAGATGACGATATGTGTTGGAAGTGTTTCCGAGCTTGATGTGATCATGCATCGCATACTCCCTCTACCATCGAGATTGGTGTTAAACCTAAATAATTGTTATTTGGTGTTTGCGTTGAGCATATACATGATTGGATTATGTCTATCGCAATACGGTTATTCATTTAAGGAGAATAATGGTTACTCTGTTTATTTGAATAATACCTCCAATGGTCTTGCACCTAAAATGAATAGTTTTTTGAATCTCGGTTGTAGTGATACACATGTTCATGCCAAAAAAATAAGATAGTAATGATAGTACCACATACTTATGGCACTGCCATTTGAGTCATATTGATATAAAACGCATAAAGAAGCTCCATGTTGATGGATCTTGGACTCACTCGTTTTTGAAAAGTTTGAGACATGCGAACCATGTCTATTGGTATGTATGCATGAAGAAACTCCATACATATGGATCGTTTGGACTCACTTGATTTTGAATCACTTGAGACATGCAAATCATACCACATGGGCAAGATGACTCAAAGCCTCATTTTCAGTAAAATGGAACAAGAAAGCAACTTGTTGGAAGTAATACATTTTGATGTGTGCAGTCCAATGAGTGCTGAGGCACGCAGTGGATATTGTTATGTTCTTACTTCACAGATGATTTGAGTAGATGCCGAGTATATTTACTTGATGAAACACAAGTCTGAATTATTGAATGGTTCAAGTAATTTCAGAGTGAAGTTGAAGATTGTCGTGACAAGAGGATAAAATGTCTATGATATGACCATAGAGATGAATATCTGAGTTACGTGTTTGGTACACAATTAAGACATTGTGGAAATTGTTTCACAACTAATACCGCCTGGAACACCGTAGTGTGATGGTGTGTCCAAACATCATAGATGCACCCTATTGGATATGGGGCATACCATGATGTCCCTTATCGATTTACCACTATCATTTATGGGTTTAAGCATTAGAGACAACCGCATTCACTTTAATTAGGGCACCACGTAATTCTGTTTTGGGATGACACCGTATGAACTATGGTTTAGAGAAACCTGAGCTGTCGTTTCTTGAAAGTTTGGGGCTGCGACGCTTATGTGAAAAAGTTTCATCCTGATAAGCTCAAACCCAAAGCGGATAAATACATCTTCATAGGACAACCAAAACAGTTGGGTATACCTCCTATTTCAGATCCGGAAGCAAAAGTGATTGTTTCTAGAGACGGGTCCTTTCTCGAGGAAAGGTTTCGCTCGAAAGAATTGAGTGGGAGGACGGTGGAGACTTGATGTGGTTATTTAACCGTCACTACAACTAGTGTGTAGCAGGGCACAGGAAGTTGTTCCTGTGGCGCCTACACCAATTGAAGTAGAAGCTTATGATAGTGATCATGAAGCTTCGGATCAAGTTACTACCAAGCCTCGTAGGGTGACAAGGATGCGTACTATTTCAGAATGGTACAGTAATCCTGCCTTGAAGGTCATGTTGCTAGACAACAATGAACCTACGAGCTATGGAGAAGCGATGGTGGGCCTGGATACCGACGAATGGCTCGAGGCCATAAAATCCGAGAAAGGATCCATGTATGAAAACAAAGTATAGACTTTGGAAGAACTACTCGATGGTCATAATGCTGTTGAGTACACATGGATTTTAGAAGGAAGACGGACAATGATGGTAAGTGTCACCATTAAGAAAGCTCGACTTGTTGCTAAAATGTTTTTCTACAAGTTCAAGGAGTTGACTACGATGAGACTTTCTCACTCGTAGCGATGCTAAGAGTCTGTTGGAATTATATTAGCAGTTACTGCATTATTTATGAAATCTTGCAGATGGGATGTCAAAACATTGTTTCCTCGACGATTTTCTTGAGGAAAGGTTGTATGTGATACAACTAGAAGGTTTTGTCAATCCTGAAAGATGCTAACAAGTATGCAAAGCTCAAGCAATCCACTACAAGGAATATGTCAACTTGTGACCTTGACTTTTGGTCACTGAAAGGTCATTGTTTTTCATTTGCGACCTTTTTGTGACCAAAAAGAGAAGGTCAAAAGCTGGCGGTCATTAACTGACTATAGCGACCTTCTCTGTGAGAAGGTCGTGGACTTTTACGACCAAAATATTCCTACTGTGGCGTTTTGGTCACTAGCAACCTCCCCAGGCCATGTAGGCATCCAGCGTGGCAAGCTGATGTGGCACAAGATTCAGCCCGGTCCAATTCGGTTTTCTACATGGGCCTAGCCCAACAATTCGGCCTTTTTAATGTATTTTTTTCCTGTGCTTTTATTAGCTACATGGGTCTGACCCAGTAATTCGGCCCATGTATTTTTTTAGGCAAGCCCTTTTAATATATGTATTTTATGTTAATTTTGGTTAGCTACCTGGGCCTGGCTTACAATTTGGCCTTTTTATTTTCTAGCGCACAACATTTTGCAGTCAATCTATTTTTTATTTCCAGCTTTTTTTCCCAGCTCCAGTTTACAGATGGGTCCCAAAAGTCAGATTTTTCACAGCTTATTAATAAGCAATATATATGTATATATCAAACAGACAGAAGAGAGAAAGCATATGAAAATCTTCAAATAATAGCTAAAATAAGTTTATTACAATATGCTATACAGAACAGAACACGTGAAACTACATACACTCATTCACATCACACAACCAGTTTCCATACACTCATTCACATCACATCAACCAGCTTAACCATCGAATCTTGTATACCCAGGAACTTCCGCTTATGTGCAGACCTACAGGAAGGGCATCTCTCCAGTATCATCTCTCTCCAGCATTCACTGCTTCGCACTTGGCTTCACGGCTTCACACTCAGAAAAATTAGGACTGGAGCTCCTGTAAAAGAGTGAACATAAAGGAAAAAAATAGGCTTGGATCTCCTGAAAAAGAGTGAACGCATAAAGGAAAACAAGTAAGAAAACTATACAGGAAAACAAGTAGAGTGTATTGAGCATAAGTCACGGTTTAAACAGATTTACAAGTGAGCATGGCTAGAGTTCACATAAACGATCCAAATCCAAAACTTAGGGGTGGCTAGGAGAACAGAGAGGGGACGCACCGCTCTAGCAGAGGGCGGCGCCGAGGAATGAGTCGCCGTCAATGCTTCTGGTGCACTCTAGTCGCCTACATGTCAGGAGTTTTGTGACTCGTGAAGATACATCTATGCACCAAAGCAGCAGTTCATTTACCAAAAGAAAATAACGGTTCAAGCATCATGGTACCAACACCAATTTATCGACAGCTCAACACCAAAAAAGTAAGTTAAATTGAAAATGCCATACTCTGAGCATTTCATCCTCAATACACGTAATATGTTGTGCACTCTACACATAACAAGCAGGCTACTAGAAATTACTACAAGGAGAACACACATCATATACAGAATTCACACTTGACAATTACAATAGGAGTGCACATATATGGAGAGGTGTTTAAAAATAAAACTCAGGATTTAGGCATTCACTGGGCATGTATGGATACTAATTGCTCAACTACACGAGGGTAGCCAGTTCGCTGTCACATATAGAAAAGCATGATTCAGATCAACACCATAACAGAGATTGCTAAACCTCAACAATGGCGTACTTATATACAAACATAGATGATAGCGACACCGTACTACTACTACTTGAAAGATTGGCAGTGAGGCTTACCCACTGGCGAAATAGTCAGATGAGGACACCTCATTGTACTTCATGAGCATGCCTGGGGGCCAAACAGGAATATCAAAGCAATTGCGTCCAGATTCTATCTTTTGCAAATCAGAATAAACTCCAGTCACATTGTGTAGTATCAAATATAAGCAACAATGCAGCAGCTGAAACCACTACCTTACTAATTTGTAGAAAACCTCATGATGTAATATAAACATCCAGATACAAACATGTATATAACTGCATACTGATGGATCTTGAAAGAAAGTCCATATACACCAATAGACATCCATATACAAGCATGCATGTAACAGCAGAATATCTGCATATTGATGAATCATGCAAGAAATAGTCCATCTACACCTAAATTAGTAGTACTTGATAAAAAGGTATGCTAATAAGCTAGTTCTTAGATCCAAAACACACAGGGATATATGATCCACACATGCATCGATCCTCATCGGACAGACCACAAAAGAAACATTTCAATTCACAAGCTTCTGTCATGTATAAGACATCCAGATAAAAAACATGTAAACAACTGCATATCGATAAAATCGTGAAAGAAACAGTCCATCTACATCTCAACTAATACTAGTATTTGATGAAAAGTAAGCTAATAAGCTAGTGTTGTTCCCTCGGCCCAAACACACAGAGATATGACCTACATGTGCATCAATCCCCATCAAACAGACCACAACAGAAAAACATTGCATTTCACAAACTTCTATCATGCATAAGACATCCAGATACAAACTTGCATATAAGAGCAGCATATATAGATGAATCATGAAAGAAATAGTCTATCTACTCTCAATAGACACACTGCACAAGTCCATATACTTTAGGCATGTTATATATTGCGACTACACTTGGAATTCTATAACATAAATCCTAGTCATTCTCAAGGCGCAGGATAAAATGCAACACACATGTTGGAGTAAAATCACACAGAGCAAAGCAACAGACTTAAACAAACTATGCAGAAGTAACAGAGTTGATAAGCAGAGAACATGTCATCGTCTATTACTACTAGACACGCTGGACAGGATCAGCTGGCTAGCGTGCCCCGTGCGCGAGCCAACAGGGCGCCAGCGGTCAATCGGCTAGCTGGACGGGATGCAGACAGAGGAGGGAGAGCCGGCCGGTCCGGAGACGAAGCGCGAGAGGGGTCCGATCGAAACCTCGGCCGACCGGCCAGGGCAGAAGGAAGGGGTTGGGGGGAGTCTGTACCAGCGAGTAGAGCAGAGCGGAGGAGGCTTCTTCCGTCACGGCGACACCGTACCACGCCACGTCCTCCTTGGTGTTCACCCCCTCGACCTGCACCAGCGACGTGCTCTCGTACTGGTTCAACTTCGACCTACAGATCAACCCCCCACATCGCCATCAGCGCGCCGCCCAATCTCACCATGAAATGAATCGCCAGATCCGGCGAGAGCATGGCCAAGAACGGGGCTGCTCACCTCTTGAAGCCGAGGATGGTGCTCCGGACGTAGAGCCTGACGCGCTGCCCCGTGCGTCCCTTCACCATGGCGGCTGCCATCGCTTAGGGTTTCGACGGGATGGGGACACGGGAGGGGAGGGGAG
>NC_041387.1:647119223-647140681 GCF_002162155.2 Triticum dicoccoides
GGTGCGGCGGCGAGGGGAAAGGGAGAGGGGAGGCGAGGCGGCGAGGGGAGAGGGAGAGGGGTGGCGGATCTGGATCTGGAGAGGGGTTGGGAGACGACGCTAGGGTTCGCGTGTGGGAGGGAGTTTCCTTTTTTTAGACAAAGAGGGGGTGAGGGAGAAAGGGCTGCTGTCGGATGTGGATCTGGAGAGGAGCATCCGACGGCGCTGAAGGCACGATCCGCGTGACATGCTCATGGACCAATCAGAGCCCAGTACACGTTATGACCATCTAAATTGGTCATAATCAATTAAAAATAAGATGTTGAATCATATAAACAGTTTTATGATACGAGAATTCAAAAAAATAAAAACATTCTCATTGTGTCAGCAAATGTGACCTAGTTTTTTAGGAAAACTAACAAACTTGGAATTGGAATAAGACAATTATCTTTAAAAAGTGTTATGAGAAATGAGTTTTTAGGGGGGGGGAATCATTTTCTATTTTAGGAGTGACAAAATTCCTTTTTTGTGAAGAATCTACCAAATATTTCTTTCAAAATGGCACCACACCATTTTCCAAAACTATAAGACAACATTTTATGTACAGTTGACCAAATCTTAAAATGTAAAATGCTTTTGATTCACCTCTCATCAAAAAGACAATTAATGTTTCAAAAAAGAATTCCTGAGCATTCTTTTTTTCTACTTTTTCACATGTAAAATTCAAAAGATGATCTCATATTGCGTAAAAGGGTGCATTTTGGAATAGCAAACAATGTTGCCTAAGGAAGTTTTCATTTTCTTTGGACGAAAAAACCATTTTCCATTTTTTGAGTGGCCAAAAATGAGGTTTTTTTAAGGACCTACCAAATAATTGTTGCAAAATTGGACCAAATCAATTTTATAAAATACTAGGCCATGTTTAATGCACAATTAACCAAATAGTTGGGTGTTAAAAGTTTTGATCCACCTCTGGTGAAAAAGACAAACTTCCGCCGATTCAGCTGGAAGTGGGTCAAATTTGAACTGTAGCTGCCTTGTAGTTTGCTCTTTATTTTTTCCAAAAATCATTTCTAGGTACATAAGTATCTATTTAATCAGAGAAACACCAAAAAAATTCCAAGATTCAACCACTAGGTAGGAATGGTCATTCCCGCCATTTTGACCGCATTTTGAAACGGGCATAAAAAATTCAAAAAAATCTAAAAATTGGAAAACCTTCGCATTGTGTCATTATATATGACCAATTTACTAGGAAAAATAATAAACTTGTAATACGGCAATTCTTTTAAAAAAGTGTTATCAGAAATGAGCTATCTTGTGTGAAGATTCATGGCTTTCAAGCCAAATGATTAATCCTATGCCCACATTCATGGCATAGTTTGTTAAAATGATCTCATATTGTGCACAAGGGTGCATATTGGAATGGCAAACAATGTTGCCTAAGGAATTTTTCATTTTCTTTGGACGAAAAAAACATTTTCCATTTTTCGAGTGCCCAAAAGGAGGTTTTTTGTGAAGGACCTACCATATAATTGTCAAAAAATTGGACCGAATCATTTTTCTAAAATAATAGGCCATATTTAATGCACAATTGACCAAATGGTTGGGTGTAAAAAGTTTTGATCTACCTCTGGTGAAAAAGATAAATTCCCGCTGATTTAGTTGGAAGCGGGTCAAATTTGAACTGCAGCTGCTTCATAGTTTGCTATTTATTTTTTCCAAAAATCATTTATAGGTACATAAGTATATATTTAATCAGAGAAACATCAAAAAAATTCCAAGATTCAACCACTAGGTAGGAATGGTCAAGCCCGCCGTTTTGACCGCATTTTGAAACAGGCATAAAAAATTCAAAAAAAATCAAAAAATTGGAAAACCTTCGCATTGTGTCATTATATATGACCAAGTTTCCAGAAAAAATGATAAACTAATACGGTAATTATTTTAAAAAAGTGTTCTCAGAAATGAGCTATCATGCATGAAGATTCATGGCTTTCAAGCCAAATGATCAATCTTATGGCCACATTCATGGCATAGTTTGTTCAAATGATCTCATATTGTGCACAAGGGTACATCTTGGAATTCCAAACAATGTTGCCTAAGGAAGTTTTCATTTTTTTGCACGGAAAATTCATTTTTCATTTCCCAGTGCCCAAAAGGAGGTTTTTTTGTGAAGGAACTACCAAATAATTGTTGCAAAAATGGACCAAATAAATTTTATAAAATACTAGGCCATATATAATGCACAATTGAAAAAATTGTTGGGTGGAAAAAGTTTTGATCCACCTCTGGTGAAAAAGACAAATTGCCATCGATTCAGCTGGAAACGGGTCAAATTTGAACTGCAGCTGCCTCATAGTTTGCTCTTTATTTTTTCCAAAAATCATTTCTAGGTAAATAAGTATCTATTTAATCAGAAATAGATGGTTTGCTGGCGAGACATCGAGGTTTGGACGGTGGCCGAGGGCCCCAACTCTAGAGCGCGTAAGCTCGCATGCCCGCCTCGTGGTCACCGCGTGACCGTGGCGTTGCCATGTGTTCTGGGCGGCCTAGGCATGTCTAGTGGGTTGGGCACTCCCCAAGTAGGTGCTAGGAAGAAAATCACAACATAAGATTCTCACGAGGAGAACCGATCCATGCTCAAACATGAATAAGCAGCCAAGTGTTTAATTAGCGGTACGGGAAATGTACATGGCTAATGGGCGTGAGTTTTGGCTGAGGATGATCAATTACTAAGAAGACTGTCTTCACAAATTTTCAGCTCAAAAGGAGGGGCCTAGGTGGTACTTGCTTTGCAAACTACCACACTGGACATAAATACGAATGTTGAAGCTCAGCTCAAAATAATGAATGGATTGAGCTGGCATTTGGTGGAGGATGGTTATTTGGGCATAGGAAAGCACTGTAGAAAATGGATACTATTTGGACATGCCAAAGTGGTACTTCCTTCACAAACTTGTGCACGGGCAGTTGCAGCACCCCGTGGCAAGGCTTGCCGGGTGACCGCCAAGGTCCTCCGTGGCTCCTTTGGAGCCATTCAAGAACAAAGTATTCAAGTCAAGGAGACAAGGCCCCGGCAAGAGGAGCTTGCCGGGAAGGCCAACCAAGGCATCTCAAGGAACTTGCCGCGACACGCCACGCGTCCCGGCAAGGCCCGGTGAGCGACAAGCTTCCGGGCGCGGCAAGACAATGGCCGCGGCAGGCAACCACTCTGTACCCGCGCTCCAGCACATCCACCAACGTGTCGCCCTGGGGGCCTTTCCAGGCGCGCGTGGCGAGAGGCTGTGCAGCCAGCGGTGCGCGGTGGCATGCGACGCTGACAAGATTGCCATCGTGGCGAGTGGTGGCGTCCCTGACGGTCACTTTTTGCACTATTTGGGCGACGTAGACGGGCATTTAATGCCTTTGTCCCCTACCGTCAGGGTTAGGTAGGATACACTGTACAGGTAGTTGTACCAACCCCAACTCTTTTTCCATTTTTACCCTTGTCTACTTTGCCACCTGTCGGTGACCCCTTGTGCGTATAAAAGGAGGCCCATGCGCAACGTAGAAGGGGGTTCGAAGCCAGAAAACACTCACGCTCGGTCTCGTTAGCAGCTCGAGTGTACTATAGCACTCAGCGCTCCCGAGCAAGAACTCAATACAATCAGACAAGCAGCAGTAGGAGTATTATCTCTCCGGAGAGCTCCGAAGCTGGGTAAACTGCTCGTGTGCCTCGCCTCGATCCGCTCTTCGTGCGATCTCCGCCCCCCGCCAAACCGAAAGGGGCTCGGTCCGCCGGTCCCATAGGTGTTCGTGGATCAGCTTCCCCGACATCTTTGGTGCGCCAGGTAGGGGGCGTCGAGGTTGTGTGAACTTGATCCGGCGTGCACACGAGCCAGATCTTCATCTTCTTCATCGACATGCCACCGAAGAAGAAGACTTCGGCGGCAGCTGTTCCGTCCACGTCGATCCCACCATCACTGGAGCAATCGGGCGGTGGGGTAGACGCCGACGGAAGAACGGACATCGACGAGGGAGCTCACGACGCTGCCAGGTCCAAGGACAAGGCTGCGCACACCTCGGCGTCCGTGCATGTTCCGCGCCCATCTCAGGAGGCGCAGGACCGACAGTGTCATGGCATTCGTAGTACCATACGTTTGTTGGATAAAGATCGAGATGGTGGATCTCGAGGCGCTCAAGACCAGCATGCACGCCAACGTGCTGGCACGAGCGAGGCACGGTCGCCTGGACGGGATACTGCTCCTTCTAACATAGTTAGAAGTCCGAGCATATCCCGCTCCTCGCATTGTTCGCCACTGCCTCTCACCACTCCAGCAAAAGTTTTGGCGCGAGCTCAACTGCTCCTGGATTACCCTCCAACGGAAGACAAGATCGATCAATGGAGGGCCACCATTCAGAGTCTCATCGGCTTCGCCAACGGCGACACTCCGCGGCAGCCGAGTGCGTCGCTGCCGCGGCAGGACCGCCAAGCACGAGCCGACGGTGACGAAACTGGTGGGGGTGCAACCACCATGCGCTCTCCACTTCGAAGGCCAAGATCGCCGACTCGCCGGATCCACCTCGACAGTGACTCCACCGCATCATCGGATCCACGAGCTCGCCGCGATCAGTGCCAAGTTCTTCACGAACGACAGCAAGAAGACGCTCGTACTCGCATCGAGCGCCAAAGAGAAGCGCGGCGTCAATCAGACCAGCGCGCTGGGCCCTCTATTGACATGCATGCGCCAGGGGAACCAGGCGACTTGCCGTACGCGGTAGGATGCCCTGCGTTCACTCATGAGCTGCGGCAAGTCCAGTGGCCCAGTACGAAGAATTTCAAGCCAGACGTGCCAGAGAAGTACGACGGCAAGTCGCATCCGTCGGAGTTCCTCAGCATCTACACCATCGCGGTGCAAGCTGCCGGGGGACGGGATGACAAGATCCTTGCCAACTACTTCCCGCTGGTACTCAAGCCCAATGTCAGATCCTGGCTCATGCCCTTGCCGGATAACTCCATATCCTCCTGGGCAGACCTATGCCATCAGTTTGTCGGCGCCTTTACAGGCGGCCACAAGCCTCATGGCAAAGAAAGTGACCTTCATCTGCTCGCCCAGAAGGAAGGAGAGCCCCTGCGCAAATACATCCAGAGATTCAGCCGTGTACAGCACAACATCCCGGATGTCCACCCTGCCGCGGTAATCAGCGCGTTCCATCAGAACGTGCGAAACCGCAGGATGCGGGAGGAGATGGCGATGTGCAAGATCAGAGACGTCAGTGAGCTATATGCCCTAGCCGACAAGTGTGCGTGTGCTGAGGAAGGGAGGAAACTCCCCGGAGAGAATGTAGATGCAGGAGGATCTGATAGTGAGGAGACTGCCCCGGCAAAGAAAAACCGGCGGCGGAACAACAGGAAGAAGAAAGGCAAAGAGGTGCTAGTTGTTGAGCAGTCCGGCAATGGAGGTGGCGCCAAGAAAGCCAAGGCTGGTAGCTCCGGCAACAACTACCAGGCACATTTGCAAGGGTAGTCCACGACGCTTTTGAGCCGCAAATGCACAGAAATGTGGAAGCCTACATGGATGACATAGTGGTCAAGAGCAAGGACAAGGCAACTCTGATTCAAGATTTAGACGAAACCTTTGCAAATCTGCGCAAGATCAACCTCAAGCTTAACCCCGAGAAGTGTGTGTTTGGAGTTCCTTCCGGCAAGCTTCTCGGGTTCTTCGTGTCTCAGCGGGGAATTGAAGCCAATCCCGACAAGATCAAGGCCATTGAGCAGATTGAAGCACCAAGCGCGTCAAGGATGTACGAAGACTTGCCGGTTGCATAGCTGCTCTTAGCAGGTTTATCTCTAGGTCTGCTGAGCGCGCCCTGCCGTTTTTCAAAATATTGAAAAAGGCAGGTCCAATGAAATGGACTCCGGAGGCGGAGGCTGCGCTGCAGGACTTAAAGAGATACCTGTCCTCCACTCCAACACTTGTCGCACCTAAGCCACAAGAGAAGTTGCTGCTATATATAGCGGCAACCAATCAAGTGGTTAGTGCTGCGTTAGTAGCGGAGAGAGAGGCGGATGATGAGCCAGCAACCATGGCAGAGGCATCCAGCGACAAGCAAGGGACTTCACCGGCAAGCTCTGGTCCCGACAAAGATGGATCTACGCAGGAACATGACAAGATGCAGAAAAGAATGGTGCAGCGCCCAGTTTACTTTGTCAGTTCCCTTCTGCAGGGGGCTAGATCAAGGTACTCTGGTGTGCAGGAATGCTTTCCGGCCTTCTCATGGCCTCGAGAAAGCTGCTCCATTACTTCCAAGCACATGAGATCACAGTCGTCACTCGTTTTCCGCTGAAGAGGATACTGCAAAATCCAGAAGCAACAGGCAGGATTGTCGAGTGGGCACTGGAACTTTCAAGCTTTGGTCTCAAATTTGAAAGCACTTCAACTATCCAAAGTAGAGCATTGGCAGAGTTCATAGCAGAATGGACGCCAACACAAGATGAAGAAATTCCAGAAACGAGCATCCCCGTCAAGGAAGGAAGCAAAGAGTGGCTGATGTGCTTTGATGGTGCTTTCTCGCTGCAAGGCGCCGGTGCGGGCGTGCTACTTGTCGCACCCACCGGAGAACACCTCAAGTACGTAGTTCAGATGCACTTTCCCAAGGAGCAAGCAATGAACAATACTGCAGAGTATGAAGGTTTGCTTGCCGGTCTTAGGATCGCAGCAGACCTTGGGATCAAGAAGCTTATTGTCAGGGGTGACTCACAGCTTGTCGTCCGCCAAGTGAACAAGAATTATCAGAGTCCGTTGATGGAAGCTTACGTTGATGAAGTGAGAAAGCTAGAAGAGCACTTTGACGGCCTACAGATGGAATATGTTCCAAGAGCTCAGAATGACATTGCTGATAGCCTGTCGAAGTACGCCGCACTTAGGTTACCTGTGGAACCAGGGATCTTTGTGCTCAAGCTGACTCAACCATCTGTCACGCCATCAATTGGACAGAGCAAGAAGAGGAAGTTGATTTCTGATGACTATTTTCTGGCAGAGCTCCCCGAAGCCGCCGCCAAGAAGGTCCTCAGGATCAACACCAAAGGTGCTGAGGAGCAGTCTGCTCCGGCAAGCCTTAGGGTTTGTTCCGTTGAAGTAGACGCTCCCGACAAGTTTTGCTCCGGCAAGCTTGCCGAGGAACGTCAAGCTCCGGCTGAGCCACAGGTTCTTGCCGTAGGAGCGGATGTTCCCACAGCAGCAGATGTGCCTTTAGTCCTTGTTGTCGAGCCGCAAGCTCCAGCATGGGCACATCAGATTGTTCGTTTCCTTCAGACAGGAGAACTTCCCGAAGAGCAAGAAGAAGCGGAAAGAGTAGCCCGGCAGTCAAGTATGTACCAGTTTGTCGACAGCAGACTATACAGAAGAAGACTCAACGGCGTGAAATTGAAGTGTATTCGCCGGGAAGACGGACAAGAGCTGTTGGCAGAGATACATGGAGGCATATGTGGTCACCACATTGGCGCAAGAGCACTTGCCGGCAAAGCGTTCCGGCAAGGTTTCTTTTGGCCAACAGCCCTCCAGGATGCAACTGCACAAGTAACCAAGTGTGAAGCGTGCCAGTTCCATTCCAAGCAGATACACCAGCCAGCTCAAGCTCTCCAGACGATCCCTTTATCCTGGCCATTTTTGGTCTGGGGGCTCGACATCCTCGGCCCCTTTCCCCGAGCTGTCGGGGGCTTTGAGTACTTGTACGTTGCAATCGACAAGTTCACAAAGTGACCGGAAGTGGAAGCAGTGAGGAAGGTGACAGCACAGTCAGCAGTCAAGTTCTTCAGGTCGATTGTTTGCCGCTTCGGGATCCCTAACAGGATTATTACCGACAACGGCACGCAATTCACGAGCCGGACCTTCATGCAGTACGTCCAGGATCTTGGCGCCAAGGTCTGCTTCGCTTCTGTTGCTCATCCGAGAAGCAACGGTCAAGCGGAGAGGGCGAATGCTGAAGTGTTGCGCGGGCTCAAGACCATAACTTTCAACAGGCTGCACAAGTGCGGAAAGAACTGGATTGAGGAGCTGCCGGTGGTTCTTTGGTCGATCAGGACGACGCCAAATCGAGCCACTGGCCAGACACCTTTCTCTCTAGTCTATGGAGCAGAGGCAGTTCTCCCCACGGAACTCGTATACGGGTCACCTCGAGTGCTCGCTTATGATGAGCTTGAGCAAGAGCAGTTGCGACAAGATAACGCACTGCTCCTTGAGGAAGACCGTCTTCAGGCCGCTGTACGAGCTGCTCGATACCAGTAAGCTTTGCGCCGCTACCATAGCCGCAAAGTTAGTGCCAGAAGTCTCGAGGAAGGCGACCTTGTTCTTCGGCGCGTTCAGTCCGCCAAGAATTCCAACAAGTTGACGCCGAAGTGGGAAGGCCCTTACCGGGCGAAACGAGTCACTAGGCCTGGCGCTGTCCGCTTGAGACCGAAGATGGCATTCCGGTGAGCAACTCCTGGAACATTGAGCATCTTCGTAAGTTTTACCTGTAAGGCGCGGTTGCCGGAACCTGTTCCGGCAACCACCTTTTGTACAAGTCTTGCCGATGTTGCATGTAATCCTTTATACGAACCCGGGCGCAGACCCCGTGCATAAGTAAAGCTCATGTACCCCGAACGTCTTGTCAATTTCGTGCTTTCTACTTTCTTTGCATGTGTTATCTGACACTTTGTGCAGCGCCTACCCCCGGTAAGCAATAACGAGCCATAAGGCTCCATATCTTTATTTTCTCTTCTTTCTTTTTCTCAAAAAGGAAAGGAAGGTTCCCTCACACACAAGTTTGCCAGGGGGAAAGGAGAAGATAATGGTGTGGACCAGGCATCGTTCAAGGAAGTTTCGCCTTACCGGAAAGCAAACGACAGAAAAGCTAAGTTGCCAAAGTTTGAGCAATCAGTTTTTAAAATTTTTTAAGTTATCTTCCTCGAACGACCGTGCTTTGTATGGAAAACCTGTGCGCTGAGGAACCGACTCGTAGCTAGTTGCGCCCTTACTTTGTTTCGAGTCCGCTCAACAATTTAAGTGAGCTGCGACTAGTTGGGACAAGGTTTCTTGTCGGAAGCGGCACCGCCAGCAGGCTGCTGACGTCCCGCACTCAGCGCTCGCGGCTCAGGTGCCTGCACCGACAAGTTCCCTAAAAGCGTAGGGCAAAAACATACAAAGGAAGGAATCAAGTAAAGGAAATAACATAGCAATCTCTACCCAAAATAGAGTGATATTACAAGATAACTTGTCGCAGCTCTAACAGATTGTTCTCATGACATGACCAACAACGACAAGGAAAAAAGAGAAAACGGGCGGCCTAGTCTACGCGATCGCCCTCAACCCTCTTGATTTCGCTCACCTTGTCCACAATGGGTGCGACAAGGGCCTTGAGCGCCTCCAGATCAGCATCCGGTGGCAAGGACCTCAGGACGTTGGTGAGGCTGAGGCCTGGGTTGCGGAAGGCCGCCTTCATCAACACCTTGGTAAGAACTCCTGCGCAGATCTTGCGTGACTCGTCGGCCATCTGCTTTGGGATCTTCTCCCGGAGTCGCTGGAGTGCCGTCGCCACGCCTTTGAAGAACAAGCTGAGCTTGGCACTGGGTTGGAGGTGCTCATCGGAGGAGTACCCGAGATCCTCCATCCCCAGCTGCGCCAGCTCCCCGTCGATGGTTGCGACAACATTCACCAGACCCTCGGTCCAGTGTTCCACAGTCTCCCTAAAAGCATCCTGGGCGGCAGTAGCACTTGCCAGCAGCGCCTCGTCGGCCTTGATCTTCTTCGACAAGGCCACCTCCCGCTCCCTGGCGTTGTCCAGCGTCTGAGTCAAAGTAGCCAGCTTCAACTCGAGATCTGCATTGGAATCCTTGGCGGCGCTGAGCTCCTTGCTCCTCTCAGCAAGAAGGCCCTGCAGCTCACCATGAGCGGCAGCGTCCTTCTCGCGCTCACGCTTGAGCGCGGCAAGCTCCTCACCGCTCGCCCTGAGATCAGCCTCCAGCTGCGCTACCTTTGTCTCCAGCTCCTTCTTGGCGGCCTCGGCAGCTACGACAGCATCCTTTGCTTCCTTGAGAGCCCCACCAATTGCTTGCTCGCGCGCAGCAAGCTCCTCCTCGTGGCTATCAAGGTTGACCTTGCGCTGCCCCAACTCTCCTTCCCGCGCAAATAGATTTTCAGCGACAAGCCGTCGCTTCTCTTCAACTTCAGCCTTCTCGAGGAGAAAGGCTTTCCGCTCCTCGAGAAGTTGCTCCCGCTCCTCCGCCAGGGACCGAAGAGCTTCCTGCCTGAGACCCCGGAGCTCCTCCGCGCGCTTCTCGATGTCCACTCCCGCCTTCGCGACAAGTGCTTCTCGGGACGCCAGCTTGGCTTGTCGGGCGCGGTAGAGAGACAGCAGCTTCCGCAGCAGCCGCTCCTCCTCAGGCTCGTCACTGCTGTTGCTTGGCGCGTTGACCAACGTCGGCCCAGCGGAGGCGAGCACCTCTCCATCCAGAATTTCTCCTTCGACCGACGCCCTGGAGCTTGACGCCCAGGGGAGCTTGATGAAGATGCCATCGCCGACCTTCAAGTAGGCGCCGGGCTGGGGCTCTTCGGAGCCTGGCTCTGCAGCAGCGGCGGAGGGATCAGCGGTCGGCGCAGCGCCTGGCGCTCCTGCAGCCTCGGGGCCATCAGTGCGATCGCCGGATCCCTCGCCGGCTTCTGCGGCGGCAGCTTTGGTGGCCTCTTCGTCGGCAAGATCATCAGCGCCGGCCTCTCCTTCAGTTTCCATCGGCTCCATGGCAGATGGATCTGACGAACGGAAAAAGGAGAAAAGTTAAGCAAATATCCAGAAAGAAAATAAGAAGAAGAACCCAAGGGAAGTTTTCAAGCGAGAGGATCACCTGTGCTAGGATCTGCGGTCGAGGTTTCAACCACCGGAGGATCGCCAGTGCTGTCCCTTGCCGGAGAACTACCCCTCGCCGGAGAATTCTCCCTTGCCGGAGAACGCTCCCTTGCCGGGGAATCCTCCCTTGGCGGTGTAGTAGAAGCAGATGGCATTTCGGGAGCGGCCTCCGGGCCCTCCTGGTGAGGCTGCTCTGCTCCTGCACAAACCAGCAATCAGATATCAGCAAGGAAAGATCACCTATGCGCGCCTCACAGCAGGAAGTAAACCATATCCTTACGCTGGGGGCTGCGCTGGGGGCTGCTTTGGGGAATAGTTGCCGGCTCTGGCAAGGTGGTCTCGGACATGTCCCCTGCCATCGCAATGGGATCATCCTCGATGACAATCACTAGGGCCTTGGCTCTTTTCGCCGCTCTCTGGGCCAAAGTCCTGAAAAGGAACGGGTTCAGAGCAAAGCAAATCAGATACAAGGCAAAACAACAAATTGAAGAACTACAAGAACAACAAAGAACCTTACTCTTCTTCTTCCTCGTCGGAGCTGAGCGCGGAGAGATCGAAGTCCGGCTCGCCTCCGGTGCGACGAGGCGGAGGAGTAGTTTCCCTTGCCCGCTTGGCAGGGGCAGTAGCGGTCGACCGGGAAGACCCCGCCCCAGTTGCCACAGCGGCGGGAGGCGCTCCCACGGCAACAGTGCTTCCCGCGGTAGAGCGCGTCGCGCGGCTCAGCGGCTGTTGACCCATCTGCCGCCCCGCTACGTCCGCGGCCCTGCGGAGACGCCTTCTTGGTGGAGCTGGGGGCTCCGCTCGCGGCAAGCTGTTCGAAGGTTCGGGCCCGACGAGCTCTCCCTCGCCGAGCTCGCTCGGCTCATCTTCGGGCCCGGCAAGCTCTTCCTCGCTGGCAAACTCCTCCCGCTCGGCAAGGCTTGCCGCCTCTGCTGCCTCTGCCTCCTCCACGGTGAATCCAAACTCACCTGCAGCAGCAGCTGCCGCCGCCTCTTCCAGCCTAGTGGCGATGCGCTGCATCTCCGCGTCGGTGGTGTCGCGAGTAAGGCTCTTTTGCTCGTCGGCGCGGACCGGTACTTCTACCAAGCCGTCAAAGAAATCCCGCACGACGTCGTCTGCAGGCTCTTGCCAAGTCGGGACGATTCCGTGCGAGTCGCACAGCGGCATCATTGCATGGATGCGGTCGAGCGTGGAGTTGTTGCACAACGAAACGACACCCCTCGGCAACATGAATGGATGTTGAGGATCGCGCTTGAACAGCTCCAAGAGCATCGCATCCAGCTCCAGGACGGTGAAGTTGAAATTGAGGCCAGGGCGCAGCCTCATGATATCCGCCGAGTTCTGGAACTCCCAGGTGGGTCTCCTCCTCTCCTGCAGGGGGGCGATGCGGCGGCGAAAAAAATCTGTGCCAAGGGCGCCTACAGTGAGCCCGGCAAGCCTGAGGCGTAGGATCCGGGTGACGGCAATCTTCAACCTGTCGTCTTCTGGGGCCACGTTGCTCCAATCATTGCCGCGCACTATTGGGATTTGGCGCAGGGCAGTAAATGGCTGCGGATTCTCCTCGACAATCCAGCACCACTCTGCTCTCCATTCCTCCCACTTGCTGCGGAGCTCTCCCTCCAGATAAGCTTCCTTCTTGCCGACTCTCGAGATCCAGGCGATCCCGCCGGCAAGAGGCTCTCCTCTCTCGACTCGGGGCATAAAGAAGTGGCGAAAAAGAGCTACGTTTGGGTGGACTCCGACAAAATTTTCGCAGAGATGTGCGAAAACTGCCATGGTCAGAACGGCGTTGGGGGTGAAGTCAAGGAGGCGGAACCCGTAGGTGTTCATGATGTCACAGAAGAATTCAGAGAAGGGCGGGCAGAGCCCGCAGTAGAAGAGCAGCGCGAAGAAGGGGTACCCGTTTGGAGCCAGTGCCGAAGCGGCAGCCGGGAGTACCTTCGTGCGCGGATGCGCTCGCGTCTCCGTCGACCAGAAGAGGTAGTAGTACTCCCTCAGCTCCTTCCCGCCAAGCTGAGGGGGGAAGATGGCCCACTCCTTTTGCAGCACCGCGAGCCGCTGTGCCTCGACAGATTTCACGCCCTTCCCCTTGTCGGCTTTCGGAGCCATGGCAGAGGTGGTGGGGGAAATCGACAGCGTTGGTGGTGCTGGTGGCAATGGGGGGCGGAGTGCTGCTCTCTTTTAGCTTCGGGAAGAAGGGGGGAGCGAGATTTGTGAAATTGGAGTAGAAACCGGCAAGATGGGCGAACTGCCCCTGTTTCCCCTGCTTATAAAGAGGGAGGGGGCGGACGATTCGCCCTTCCGAATAAACAAACCACCCACGATCTCTCCCATGACGCCGCATTCGACGCGTGCCGTTGGGGGAGGGCGTGGTGGATACGGAGTAAGATACGGCGTAACCCAGGCCGCGCGTGCCCGTGCCCTGTTTTGGGCCTGGCCCAACAGCGCTCGGCGTCATGTGTGGCCCAGTCCTGGGGGCTCCTGTCGGTGTACTAGAGTAGGGGTACCCTAGTATCCCGAACTTGTGCACGGGCAGTTGCAGCACCCCGCAGCAAGGCTTGCCGGGTGACCGCCAAGGTCCTCCGTGGCTCCTTTGGAGCCATTCAAGAACAAAGTATTCAAGTCAAGGAGACAAGGCCCCGGCAAGAGGAGCTTGCCGGGAAGGCCAACCAAGGCATCTCAAGGAACTTGCCGCGACGCGCCACGCGTCCCGGCAAGGCCCGGTGAGCGACAAGCTTCCGGGCGCGGCAAGACAACGGCCGCGGCAAGGCGCTTGCCGCGGTAGGCAACCACTCTATACCCGCGCTCCAGCACATCCACCAACGTGTCGCCCTGGGGGCCTTTCCAGGTGCACGTGGCGAGAGGCTGTGCAGGCAGCGGTGCGCGGTGGCATGCGACGCTGACAAGATTGCCATCGTGGCGAGCGGTGGCGTCCCTGACGGTCCCTTTTTGCACTGTTTGGGCGACGTAGACGGGCATTTAATGCCTTTGTCCCCTGCCGTCAGGGTTAGGTAGGATACACTGTACAGGTAGTTGTACCAACCCCAACTCTTTTTCCATTTTTAACCTTGTCTACTTTGCCACCTGTCGGTGACCCCTTGTGCGTATAAAAGGAGGCCCATGCGCAACGTAGAAGGGGGTTCGAAGCCAGAAAACACTCACGCTCGGTCTCGTTAGCAGCTCGAGTGTATTGTAGCACTCAGCGCTCCCGAGCAAGAACTCAATACAATCAGACAAGCAGCAGTAGGAGTATTATCTCTCCGGAGAGCTCCGAAGCTGGGTAAACTGCTTGTGTGCCTCGCCTCGATCCGCTCTTCGTGCGATCTCCGCCCCCCGCCGAACCGAAAGGGGCTCGGTCCGCCGGTCCCATAGGTGTTCGTGGATCAGCTTCCTCGACACTAGGCAAGGAAGTTTTTTACATATTTGACGAAGATATGACCCGAAGAATTTATGAGATTTTTTTGGGAATTTTGGGAATGACAGAAATATAGGTTGCTTCACAACCTAGGGCAAAAAATGCCACATGGACATGACACATAGGCAAAACTCATGAGGTGGCGCCTAGTCATAGCAACCCACCACAATTTACAAGGCTATGACCATCTATATTGGTCGTTAACAACTAGAAATAAGGCAGCGGACTAGCGTTGTTTGCTTTATGACCTTTTCGTGTAAGCAAATTACGACCTTTCTGACCAAAATGGTCGCAATGGTTTAGGGTTTGGAGCCCCCCGAACAGCTTTTGACCAATTGGTCTGAAATGGTCATAGATCTATGACCAATTCTTCCAGGGTCACTGACAGAAGGTCACTAGTTGACATATTTCTTGTAGTGATCCTTCTAAGGATTGGAGTAAGCATCTCGGAGTCGGAATATACACTTTGATGAGATTATCAAAGATTTTGAGTTTATACAAAGTATATGAGAAACTTGTATTTCCAAAGAAGTGAGTGGGAACACTATAGAATTTCTGATGAGTATATGTTGTTGACATATTGTTGATCAGAAATGATGCAGAGTTTCTGGAAAGCATATAGGGTTATTTGAAAAGTGTTTTTCAATGGAAAACCTGGATTAAGCTACTTGAACATGAGCATCGAGATCTATAAGGATAGATCAAAATCGCTTAATAGTACTTTCAAATGAATACATACCGTGACAAGATTTTGAAGGAGTTCAAAATAGATCGGCAAAGAAGGAGTTCTTGGCTGTGTTATAAGGTGTGAGTATTGAGTAAGACTCAAGACATGACCATGGCAGAAAAGAGAGAAAGGACGAAGGTCGTCCCCTATGCTTTATACGTAGGCTCTACAGTATGCTATGCTGTGTACCGCACCTGAAGTGTGCCTTGGCATAAGTCAGTCAAGGGGTACAAGAGTGATCCAGGAATGAATCACAGGACAACGGTTAGACTTATCCTTAGTAACTAATGGACTAAGAATTTTTCTCGATTATGGAGGTGGTAAAAGAGTTCGTCGTAAAGGGTTACGTCGACGCAAAGTTTGACACTAATCCGGATGATTCTGAGTAGTAAACCGGATTCGTATAGTAGAATAGTTATTTGGAATAGCTCCAAATAGAGCGTGGAAGCTGCGGTATGACATAGAGATTTATAAAACACACACGGATCTGAAAGGTTCAGACCCGCTGACTAATGACCTCTCTCACAAGCGAGATATGATCAAACCCCATGGGTGTTGAATTCATTACAATCACACAGTGGTGTGAACTAGATTATTGACTCTAGTGCAAGTGGGAGACTGTGGGAAATATGCCCTAGAGGCAATAATAAAATGGTTATTATTGTATTTCCTTGTTCATGATAATTGTCTATTGTTCATGCTATAATTGTATTAACTGGAAACCGTAATACATGTGTGAATACATAGACCACAACATGTCCCTAGTGAGCCTCTAGTTGACTAGCTCGTTGATCAATAGATGGTTATGGTTTCCTGACCATGGATATTGGATGTCATTGATAACGGGATCACATCATTAGGAGAATGATGTGATGGACAAGACCCAATCCTAAGCATAGCACAAGATCAGGTAGTTCGCTTGCTAAAGCTTTTCTAATGTCAAGTATCATTTCCTTAGACCATGAGATTGTGTAACTCCCGGATACCATAGGAGTGCTTTGGGTGTACCAAACGTCACAACGTAACTGGGTGACTATAAAGGTGCACTACAGGTATCTCCGAAAGTTTCTGTTGGGTTGGCACGAATCGAGACTGGGATTTGTCACTCCGTATGACGGAGAGGTATCCCTGGGCCCACTCGGTAATGCATCATCATAATGAGCTCAATGTTACTAAGTAGTTAGTCACGGGATCATGCATTATGAAATGAGTAAAGTGACTTGCCGGTAACGAGATTGAACAAGGTATTGGGATACCAATGATCGAATCTCGGGCAAGTAACATACCGATTGACAAAGGGAATTGCATACGGGATTGCTTGAATCCTTGACATCGTGGTTCATCCGATGAGATCATCGTGGAACATGTGGGAGCCAACATGGGTATCCAGATCACGCTGTTGGTTATTGACCGGAGAACGTCTCGGTCATGTCTGCATGGTTCCCGAACCCGTAGGGTCTACACACTTAAGGTTCAGTGACGCTAGAGTTGTTATGGGAAATTGTAAGTGGTTACCGAAGGTTGTTCGGAGTCCCGGATGAGATACCGGACATGACGAGGAGCTCCGGAGTGGTCCGGAGGTGAAGATCAGTATATTGGATGAAGGGTATTGGAGTCCGGAATTGTTCTGGGGGTACCAGGTGATGACCAGCGTGTCCGAAAGGGGTTTCAGAGGCCCCGACAAGCGTTGGGGGGCCTTATGGGCCAAGGGGAGAGGGCACACCAGCCCACTAAGGGGCTGAGCGACCCTCCCACCCCATCTCACGTAACCAGGAGAGGTGGGGGCGCCACCCCTAGGGCAGCCGCCCCTCCCGGCTTGGGGGGCAAGTTTCCTAGGGGGTGGGGGCGCCCAAACCCATCTAGGGTTTCCCCTGTGGCCGCCGCCCCTCCCCTAGGGAACCCTAGGGTGCCTCCCCCTCCTCCCTTCCCCCTATATATAGTGAGGGAGAGAGAGGGCAGCCGCACCTTCCCCTGGCGCAGCCCTCTCCTTCCTCCAACACCGACTCCTCCTCCGTTGTGCTTGGCGAAGCCCTGCCGAAGAACCACGAGCTCCATCACCACCATGACGTCGTGTTGTCGGAGTTCTCCCTCAACTTCTCCTCTCCCCTTGCTGGATCAAGAAGGAGGAGACGTCCCCGGGCTGTACGTGTGTTGAACACGGAGGCACCGTTGTTCGGTGCTTAGATCGGATTCAGCCGCGATCTGAATTGCTTCGTGAACGACTCCACCGACCGCGTTCTTGTAACGCTTCCGCTTAGCGATCTTCAATGGTATGAAGTTGCACTCCCTCTCTCTCTCGTTGCTAGAATCTCCTAGATTGATCTTGGTGATACGTAGGAAAATTTTGAATTTCTGCTACGTTCCCCAACACATCGGCCATGGCAACGAACCCAACATCCTGGGCCTTGTTGTCAAGCAGGTGGCTGAGAGCTGCCATGAGAGCCTCATCGCTGAATCCACCCTGGGTCATGACAGCGCCTTACAGGTAAGGGTGGACGTCGATGGGCTTGCACTCCCTGATGGTTGTTGTCGCCTCCTTCACCGCCTCATTCATGCTGCAAAAGATATTGATCTCCTCCTCCATCATGCCTCCTCTCTTCCTCTTCCTATCATGGATGGGGTCAAATGGCTTGTCGAAGGGCTTCGCAGCGGGCTTGTCAGGGCCATCAAGGACCTCGACGTCTGGTGTCCCAGGGAAGTCTGACATGGGAGAACCAAGAGGCTCACCCGAGCCCATGGCATGCTTCCCAGTTGCCAGCCCGAAGGAGAAGATGTGCTGCATCTGGTTGTAGTTCTGGATGAGTGTGTTTAGGAACTCAACGTCCCTTGGGTGGTCCTAAGAATGAAACACAAGTGTTGTTAGTTGCGATTAGGAGTAGGCAATGGTGTATAGTATGAAAAGGAAGAGGGCTGTGAGCTAACCGCGACATGGCCGCGTAGTGCTCTGCCTCCAGAACTATGGAGCAAGTGTTCTCATCCCATGAGGCGCCACTAATGTCTCTCAGCTTGGACACTTGGATCCATCGACTTCTCCACTTCCTCAGGTGGTTGTACACCTGGGTGGCAGGCACCTCTTGCCCACAGAACTCAAACACCTGCTTCGCAATGGTGTTCAAGTGCACCTCCTTGAAGCCCTTGTCAGTCCTAACTCCACTAGAGATGAGCTCACACATCTTGTTCAGCACGAACATGGACATGAACGACTGCCACTTCATGTTGTTCGACCTACCATCCTTCTTTGCCTTTGCTGCTGCTAGCTTGATTGCAGCGGCAGCAACAGCAGCAGCAGGAGTTGGCTCAACGAGCACTACTGGCACATAGAGGGAATCAGACTCGAACACCTCTGAATCAGGTGCCATCTCGGACATAGGCTGCGAGTCCTCGACAAACGATGGAGCAAACTGGCTGTCAGACATGACAAGGGCCTGACTAAGATCTTGCGTCTGCGTGGTCATGTCCTACAATCGTAGTACGCATTGACAGTGAGCATAGCACACAACATACCGGACAATCCATGAAAGCAGGAGCATACATGTACATGGTTCATCACTATCATAGCAAGCACATGCTTCATCACTATCATACTAAGCATACCAGACAATCTATGAGCAGGAACATACATCTACAACAAACATCATGCTACAAATGGACCACCAATAGCTACAAATCATAGATCTAAGCATGATTCAACACAAGCATAAGGTTCAACTTCAAACTCTACTACTAATCTAGCCTATCACATGCTTGAACATCTAGCCCTACCACAAATTGCAACCGCAGCATAGCAACCAACCATATCAACTCACAGATCAGACCACTAATCAACCATGCATCTAGATCAAACCCTAGCTGCAGCTCAGATCTAGCTAGAAGGAACAGAGAGAATGGGGGATTGAACTCATAGAGGCCATGGCTGCAGCTTGAGGACGAGGGGGGACGGTCATGGAAGATGAACGCCGGCCGGTGAAGGAGCTCCGACGCCGTGGACCGCCGGCCTATGAAGATGCGTCGCTTACCTGCTCGTCGGTGCCGATGCGCGTCGGCAGCAAAGCTCAAATGGAGGAAGAATGGTGGCGGGAGTTGGGGCGGTGAGGGAGGGGCTAAATAGGGGTGGACTCGGCGGGAGGTGAGCCGAAATCCTCCCGCTGATTTTTCGGCGGCGAGCTAGCACCATCTCGTGCGAAAGGGGAGAAGCGCGTCGCCCTCCCCTGCCTCGCCCGAGCAAGGCTCGCGAGCTACTGCCCATTCGTGTGTTTCCCCTGGGCCTGGCCTGGACGTACTTTAAGTTTCGTGCGATACGGGCCGCACAGTGAACACAGGAAACCAAACGGGTCGAATTCTTCCCGCGCGGGCCAGGCTGGGCCTAATGCGGGCAACCCAACACGCCCTTGGTGCATAGGACCGGCGTGTGATGTTGGAGGCTCGGGAAACTGTGGTTTGGCGAGGGGTGGCTGGTGGCTACCGTTGGACTAATCCAAACATAGATGAGTTAGTGGTTGTACCGTATGCGTTGGATGCATGGCAAAGTTATGTCCGGTTAGGATTAGGGGTCTGTCTATATTACATTTAGATGTGAGATAATATCTCACATCTAAGTATGATGTCATGTGTTTTGTAATCCTCCCTGCTGGACTTTTTTGTTGTTTGTTTGTTTTTTAGCCTTTTTCGGTTTTGTTTGCTGTCACGTTGAACACGCGCGGGCTGCCTGGCCAGCGCTAGCTAGCTCGGCTCCCTCGCTGGCCTTGACTTGATTGTTATTGTACAAGTCTGCATGCAATGAGAAGCAGCCCTATTGTTGATAACGCCCGTATCCTTCAGTTTTTTTTTGCAAAGTGCCCTCCAGCTTGTCCGAAGGTTGACGTCTTTTAGGTCAATTTATCCCATCCGCAAAACATGAAAAAAGTTTGTGATTTTTTTAAGAATTTGAAACAAAAATAGTGGTAGCTTAAAAAGTGTTCATCAATTCAAAAAAGTTCATAAATTAGAAAATATATTCGCGATATAGAAGATATTCAAGAATTTGAAAAATGTTCGCTAACTTCAAAAGTCTTCACCAATTCAATACGTATTGGTGAATTAAAATGATGTTAGTGAATTTGTTAAATTTTCATGATTTTCTAAAAATATTCATGAATTAAAGAAATGTTCACTAATGAAAAAAAAGGTCATGAATTTTAAAAACGTACATTGGGACAAAAAAATGGTCGAACGTAGTTGCAAGTTGATGCTTGAAATTGGGTCAAGAAAATGTCGAGGCTAGTTGTGAGTCAAGGATGGACTTGTAACTAAGGCAAATAAAAGGGCCAATGGCCGAGTTGCATGTCAATGATGGACTTTTAACTAGTATGGAAAATTGATTATAGCCCAGTTGCAATTGAAGAGTGGACTTGTACGGACAACTAAACAAAACAATAATACCGGTTGTGAGTCGAGGATGGACTTGTAGTTGGGACAACTACACAAAACTACGCTAGGAGTTGCGAGTCGAGTGTGAACTTGCAACTAGGACAACAACAAATCTATGTGCCTAGTTGCGAGCCAAAGATGGACTTGCAACTGGGACAACTACGAAACTACGAGCCCAGTTGCGGGTCAAGGGAGGACTTGCAACCGGGGATGAAAACAAACTATGGGTTTAGTTGTAGGCTTAGTTGTGAGGGAAAACTTGTAACAAGGACAACTACACAAAAACTATGATACTATTTGCGAGTCAAGGGTGGACTCGCAACTGGACAACAAGAAAATACGAGTTCAGTTGCGAGTCGAGCCAACTGTCCAACCTACTGTGAGCGAATAGTGAGCGACTGCTAAGCTTAGTGATTGTATAAGCGTCCCCCGAGGTCCTTATTGTAGGTATTAGCGGGCCTTGTTGTTTTATTAGCGACATGCAACTAGGACAAAGGGTTGAGTCATGCAACTGCAAGTCCATCCTTGGTTTCATGTCGAAGGTGGACACGCAATTGGGTAGGGTTTGGGCAAGTTGCATCTAGGGTGAAAACAAAACAACACCCTCCCGAGTTTCAAGTTGACAGGGACTTGCAATTGGGCTGACAAAAACCCCTAGTTTCAGGTCAAGGGTCTAATTGCAACTACTATGAAAGAAGAACAAAAAACACCCCCCCCCCCGAGTTGCGAGTCGAGGGTGGACTTGCAACTAGGGAAACTACTAAACAACACCCTCCCGAGTTGCGAGTACATGATTGACTTGCAACTGGGGCGATTACAAACTACATCGCTCGAGTTGCAAGTCGGGGGTGGACTTGCAATTGGAGTGAAAACAAACAACACCCTCCCCGAGTTGCAAGTACATGGTTGACTTGCAACTGGGGCGATTACAAACTACATCTCTCGAGTTGCAACTCGAGGGTGGACTTGCAACTAGCATGAAAACAAAACAACACCCTCTTAGTTCCAGACGAGTGTAGACTTGCAGCTGGTCCGACAGAAATCCCTAGTTGCAGGTCAAGGGTC
>NC_041387.1:647141041-647144970 GCF_002162155.2 Triticum dicoccoides
CTACACCCTCCCGAGTTGCGAGTAGATGGTAGACTTGCAACTGGGGCGATTACAAACTACATCCCTCGAGTTGCAAGTTGGGGGTGGACTTGCAACTGGGGTGAAAACAAACAACAAACAACACCCTCCCGAGTTGCGAGTACATGGTTGACTTATAACTGGAGTGATTACAAACTACATCCCTCGAGTTGCAAGTAAGGGGTGGACTTGCAATCGGGGTGAAAACAAAACAACACCCTCCCGAGTTGCGAGACGGGGGTGGACTTGCAACTAGGCCGACGGAAACCTCTAGTTGCATGTCGAGGGTCTAATTGCACTATGAGACAAGAACAAAAAACAACACCCCTAGTTGCGAGTCGAGGGTGGACTTGCAACTATGGCAACTACAGAACTATACCCTCCCGAGTTGCGAGTACATGGTTGACTTGCAACTAGGGAGATTACAAACTACATTCCTCGAGTTGCAAATCGGGGTGGACTTGTAACAGGGGTGAAAACAAACAAGGAACAACACCCTCCCGAGTTGCGAGTACATGGTTGACTTGCAACTAGGGCGATTACTAACTACATACCTCGAGTTGCAAGTCAGGGGAGGACTTGCAACTGGGGTGAAAACAAACAAGAAACAACACCCTCCCGAGTTGCGAGTCGAGTGTGGACTTGCAACTGGGCTGGCAGAAACCCCTAGTTGCATGCTGATGGTCTAATTGCAACTACTATAAAACAAGAACAAAAAACAACACCCCCCGAGTTGCGAGTTGATGGTGGACTTGCAACTAGGGCAACTACAAAACTACACCCTCCCGTAAGTTGGGGGTGGACTTTTAACTAGGACAACAACATACTACGAGCTCAGTTGCGAGTCGAGAGTGGACTCGCAACTAAGATGAAAAACAAAATAGAGGCCCAGTTGCGAGTTAAGGATGGACTTGCAACTAGAACAACAACAAATTATGGGCCTTACCCATAAAAAAACTATGGGCCTAGTTAGAGTCGGGGGTGAACTTACAACTTTGACAACAACAAAAGTATGAACCTAGTTGCGAGTCGAGGATGGACCTGTAATTAGGACAACTATGAAACAGTGCACCCAGTTGCGAGTAAATGGCCATCCTGCAACTGGGATGAAACAAACTATGGACCCAGTTGCTAGTCAAAGGTGGACTTGCAACTAGAGTGTAAAATAAAAGACATGTCTAGTTGCGAGTCGAGGTGGGCTTGCCATAGGAAGAACTATGAGACCAGTTGCGAGTCGAAGGTGGACTTGCAACTGGAACAACTACGAAACTATGAACCCAGTTGCGAGTCAAGGGTTCGACATGCAATTGGGATCAAACAAACTACAATCCCAGTTGCGAGTCAAGGCTGAACTTGCAACTAAGATGGAAGACAAAACACAGGCTAAGTTGCGAGTCAAGGGTGGGCTTCCAAGGAGGATAAAACAAACTGTCGGCCTAGCTAGTTGCGAATCAATGGTGGACTTGTAACTGGGACAACTGTACAAAACTATGATATGAGTTGTGAGTCAATGATGAGTTTGTAACTGGGACAACTACAAACTGTGAGCTTAATTGCGAGTCAAGGGTAGACTTGCAACTGGGATAAAAACAAACCACATGCCCAATTACAAGTCAATGGTGAGCTTGCAACTGGGACGACTACACAAAACTACGATACGAGTTGTGAGTAGAGGGTGGATTTGCGACTATAGCAATTACAAATGAGCCGAGTGACGAGCAAAAGATGGACTTGCAACCAGGATGAAAAACAAAATATGAACCCAGTTATGAGTCTGAAGGTAGACTTGCAACCGGGACAAGCGCATAACCTACCTCTTTGACTTCTACGATATTGCCAAATGACATGGGCACACAAGAATGCGTGTAGAAAAATGCCCAATAAAAAACATATGTACAACACGGACGGGACGGCAAACGAACAAAAGGGAACAACGCGGTAGAGGTATACATCGGCCGACATGCAAGATAAAAAATTTGCACTAAATTACAACAGCAAGATCTGATGGACAACAACTTAGTTGAAACATTGCTAATTTTATCTTGATAAAGCTTAGAAGAAATGGGAGACAATGTGAAAATGAACAGATAAGGTAACAACCGCGATAGACCTTCGCTTTTCTTGTCTCTTCTAATTCTACGCCGTGGCCTAGAAACAATGTAGCGATAATGGGCCGAAAAGTGTGAAGCCAAACTGACCAACAAAAGGATGTGCGACAAACAAAACATCGGCCAACAAGGCGGGAATAGCGCTTGCATAAAAATTACAAAAACTAAATCAACCGGTACAAAACTTAGATGAGACATCATAAAAAATCATCTGGATGTGATTTTGCAAATTTAGTATAATTTTTTGACTGGACAAATGGAGGACAAAAAGCCACAACGCGCACCAGACAGAACAAATTATATGAACCGTACAACAATTAATCATGTGGAGAGAATTAGCAAATAGTCGATCTGATTTGTACAAAAAATTATACAGTTTTCTTTTAGAAAATCACGAACAACTCACATTTTTTTTTGAGGTGGTCGAACAACTCACATGGACGTGAAATGATCGGGGGACAAAGATAAAAAACCTGGCCCAAACACTGATGCAGGGAACACAGGCCAACAAACAACGACTAAGGACATAATGGGCCCAAGAAACCCAACAGTGACGGGAGCACAACGGAGATGGCAACTGCGCGAGCACATTTCCCTCAAAAGAAAAAAAACTACAGGAGCACATAATGGACGCGGGAAACTACAGGAATCAAGGGCTCGCATGAAAAAAAAAGACTGCGGATCGAACGGTGAGGGCGAAAACAAAAATAAAAAGAAAAGAAAGAAAAAAAAAGAAAAAAAAAGGAAAAACTAGTAAACAAGCCCTTCATGGGTCAGCACATTCACACATGTATGCTCCCGGGAGACAAAAAACAAACATTTTTTTTTTTGAAACTACAAAAAACAAACAATTGGCAGGTAGGAAACTATACAAGACATAGAACGACTAGACAAACTTTCCTCCCGAGAAAAAACACAATTCTTGTTTTCCTTGGCTGATAGCCCACAAAGAACAAAAACGGGAGACACACAAAAAACAAAAAAGGCCCACAACGGGCAGGCGGGACAAGAGGCCACAGCTGCAATATGCGGTGTCTAAAAAAACAAAAAAGCCCACAACAGGCAGGCGGAACCTACACAGGACACAGGCTGCCGCGAGCGACGCCAGCGACCGCGAGCTAGCCGAACAAGCTGCGCGAATCTTGAAGCACATAGTTTAGCCAAGTTCTCCCTTTCGAGAGGTCCAGGACGTCACGTCTGGTTTGGTGCTCCTTATGACCAGAGATGTATCCCACTTCATGTGGAATTTACTGAATAAACTTGGTTTTTCCCCTAAAAAAAAGCTGCGCGAATCTTAAACGGAAAATAAGATCCGACGGCACAAGACTTAGATGTGAGATAACTATTTCACATTTAGATGTGAAATAGCAAACCTGTTATTGTTATCAGCGTGGCCGCGTAATTAGATTAGGAAAGTTATCTAGTTGAGTTCGGCTAAGAGTTGTACTTGGCTGTTTACGTGTGTTGCTGTGTAGCCCGTGTCAGTTTTAGGTTGAGCCGGTTTGGAGTTTCCTTGTGCTAGCTTCTAAGTACTGTGCACGGTTTGTGCTCGAGTCGGAGTAGCACAAGTTGGAGGCTGGGGTCGTGTATATATACACACCCTGGTGCGTTAGTTTTGTAGTACCGTGGAGAGAAAATACAAAAAGAAATAGAGAGAAAAGAGAGCACGACAAGGGCCCCTGGCTATCAGTTTTTTATGCGCGTGTGTTCGTGCAGTTTGATATGGTCGATCCTGTGGGGAAATTCCAACAGCTACGTCCCGGCGGGCGGCGCTCTACGTTGTTCGCTGGGGTGCTCGAATCT
>NC_041387.1:647145445-647148916 GCF_002162155.2 Triticum dicoccoides
AATGAGTTGCGAGAGAGGGCAAACGAGGAAGAAGAGCGAGTGTGGCGGTGGAGGGTAGAGGAGGGAGAGCATGTAGTGGATGGCAGAGGAAGAAGGCAGAGCGTGGCGGCGGCGGCCACGAGCACATGTGCCGCGTGCTTGAGGAAGACGATAGCCAAAGAAGCTACAACATGGCCCCACTAGTCAACAAACCATTTTGACCTCGGTCATGTCAGTGAAACCACCTGTGCAAATCACCAATGTCGATTTTTGAACGGGATTGATAAGATTAGGGGGTTAAACGAACCCAAAAAAAGATCAGGGGTTATGCCAACAACCCATTTTCTTCAGGGGAGTAAGATTGAATTTTTTCTTTGTTTTTCTCTCTAAATAACATGGAACGCATAAGAGAAGACCATCTTATCAACCAGTACCGTATATGTGTAAACTGATAGCACTGACAACTGGGACCCATGTTTCCTGCGCAAATCAAATTGCCAATGTTACAAAAACCCTGTGTATCTGCACTGCATATGCCTTCATGCCCTATTTGTGTGTTTATTTTGCCAACCAGAGAGGCTCCGTGACTCCTCCGTAGTAGCATTCGTCCACATACCTAGCAGACTCGGGGCGGGACAGAAGAGCAGCGCCGCGGATCACCGCGTCCTCATCCCTGATTAGCCCCCTACCATTGAAGTAATCCTCGAGGAGCTGCCCAACCATGGGGATCCTCACACTGCCGCCGACGAGAATGACCTCGTCGATGGCGTCCTTGCGGCTCTGCGTCTGGGAAGTGGGAGCACCTCCCATCACCACGGTGTCCACTATTTCCAGTGCTCTCTCCATGAAGCCACGGTTCAGCTCCTCGAACTTGGCCCGCGTGAGCTCCTCGTAGATATCTGCGCCTTCGCCGAGCACGGATCGGATGTTCATCAGAACCCCATCTCGGTCGCTCAGTAACTTCTTGACCCTCTCGCAGTCTGCTCTCAGCTTCCTGAGAGCGCTCTCGTCCCCACGGATGTCAC
This sequence comes from Triticum dicoccoides, assembly GCF_002162155.2. NCBI lineage: Eukaryota > Viridiplantae > Streptophyta > Magnoliopsida > Poales > Poaceae > Triticum > Triticum dicoccoides. The sequence continues at coordinate 647,146,450 of NC_041387.1, forward strand.
GGTGATGCTTCTCCCTGATCAGCTCCACGAAATGGTCCACAATCCTGTCGGTGAAGTCGTCGCCTGCATGGAGGAAGTGAACCAGATCGAGTTTAGCCTCCTGCCTTAGCAAAATCTGGAGCTGTGTATGCTCAGCTCACGTACGTACCGCCGAGGTAGGCATCATGGCGTTCGTCGAGGAGATGACCCGTGCCATCCTTGAATCTGAACTTTGTAGCATGGCTCCTGCGGCCGCCGAGATGGAAGACGAGGACGACCTTGCCGTCGCCCCTCTTCTCGTGAAGGCGATATGCCGCGGCCGCCGCGACCTGCTCGTCGACGACCTTGGCGACACCGAAGCCACCGTGCAAGCGCGCAGCTTCTCTCCTGAACCAACTCCTTTGGGCACCGTTGAAGTGCCCGGGGACGGTGACAAGGGCGCTCTCGATCTCGCGGCCCAGGCGCGCCTCCGCAATCTTCTTAAGCTCGGCAATGAGGATGCCGGCCACACGCTCGGGAAGGAAATTCATCACGTGGCCTTCCTCGGTCTCCATCTGGATGCCGCATCTTCCCAGCTCTTCGGTGAACTGGTACGGCACTAGCTCTGCCTCCCTCTTCACCATCTCGTTATACATCCTACAGTACGTACGAACAATTGAATTTGTCGAATCAAATAATCCATCCGCTAGCGCTCCAACAACTAATTGTGCAAGCTTTAAACAGAGCGAGGTAGCAAGTTAGTTGCCTGATGCCGAGGAGTCGCTTGAAGCCGGAGACGGCCGTCCCGGGGCTGACGGCGGCGTGGTTCATGGCGGCCTCTCCGACGAGGGTGCCGTTGTGTGTGAAGGCAACCCAGGAGGGGATGCAGAGCTGGTACGCGGTGTAGGGATCCAGTCGGCCTCCGTAGCCGGCGATGCAGGACTTGGTGTTGCCGAGGTGGATGGCCGCCTTTTCGTTGTGCGAGATCCCGTGGTACTGCAGGAACTCGTTGGCGCAGTAGGCAGGCGACACGCCTCGCGGGAGGCCAAACGCTGCCGTTCCCGATGCCCCTGCATGTCATGCCAAGAAAATCAAAACAATTAGGGAATTATAGGCAACAGGAGATTAATCGATGCCGATGCCGATGCCGATGCCGGAGGAAGAAGAAGCAGACCCATGGCCAGGAACAGCAGAACGCCAAGGTAGTAGAGGAACGGACGAGTCGCCGCCATTGGAGTTTCTGTTTCTCGTCGTGATCTAGCGATCCGAGTTATCCGACGGTTGTACTACATCTTATCCGAGTAATATTGATCTTTTTTTTTGAGCATCAGTACAGACACAAGCGCTCATATACACGCGCATACACTCACCCCTATGAACGCACACACGCACACCCTACCCCTATGAGCACCTCCGAGAGACTGAGCCGGCATATCATCTTGAGATTTACGAAGCAACCGTAGGCGCCTCGTCGTCGACGGGAACGTCTCCTCCCACTGAAAGCGCATCGCCGGAAATCCTGAAATAAATCCAGGAATAATGCGAGCACCAGGATTTGAACCCTGGTGGGTTGGGGATACCACTGTCCACCTAACCATCTCAACCACAGGTTGATTCGCAGTAATATTGATCAATCTGTATACGTCTCGTCGAACAAGTCATGTTTTTTTCTTATTCTTTTGCAGGAGGCAAAAAAGGTCATGTTGAAGTCATGCTCAAACTTGAAAGTCACGGTTGACACATGCATGCTTCGCCTGCCAGGATCGATCGGTCACTAACTTCATTTCCACCTACTCATGTCCAGCTGAATATAATCACCAAGGCCTAGTCACTGGATTCTATGACTGTTTGAACACCGGCCGGACGGCTGCGCTCCAGTTCTTAATCCAGTTCAGAAATCACAATCCAAGTGCTACAATCCAGCTCCAGGTGTAATGGATTTTGCCACACTGTTGCTTCTCTTGATCTTTGCACCAGCAGGGATGCCATCATTTACCAGCTGCCCGGCCCTCATCCACCTTCGGTAAGGCTGGTCATAGTGGGAGTAACTTAAGGAGTAATATAGATGCCACATAAGCAAAAATGATGACGCGGCAAATAGTTAATGAGGAGAGAGACAAATAGAGTAACATAATATGTTACCATCACATAGCGCTTTTCAATGCAAAATGAGTCTACATAGTGATAAATGAAGACATCTATGTTACTACACATATGACACCACCCACTATGAAGGTAGTAACATAGGCTAGTAACATATACATGTTACTACTCTAAGTTACTCCCCACTATGACCAGCCTAAGTGATTTGCCTCTTTACATTCTTCTTTTTCTTGCGGCTGCCTCTTTATCTGTTTCGTGCACATTATTATACTAGGCTTGAATTTATTCTGTTTTTTCCATATAAAAACATCAATTTCCCATCGACGTCTGCAAGTGCAACTAATGGACTATTGTGCACAAATCGATGCTATATATCATCACTTTTCTTTGGTAGCTCACCATATAT
>NC_041387.1:647149206-647155112 GCF_002162155.2 Triticum dicoccoides
TATCTCTACTTCTAATGTCTCAGTTGGTAGGTCGCGTTCCGGGTTTTATTTTCGTCCCACCATTTTCGTCCGGTTTATTTTCGTCCTTTCCCCCACCCCACCCCAAGCAGGCCAAAAAAAACCCACACCCGGCAGAAAAAACGCTCCATCGATCCCATCCTTCGTTGCCGACTCCTCTCGATCCCATCTCTACTCCAATACGAGCCGCCGCCGAGATCCAACCGCCGCCGCCGAGGACCGATTGGAGCCGCCGCCGCCGCTGGCCAGCCTCCCCACCGATGTGTGCGCCAGGTCGCCGCTCCCGCTCCCGCAGCCGAGCATAGCAGCAGCTGCGGAGCCCCAGCCGCCACCACGTTCCTCCTGCTCTCCGGCAAGACCGCCCAGGACCAACAGCTCCTCGCCTCCGCCGCCGGCGAGCTCTCTCTGGCGGAGGAGGGCGGGGGCGAGCTCGCCGTCTCCCTCGCGCTCGACGCCAGCGGGGATGCGGGCTGATGCGGCCGCCTACATGGGCGCGCTCCGGGCGCGGCGCTTCGGGTGGTGGATGCGTTGGTCGCCGCAGATGGCATCCACGCACTACCTCCTGATACACTGAGTGCAAGATTTTGTTCTTTTGAGTCTCGCTCCATCAGAAAAAGTAATAAACGATGAATTTCCTCTTGAAATCGCTCAAATTGGGCTTACTCTTTGCTTCCCCTCTGTCTATAGGAACTTCGCCAAACTTCCGGTGGGCGTCGTGTGCGCCACATACATGCAGTTCAAAGGCAGAGGTGCGTCAAATATGTATGCCAATTGGTGCTTGTTTTTGTTGTCCCTTTTAGTGTGTATCTCTGATGATTTTTCAATCTCGGTGATCAATGTCTGTCACTTTGGTGGGTAGATGAATTGTGTTGTTCTGTTTGTTGTATGTTTAGTTGATGATTCGCTTGACATATCCACAAGGTACAGTATGTGTGATCCAACCACACGTCGCATAGTTAAATTCCGAAGCAATTAGCTTGATTACCTGCAGTCCATCTAATTCTCATCTAATGCTGATTAGTTTAAGCGAGTCAACACATAGGACGGAAAGACCCTTTTATAGTTTTCTCAAGGGGAGTGTACCGTGTGCGGGGGCATATCTCTGTTCCTTTGTATGATTGTTTAACAATTTGTGAAATGCTTGTAGTATGATAATCTAGATAGTGGGGGTATGTTACAGAAAGTGTTGTGCCTGGCCTCACATGTACATGATTTGGTTTATCATTAAGTGCTCTCTTTCCCACTAAATTTCACATCTGCCATCTGAAAAAAACAAATCCACATTTACCTGATTTCAAGTTCTTATGGACCTTATGGTGAAGTATTTAAGTAATTTTAGTTGGCTCAAAAGGCTCCAAGCTTCTTTGTCTATCATTTCCTGTTCAAAACTGACAACAGAACTTTGTGAAGCCTTTCAGTTTGTCTTTGTTTCAGTTACTTTACCATTCGGTCTTGATGCCTGAACTATGTGAACATTGTCAGCTTAGTAAAATGGTATGAACTCGTGTGCCATACACATAGCAGGTCGAAAAACTACCATTGTATTTGCATATACTGCTTGTGGCACAATTTTCTGAAAACATGTTGGTGGTCATTGGTCAACAAAAGTTTTCAGCATTCGGCACGGTGTTAATATTCTTGAATTGATTGTGCTTCTAGAATTATAGATTTCCGAATAATTAGATGGTCAGCTATGCAATATAATATTCCCATAGTATTGAAATCTTCTGTTCTGCAAATAGTCCTTCAGCAAATGGCGCTTACACTTAATATGGGATACTCCAAATCCATAAGAGTAGGCTATATCTGATATTTTCTCCATACAGAGTCGGCAACGACTTGATTTATATTTTCCGCTACTTGTCAATATGATGGCCCGTTGTAAATAAATGAGGCCTGGCCATCACTTATACTTGGGAACTACTTTTCAGTGATAGCTGTATTGACTAAGGTACTATTTTTTTCTTTCTTAAAGATTGATTTCTTCAGTGGTGTGTGTTTTACTTTACAGTTTTGATAAGATTCCATTGCCAACACACTTTTTTTCTTGACAGGGAACTACGGCAGGCTTATGCCTACTGAACTATATTCGAAACTATCAGAGTGTATAGCAGATTAGAGCAGATTACAGCAGCCTTAAAGGTAAAATGATCTGAACATTTTTTTTACACAATACACAGGTAGTACATAGTAATAGCCCTCTTAATAATTCCTATATAAAAGTATGATCTAAACATTTTGTTGAGTTGTTTTTGCACCAGATTGTTGGCCATTAATGATTATCCATGGCACTAAAAGTACTTGATATCAATATATTCACCTCACAACACTTGTTGGCAAAAACATGTGCTATAGCACCAAAGAAGTTGAGGTCAAATTAATGAGGTGATAGCTAAACTCCTTAAACTGGATATATTTGTGTTTTGTTTGCTTCAAGTATATAGACATATATTCCTTGATCAAAACTCATTGTCACTGCTACCACTAATTTGCTTCAGGTCATCGACTTGAAGATTGATAAATATGGTTCTGTTATTATGCAGGAGTTGTGTGATCTGAGGAGAAACTATTCTCTTGCAAATCGGATAATTGTTGTAGGAATTAAAAGGCACATGATTGTACTGTTGTTCTGGGATTTCGTTGCTCACGTTCCTCGACCCTAATGTCCACGTGAGGTGTGAGTTCAATGGATAAAGGAAATCACATTACTAATAGAATGGTAGGTAGAATCACGGTGATTCATACAAAATTTCACTTAATTTATCATATAACGAATCATATAATTTATCAGCTGCCTCAACGGCTCACACTTTTGCAAGTCTTCATATTTAGAAAATACGACTGAATTTGATAATTGGATCAAATGCAGTTATATGTGTTGTACTTGCTTTGGTTGAATCTGAAATTTTGTCAGAAACATAACAAACCACTTAGATATATAAAGCATTGATCTGTGCAGAACTGAGAGATGTTGTGTTTTTACAGTTCTTACGTTGTCTGATTGAATTTTCTTATCCCACATTTTCTTTCAGATGCCGCAGCAAAGAAAATGCTCTCAGCCTTGGATGATCCATTCACTCGATTCTTGAAACCATTACCTTTTCTGAAGCAAGACTAGCTAGCACCCAAGGTGCCCTGGCAGGTGTAGGTTTATCCATTGGCTACCCGTTGGAGCATCACTTGCGGTGCTCTTTGTAATGTCACTTGGTGTGTTTTGTAGAAATGACTGTCTAGAGACGTTTTATCTTGATAATTGACAACACAAGAGTGCAAAATATTTGACAGCAAATCGCTTATGGTAAGACCTAGCTATTATCAATAATTTTAGTCCATTAAATGCGGTCTTAGTGAAAGGGTGTTCCTTTATCATGGTTGAAGGTTGCATGACTTATGCTAGGTGTTTTGATACTTTTCGGTCTCTACTTGAATGTTGCGTACCTAATTTTTTAGTGGCCAACAATCTTGCACTGATTCTTGCTAGGGGTCATCAAGGAAACTCAATAGATGGCTATTTCAATGGAGATTATACCAGAGATGTTGTTTTGAAGTAAGCTCCTGCACACCATTCTTTTGTAGTTCTTTCAGAAGTAATGTTTCATTCTTTTACTTGAGACTAGAGTGGTTGATGCTCATTCATCTTAATTTAATACAGAGTATATGCCAGGAGAGAAAGATATACTTGAAACCCGATGAGGTCAATGATGTGGAGATTTTACCAGAGATGTTGTTTTCAAGTAAGATTTTGTGTGATATTATACCGATCGCTCCAGCACGCCACATTGTTGCTCCACGGCAAAGGCAGCGAGGTAATTTTTCTTTTCGCACCGATAAAATTTTCCTTTTCTTTTAGCCCACTCCTAGGTCTCTTCCGTTCATATTCTAATCACGCATGAAGAGCGGCGGTTTCGACGTCGACTGGCTGCCTGCTGCTTGCTTGTACGTGTGGAAGGCAGTTGTTCACGGCAGACCAGTGAGCGGCGGCGGGTGGGCGCGACCACATGATGGTTGGAAGGTAGGCTTCGTGGCGTTCAGCTTCAGCCACCATCGTACCACGATCTCGGCCCACCTGGAAAGTCGGATGAAGAGGTGGTGGACGGTGGGGACCAATCATTATAATTTTTGTTCCATTACTTCCGCTCCTCGAAAAGCTCCCTGAGCCCGACCAACAATGGGATCTTCCTCTGAGGTTCACGCTACTCCTTGTCCAGACTGATCCCGGAGAGGAGAACAAGCCTCCGAGCACGTGCTCGTCAACTCCATGCCGGCCGCTCCAAGCGCCCCTGCTCATGTCTTTGAGGCAGGCGCCGAGATAGCCTTTGCAGCGAGCTGTGGTGTGTGGACTCTGCAGCGAGATGGGATTCAGAATCCTTTTCCGTGGTGAGATAACCCCGCCACCACTCATATGCCATTGCATATAAGTGAACCTGTTTGATAGAAATCAATCTTGCACGTTGGTTAGCTCTGTAATTTCTTTTATTCCGCAGCAGACTAAGTTGCTCACAGCCTATTTGCTGGAACGCCAACGAGGAGTCATTTTTCCATCTCCACAAATATTCTTGGTCTCTTCAAATTAATTGCTTCTTAATCCAACTACCATTTTTCAAGATTAGTTTGTTTATATAATATTTATTTTTGTACCAGTGTTGATCAAGCAGGTTATTATTGTGAGGAATCAGCAGTAGGATGCACATGTATTTGTTTCTTGCCACTGGTTGCAAAAGCCTAAAAAATGATATGTTTTATTCACCTCTTAACAGTAATACGAGTATTTTGTTTATTTCCTACTCCCTTTTAGTGATTACTGATTAGTCACTCTTAAAGGTGAATGCATGTGTATAATAGGTGTGTCATAGCTGCATTTTACGGCCCCTGACTACTGGAAAGTAATCCCCTTTGGATGATTTGTATTTTTTTTCTGGAATTTGTAATTAGATAGCACATCCAAGGAAGGAAGGAGATTGAGGTCGGCACCTCCTGGAGGCATGCATGCTCTTCACCGAGAGAGGGAAGGGCATTTTTTTCTTGGGTTGCAGTTTCCACCTTGTTGTTGGGTGAGGTGAGTCATGATTTCTCTCCTCCCGCTTCATTTTTTAGAGATACTGAACTATAATTTCTGTTTTGTGCTCATGAATTGCATACTTCACTGGTAGAAAAAGAGGCTTCCGTCCAGCCCCATTAGTCGCGAAACTGTAGGAACCGCGACTAATGAAGTCTTTAGTCGCGGTTCGGCAGACGAACCGCGACCAAAGGCCTGGGCCCAGGGCGCTCGGTGGCCAGCTGGTGCACGTGAGGGGCTTTAGTCGCGGTTGGCTAGGCCAACCGCGACTAAAGGTGCGCAAAGGCCTTTAGTCGCGGTTGGCCAGGCCAACCGCGACTAAAGCTCCTCCCCTATATATACCAGTTCAGCACGCTCACTTAGCCATTTGGTGCCACTTCTCTTCACAAGCTTCACAAGGGGGTGTAGGTTTGCTTTTGGTTCCTCTTATGCACACAAGGTGTTTGATGAAATGCCCTAAGAGGGTGAAACAAACATGATATGAAGTGTTGGAGCCACACTTGAGGTTCCTCATTTATTTTTTCCTCCTCGATCGCGGTTAGCAACTTGAACCTTTCATGCATGTGTGTCATTGATAAAATATGCATGTGTGCAGTTTATTGTTTAATTTATATTGTTTGTAGCTAGTTAGTTTAACAAATGCATGATGGTTAATTATATATTTTATATTATAATAATGCAGATGAATCGGCAATGGATGTACGGTAACCGACTCTCCGGCGAGTTCACTACGGGTTTGAAAGATTTCCTCGTAGTGGCTAATGCGAACAAGCAGGGGGGTTTTGTTATCTGTCCATGTGTTATCTGTAAGAATCAGAAGGGTTACTCTTCC
>NC_041387.1:647214834-647264923 GCF_002162155.2 Triticum dicoccoides
GCACATTGCAGGAGACACCGCTGGGGCAAAAGAAATCGGCGGGAAACATGTGATACTACGCTCCCTCCGTAAAGAAATATAAGAGTGTTTAGATCACTACACTTATATTTCTGTATGGAGGGAGTAGTAATTACACCGATCATTTCTTTCACATAAAATAACGGTCGACACAAGTGATCGTTTGGTTGGCGGTGTGCATGAGGCCATCCAATAATGTTCACATAAAAGTACGATTTGACATGTCACCGTGCAGGTCAATGATCATGCTTCCATTGATGCATGCACTTTCTTGTTTCCTATGAATTACTGGCATACCTCCCCGCCTGATCCCCTTAATGATAATGCACACTCGGTAGTCGGTACTAGTACAACTAACCATCTTGATGGAGTACTGCCCATCTCATAGTGAGTTTGATTATTTTCTCATTTGTATAGATATACTTCCTCCGTTTTAAAATAGATAACTCAAAAATAAAGTTGAGTCATCTATTTTAAAACAGAGAGAGTAGAGAGAAGAAAGTAATCGTACTTCTTTATATTTGGTCACACCCTCATGTGCGTGTTTATTCTGTCCACTCAACCTCATGGCATTTAACTACGTGAACAAAAACCCTCTCGGCATTATCCCTGACAACGGAAACACAGTCTCTTCAAACAAATCAAAATTCAACTAGACTAGAAGCATACGCGCGCTTTGCCGCGCCGTTTTCCCCCTCATTTTTATATTGGTTTTTGTTAATTCGACAATATATAGTTCCTTTGCTTGTTTTCTAGGGCAAGAATGTTAATTTTCTGCGAGTCTTTCGTGTTTTTGGGTTCAAGGATAATGGTATGAGAACACCTTTTACTTCAAGATGTCCAGCAGCAAATTATGCCATTATTCAATATTTTTACAACAATTCGTCTTAGCAAATGAAATATGAGCAACACTATCAAAAGAGTAATACCACATAGGATTCAGGGCGAAACCCTAGTACCAGATGAACATGACAATATTAAACTGCAAGAAATAATACAAAACTATGGTACAGGTAACTAAGACTTGTACCTGCATTGTTTCATCTAAAAGATGATACAACTCAATGATTTGACCAACCAAGATTCAATATAACACCACTGTCATATACAAATAATCCATAATACTTACAATAATGGTCTTGGCAGATGGAAGCCTCAATAAAAGGCAGTTTCTATAGTAATGGTAAAATGGCAGTGGTAGTACGCAACCACAACAACAAAGTTGATGATTTTGCATGCTATATCGGTTGGCATGAATAAAGGGCAGCCCCAGTGCATGTAGCTCCCGCTTGCGCAGGGTCTGGGGAAGGGTCCGACCACTTTGGGTCTATTGTACGCAGCCTTTCCCTACATTTCTGTAAGAGGCTGTTTCCAGGACTTGAACCCGTGACCTCATGGTCACAAGGCAGCAGCTTTACCACTGCGCCAAGGCTCCCCTTCATCGGTTGGCATGAATATAGAAATAAAATATAAACAACATTAAGATAGGTGGAAAATGTGCTTCAACCAGCAAGTACAAACTTCTGTTACATCAATATAAGTCATAGTATTGTTGCAAAAATTTCTCTGAAGCGGTAATCTAACTTCCATATACGTATGATCTGTTAGTGTAATCTAGAAAAGAAGCAGAAGCAATATTTTATCAAATACCATGTAGAGTAGCATAGCCTGCTATGACAACTCCCACCACATGTTTTGCTGGGGCAAGAAGATGATTCTAGCACAGAAACAACAAACTAGGCAAATAGAATGTGTTCATTCCAACTAAAGCTAGGAAAGCGTATTCATAATCTCTTCTTCGCTGCATATATGAGAACAAAAAATGCATGGAGGCAAGAACTCTAACACCACGACATATAGATACTAATGGTTTTATGGAGGCAGGAACCCATAAACATTTAGCTTTGAGAAACCAGCAATTCCAACAACATATACAATATCACTCTCAGGCGATTGAACAAGCATCTTAATTTTCAAGGTTGGACAGACATTGCAATGCAAGTTAGTAGCAATATTGTATTCTCGGTATTCTGAACAAGTACCAATGGGGTTTGGTTGTGCATACCCTTAAGTGCGAACTAGACCATTGATGGCGCGCGTTGCTGCGCCCGTCTATTTTTAGTGTTTTATGATAGTGAGATAGGAGCTTTTTGAAGTACACGGAGATAAGACCAACTATGAAAAATTCTAAAATGGACTGAAATAAGTTGTTTCACGAAGTAGCAAGTAAAAACCGAAAACATACTAATATTGTACCGTACAAAGCTAGGATGGAGCTACACCTGCTTTCACTCAGTGAACAGTAACCTTAAGCAAGAATTTGCAGAGAATTGCAAGAATGCATAAGAGATATCATTGACTCACAGTTGTCATTGCAGTTTTTACCCATCTACAGGGAGAAAGATTTCAGAATGCAATAATTACTGTGAGGATGGAAGTAAAATCTTCATATTATGATTTTAGCTTTGCATACATGGTACATCTTTCCTGAGAAACATGTCCTCTGCTGGACGCTTAACTAAATTGATAAGAGCACGTTTTTAGCACAAACACACTAAGACAAAATCCATTACTATTGATGTCTCGATCATGTCATTTTTGCAAGAATAAAAAACTCACTAACCTAAACACAAGAGGGAATGAAGTCTGAAGTAGATATTTTCTCTACCGTCTGCAACTCCACAATATGGATGGAAGCCCTATGGGCACAGGTACCGGTGAGTTCCATGGACATCCTTCGTTAGCTCGGTAATAATCCAGGCAGCGGCTCAATGGAAATAACAATCGACCGCTGCATCCAACACTGATGGGAAAGAAGACAACCAATCATCACATATTTGGTGCGTGAGAAAAGATCATCATGATGTTGCTACAAGTACAGCCTTCAGAACACCAGTATACTTGAAATGCTCATAAGCCATAATCATCGTCATCCAGCGCTCGGTGCTGTAAAAATTCATCTGCAAGTAAAACATGATAAAAGAAAAGCTACATACTAAGAGAAGTTGCATAAGCTTTTGTTCATTTCTTCACAAAGAATTTATGTATATACGTTCAAGGACCATGGACTGTCGGTGAAGATAGATATCTTTTTTTCTCTCTCTTGACAGGTGATGTAAGTACAAAAAACTTGCTGAAAACGGATTACACGTACATGTACTAAATAAACCCACTCACATAAAAATTTCCTACCTCGTAAATAGTATCAAATATTTGGATTAATTAACTAAGGGTTTTGGATCGCCAAGGCCATTGAAGTGATATCTAACATAGACACCAATATAGAGCCACATAAACATAGTGATGATCAAGATAGATGTATGGTTCTGATACATATATGAAGATGTATCAGTCCTAAAAAGTAAGTGCACTGGTGAATCAGCAAAGAACTAACCGATATCAAAAGTAAAAAAATTGCCAATATATTTTGAGCAAGCCAGCCGGTGCCATGGTTTTATCCTAATTAACTACTTTTTTTTTGCAGGGGATCCTAATTAACTACTTGACCATTCACAGTATAGTAAAGTACTACATGCATCACAATTTCTTAGCATATAACAGTACAGTAAGACTAAAAGATACTCGGTAATGGGGTTGACCATTCGAGCAACCAATTTCATCACAGGTTTCCAGTTCCAGATATCTAGAGACAACACATGTATGGAAATATATCACAACTAAGCAACAGAATCAGGAGATGAATAATTTCAACAAAGAATGAATCTACGAACAGCCGAAGGTACAACACACTGACCTGATTTGCTAATTTTGCAGCACCATGTCTTGTTGGATGCTGGCCTCCTCTTGACCAATCAATCGATGCGATGGTCTTACTAAAACTGTATGAGAAGGAAATCATGGTGGCAAATGCAAAACCTAGGAAAGGAGATCAAGGAACCAAATTAAATTCTGAAAAAACCGGACCTCGCAATGAAACCTTACAAGGGGGCGAGGAGTACAGGAGGCTCAAAGATGGGATATGCATCCAGATTTTGGCTGATGGTCAAGCTGAGAGTCACATAGGGGTCATATCCATCGCCCGGAAACAGGAGCAAGGCAATTGTCATGGTCATCTCTGTCGTGTTGCAACTGAGGTCACCAGATGCCCCAGCCTATGAGGCACCGCAGCGGCCAGCGGTTGGGTCGCCTCGAGGATCTGCTCCTGAATCCCAGCCGGCACGCCCTGACTATCAGCGACACCCCCTCACCCACGTGGATCCGTTGCCTGCTCATCTTCGCTGCTGATCATGGGAGTACGAGAAGAAATTAAAAAGGTCGGCGATTTTCTCTTTGGCTTTTTTACAGTACGTGGTGGAGGACAAGGCGGCGGTGGCTGAGCAGATGGAAGGCAAGCAGCGGGGATGGCGATGACGCAAACACCACCCACGGACCTGAATCAACCAGAGTGTTCCGATTTTGCTACGGGAATAGTGGCCCTTACGACGTCAGCCCAGTCTGTCGCCGATTCTGGAGCGGAAGATGATCCGCGGCCCATGTGTGCATTGACCAAGGCATGTAATGGCAAGGAACGCCTAAAACAGCCGATCCAATGGCCAAAATCGCTAGTGCTTTTCCGCACCCATCCTGTGTTAAATCAGCAATAAGAACAAACACAGTGAAGGAGTGGAGATACAGAGGGCATGAGCCTCCCCCGTCGTTGTAATCTGATTGTTTCAGGTCTACTGTGTAACCAGACCATCAAATCAACTACTCACAGATACCCTTGCACAAAAATACTTGCAGATTAACCAGTTCCCAATTTCAAATCATCCAATGAGAGCCTGAGGGGAAGGAGGCGCGGGGAATACTTCTGAGTACCGACTGGAACACGGGGCATCTGCACAATCGCTAATCAGATTGGCAACAACCGGGTCAGGGCCGGAGGACGAGCGAGACGACGGGTTGGGTCAGGAGGAGGTGGGAAGGAGGGAGACCTTGCAGGTGGCGCGTTGAGGTCAGGCGATGGCGACGCTTCCTGGCTGCTACATCCACCTCGTCGCTTCCAAATTGATGGACAAGCGGGACAGGAACGGATGTACCCGCTAAGGATCTTCATGCTCGCCATGTATTCCACCTTTTCTGCAGGACGGAGTGGTAGCGCGAGAGGGCTGGGATCCTGGGAGGGATCTCGGCCGCCACGGACATCTCTAGATCGCAAAGGAAGCGAGGCGGCGCGGGGAGGGCGTCGGGTGAAGGGAGATGGGTGGCGTTTGATGTTTTTCTCCTTGTGATGTTTATTAGGGCTTCGTGCGAGATGGCCCAATTAACCACGGCCCCCCAATTTTGTCGCGGGAGTAGCTGCCCACTCCAGTCACGGGAAGTCCTGCAGAAGACTTTCGTTGGACGGTCGAAAACGCTGAAAACTATAGATCCAACGGCTGTGGACGCTAATGCCCTGAGATGGCTGGATTAGTGCTCAGTTTTAATATATCTAAATTACTTTCGCTAATAAATGACTCCATCAATGCTTGAACATCATAAATCCATTTTGCAGCCGAAACTAAAACCAAGTTATACTTTGCCACTTTATTATGTGACTGCAAAAAAGGGAATTGATCACTTTAAATAAGTGATACAAATTAAATATGTCATTATACACATATGACAAGTTGCCAAGACAAACCAAGGCCTGCAGGAGTGACTTTGATGTTGTTGGGGTTTGGATATTAGTTTCCCAGCATATTGGTACTTCAAGAAGATTCCATGCCCTCAACACACTACCACCCGGAGAAAGGCAACAACATATCAATATGTGTTCAAAACCAGATCAGTTTGAAAAATGATAAAAAATCAGGTCATAATTTAGATTTTTTCCTTGGCAAAATATAGTTAGAACAATGCTATGGATATATGCAGAAAACCTAAGAAACAATAAGGATCATGAAATAGGTAGCATTGTCTCTCACATAAAAAACTGAACAGTAATTGCTTTCATGACCCGGTAGTCAGGTCACAGAATTACAGGCAATCACAATTCATGACGGAAATATTTTTTATACCACCAATAAGACAAGAGGCCAACACAATCTCATATTTCAGAAGAAAAATATTATATTAATGAGCTCCCCATGTCCACTAAAGGTGCCTCCTGCCTATCAAGTTTAGTAACCCAGATCAATTGCGAGTAGCTCTAAAAAATAAAGTATTGCTTGGGTTTAAGCACCTGGTCTATAAATATTTGAACAACAAATGAATGAAACATTCCACTGTTGTCTTCTCAATGACAAAAAGTACATGAACTTGAACTACTGAACCAATAATACTGCCAATAATCATGAATATATGCATCCTATTCTGTATAGATCCAACTTTCAATTGTAGTGGACCTATATGCATTTCCTACTGGCTAATTGGTACCCGAGTATATATGTTGTTTCATGGTCTTTTCTGGTATGCAATTCTATATTGGGATTATGTGAATAACACGGAAGGACACCAAAATCAAATAGTCGTCTGAAACAGAGATGGTAAAACAAGGCTAGGAAGCAACTCATGAAGGGAGAATCAGACAAGAGAAAATAAGAAACTCACCTGGCTGGGAAGGAAGAGGAAGCAGCAACCACCGGTCGATGGCAGTGCTCTAGTTCCAGCAGGGAGGGAGCTACGGTGAGATTACGACACCAGACCTTTGATGACAAAGGAAGGCAGGAGCAGCAACAATTGTTGCTGGACCTCTCCTCGAGGGCGGCAGCGCTCAGAAATGGAAATGGAGCAGTAGTTGGCAGCTGACACTACTAGAAAACAGGCTATAGATAATATAGACACTAATGGCGCATTATACATGCGGTGCGCCACTACTATATAGTAATGGCGCACCTGTACATAGTGCGCCATTAGTATCTAAAATAGTAATGGCGCACCTAGTAAAAAGTACGCCATTACTATGTTTGACCAAGCTTTGACCCACTTCTGAACATAGTAATGGCGCACTTTTCCCTGATGCGCCATTGCTATTTTTGATACTAATTGCGCACTTTTCCATGCGGTGCGCCATTGTGGTTTTGTAGGTAAGTGCCGCAGCCCGACCGCCCACCATCTCTCTCCTCTCTCTCTCTCTCGCACGGAACCATATCCTCTTCTCCCTCACCCCACGCACACACGTCTCTCGGCCTCGCCCCGGCCCCGATCCATGCCGCCTCCCAGTGCTCCCTCCTCTTCCTGCGCGGCGGCCCTTCCCCTCCTCTCTCTTCGGTCCCCTTCGCACCTCCTCGCGGCAGTCGCAACCAAGGAGCCCGAGCTCGGCGGCGACGGATCGGAAGGCAGCATCGGTGCTGGATCTAGGAGTGGTGGAGCCGCCGCCGTCTCCACTCGCCGGGAACCGGCCAGATCCGCCCCACGAGCTTCATAGGTGACACCCCCTCCGCCACCAGCCACAGGGACATCCTCGAGGCCGTCGTCATCACCGACGCGCCACCGGGAGGTCCAAGGGATATGGATTCGTGAGCATGCTTCCTTCCTCCTCCTCTGTTTCTTCTTTCCTGTTGTGTGTTCTTCTGGGGTTGGGATCATGGGTAGGGTTTGATTTTCAAGCTAGAGTTTTGTGATATTTTGGCCAGAGGTTTATGGGGATCAGGGGTCTGGGGTTCAATTGGGGTGGTTTGTGACCTCCAACGGCGGTGATCGGCTTCCAAAGCTTGTGAATTTGGGAGTTTTGTGGTGCTAATAATAGAGCAAGCTCGCGGAGCTGATTGCTTTGGGGCGGTAAAAGGGAAATTTTTCATGAGGCCTAGGGCGTCGTCCATGTAAAAACATTTTTTGGCTGCTTGGGAATTTTTAGGCCTCTAAATTGGACTAAAATTTAGGTGTTTCATCACGAATTGCAGAACTATTTGAAGTGAATGCGGAAGCAATTTCGTTTTGGGGAAGGAAAATTGGGGGAATGTGTTTCAACGATGTTAATTTGTCTTAATTTTGTGCGGACATGCGAACAGGTGACCTTCCGCGATCCAGATTCGGCGAGGATGGACTATATGGATCCCTATCCAGTAATTGACGTGCGGTGTGCCAACTGTAATCTTGCCATCCTAGGGCGACCTGGACCAGCTGTGCCTTTTGGTCAGTCTCTGACCTGGTTTTCTATTGCCCCAATTACAACTTTTTGAACTGTCAAATGTCTGTTGAGTTCTTTCCTGCAGCTTAATATTTTGCCCAGCTAGTTTAATTTAAAGTCAATGCCTGTTTCCAGTGTATTAGAGTTGCCATAATCATCCCAATTTCTATCATTTCAGAGTCTCCAGCATATACAGGTATATGATGTAATACTTTGCTCCTTGTCAATGAGTACGCTCAGAGTTTCTCGAGCATTTTTTGGGATCGTCAATTTGTTTAGCCATGTCATATAGATATTGTTATGATTGGTTGATATCCAACTGTGGTAGGTAGACGATAGAAATAAAATGCATTACTGATCTAAATGGGGTTCAGTAGTTCATAGTTACACTCATTGAGAGGTAATATAACTTAATATCAGTTTAATGTGTATGATTGTAACTTGCGGCGGAGGAGCATAGGCAGCAGCCCGCGCGCAAGGCCGCTGCTCCGACCAGCCCCTTCGACTTCTCCACCATGATGAACTTGCTGAATGTAACCAAGAGCTTATACTGAATTCTCTGAATGAAGCATTTACGGTTTCATACTCTGTTTTGTTCTGTTCATTTTCAAACGCGAGTTCTTGGAGGATTTTACATATACTACAGGTTTGCATCGGTTGTTAATTTGTTTGGGTTTCACTAAAGATATTCACGTCCATTTTAACATATTCAAACTTGCTCAATGTAACCAAGCTCTACTGAAGCATTTTACAGTTTCTGCAAAACTAGAAATACACTACTCCTTTCTCTCCATTGTCAAAGTTGAGTTCTTGGGAAGATTTATTTATACAAGCTCGAATTTCCTGTGAATTTGTTTCGATTTCATGGGAATTTGTGTGACAATTAACTTGAATCATGGATTTTGTTGTGGCGTGGGCGCAGGACCCGAGCATCAAGGAGATGGCGGAGCAGATCGCCAAGGACCCGTCCTTCAGCGAGATGCCCCGTAAATCTATTGTATGATCAATCAAAACACGTTTTGTCCAAAGTCCAAACTTAATGGTAAACAAGAGGCTAGTCTTGCTATTTTTGCTTGTTATGCGGTTTGCACTTTCTGTTTCCTTGAACAGTTTACAGTTCATCTAATTTACATTTTTTATGTTAACTTTACCATTTAATTTACCTCAAACAAGGTAATTAATATGATAATTATCCCCTGTGTATACCGCAAGTAAGTAACTTACTGTAATTATGTTAAGAAATTAGAATGTTTGTGACCGACTGTTTAATAAGATGCTCTTTTTACAAGGTGTGATATTGTGGCATATTTACTCTGGAGCTAGCATATATGGAGCTGACTTTGTTCCTGGAGGTGAGCATATATTGTTGATCTTCTCATGTCAATTGCGGCAGTTCCTTGATTCACAATTTATATAGTGTGGTATAGTGGTTATATTTGGAGGTTTATCCCTGTGGAATAATCACCGCAAGGTGAGTACTTTCTGCAGCTAATGTGTTATGCATAAGCTCAGTGTGTTTGCTCAATTAGCTACTGCTCAATTAAAATTGGTGACCTTCCATTGATGATAGGTTTAGAAATTATGCATTGAGTAACTGGACCTGACCTGGAGTACTTGGTTAATTCAGTGATCTTTTAACAAAATTTTAACTGAATTATTTTGGGCAATGGAGTACTGAATTTTAACTGAGTAACTTGCACTTGCATATGCACTAGACCACTTGTAAATTCTTTGGCTCCTCTTTAATCTGGTGCAATTACTTAACTGACCGTAATAGCCCTGACACTTGTAAGTAACCATATCATTCAAACATCCAATTAAATATATTCTACTCCATTTCCTGAGATGAAATTGTGATGATGGGAGTGACATTAAACAGCTTGAACATCTAATTGTGCATGTACTCCATTGTTATATACTGATCCATCTTGTCTTTGCCCCATGTTAACATTCAAATTGTATTTAAAGTGTTAATTGCAGGAGCAGACACAGAGGAGGAATCTGCTACCTCAAAGCAGTTGATCGACGCCGGGAGGGTGGGTACGTGATGTCGGAGGCTGCCGGGAGGTTGGTGACGAGCTACCGAAGAGATGAGTTCTGGCTCTCCTTGATGCCAGGACGAGGCGCTGCTGCCGATCGGACGTGGACTCGATTGATTTTGATTTGAAATATGACGGGTTGTAATGTAAAATGCACTTCAGTTCAAATTTTCCTCCCCTTGCGAGAGGTATTCTTGGACGGAGGGAATAGAAGATTAGTTATAGGATTTTGTTTTATTTCTGTGCAATTTTCTTTTTATTGGATACTTGTAAAGACATGGTAATATTCTTGCTATAATAAAAATTATGGTTCTGTTTCATATTTTGTTTTTAAATTATTTTTCCTTATAGGTTGTTTTTTGTAAATGTGTATTTTTTTTTGTTTTCCAAATATACTATTAGTGGCGCATTTCAGCCTTTATTGGTGGCGCACCTAGCTTTTTAGCTAGTGGCGCACCTCTAAGGTTACTAATGGCGCACTTGGCTTTATCACTAGTGGGGCACCTAAGGGTTAGTAATGGCGCACTATTAGATGCGCCATTTTTGTCTGGTATAGTAATGGCGCACCAAATGCGCCATTACTAAAACTTACTAATGGCGTGCTAGTAATGGCGCACATGTGCGCCATTAGTAGCCAAAATAGATGCGCCATTAATAACCTGTTTTTCAGTAGTGTGACCTTCCTCGCCGATGTTGATCGATTGCAAGTATGCATCAAGGGTTACATAAAAAAATGCAAATATATTGTAGGCATGAATAGTGCAACTGGTTGAAAAATGGCTAGCACATGTAGCATATTATAGCAGGGGAATGTATAAAAAAGTGCATCGGAGCATGCTAACATTGCGTAGGAAGGTGTAGCGGCCAATTAACTTAAAGTGGTTTGTCATTGTCAATTTGATCACTTCGGAGTATCAAACGGTAAAGAGAAAATATTATTATAACCTCAAGCATGCGAGATCTGTTTTGCATAAACAGGGTCCACTTAAAATGGTTCATTATTTATTAACCACGACAACATGATGGTTTGATGTATGAATGCAACTACAGAAAAGAACCAACTTTTAAGTTAGATTATGCTAGAAAAAATATAGGCTTCACCGTGCGAAAAATACACATACATATACCTCACCACTATTTGAACAATCGAGAAATAAGGGATCTGAGGCTTACCGAGCGCTCTCAGAGCTTAGCGATTTCTGGCCGTCCAATCCGTTTTCCTGATGCGAATCTAGCCGTCGGATTGAGCCTCTGGACGATCTGGGCCGCCGGATCAAAAAAAGGCGCTGTAGCAATGAATAGTTACCGTCGTCTCGTGCGTAATTCCGCTTCCCCGCCGAGGGCATTTCCGTCATTTCACCAACATGGGGTATAAAAAGGAGGCGGCTCCCGTGGCGTAGACCTAGCCGCCGCCTACTCCAGCACCCGCTCGTCCCTCCACATCCACCCAACCCCTAACCCTAGGAGCTCCCACCGCCGCCGCCGTCTACTTCGCCCAGCCCGCCGGACCGCCGCCGTCCACTTCCCCGGCGTCGTCGCTGTCGTCCTCACCTGCACAGGCAGGAGGAGCGCCCCCACCATCTCCTCTCCTCCTCCCCTCATCACGAGCCAGGACAAGGAGGGCCACCGTGGCCGAGCAGGTCAGGCGACGCGTCCAGATCACCAAGGAGCCGCCCGCAAGGTCGGCCATGGCGCGACCGAGCAGAGCAGGTGAGGAGGGAGACGTTGGTTCCTCTTTCTCGCTGCATATATAGGTCTATATATCGTGATTCGTAGGGATTTTAGCCTCAGCATGGCCCGATTGCTGTGGATTGGTTGAAATGACTCCCATACTAGTGGATTTGATCTCCATTGAATCTTTCTGCGTTTGGATCCTTTTGCATCTCCTGTTACTCTTTTGGTTTCTTCTTCTTGCCTCTGTTGTTCCTTTGGATGTTTCTTGGGCTATTTTGGCTGCTTGCTGGGCGTTCATTTTCTTCTTTTGCTTCATTCTTATGTGCTTCCTCTTCACCTGATTGACCTTGTATTGTTTATGTGCTGCCTAATTTGTTTTGCAGGTACTATGCTTGTCGTGGATTGCTGCCTCACGTGTACGCAGAGCACATCTTGGGTGTTTAGGTGGCTGACTTACCCCCCTAATTTATTTTTCTTATTAGGTTTGATGCGTGTATGGCTCCCTAATAAGCAGTTCTCTTTGGTGCATCATGTTTTACCGGTTGTTTGATTGATTAGAGAGCCCTACCACATTTCTTTACGAGAGGAGGTGCTTGATAGATAGGGATTTAGTAGAAGAAACTGCTATATAGGGATGGCCCTTGTATGTTTATTAAAGAAATTTTTGATGCAGGCCTCAGGCTTTCTTGGGTTTATTAAGTGAAAGAGCTAGATCAGCCAGCCAATTCTCTTTTGAGTTTGCACATAAATCCTTCATCTTTAGTACATGATCTTGGAGGTTTAGTTCAGTTAAAAAGATCATGCCATGTGACCTTTAGTATTTATGTCTAGATTAGAGATCATATGCAAATAATCTTTTTCAATGGATATGGTAATTTGCAGTAGATACATGTTATTAGCTCTATACTGTGGATTATTTCCCATGATTTTTGGGTCTGGTTGGCATAAATGACATTATTTTTGGGTCTGTCCAGATCTTGCACTAAGCCATGAATTATGAAGACTTTCTTTGTGCTAGCTAACTTTGCTTATCCAGATTGCATTGACATAGTGTTCAATCTTGCCTTCTGTTGTTACTAATGCAGGTTGCAAGGTCAGTTTAGTCTACTGCAACCAAGATGAATGTGCATCAATCTGGAATTGAGATTCTCAATATTCAGACATTGTCGATAACAAGGTACCTGACTATATATAGTGAAGTCTACTTCTTTTGTCCTTCCCGTTGTTAATAGTTTTTCCATCGCTATTAGCCAACCAGCAGGATTTGAATCATTATATGAGTGCAAGGAGATGTCATGTGTCATGTAAGTTGTAAGTTATGTAGGGCTTGGTTATTGCAGTTTTTAGTTGGGTTGTGAGCACCTCATCTACTCAACACCAGCTATACTTGATGTGTACTTGCATATATGTATCTGCCGCATATCACGATACTAACGACACTTTCCTGCTACCTCGGTACTTCAGTATGGTACAACTTTGCTGAAAAGTAATAAGGTAAATTAGTCATTATTTTGTTTGACCACGTGGAGGGCGCGCCGCCGGCTCCCGGACCCTAGAAATTGCAGTTTCTTTTTCTTCTTCCATCTTTCATTTTTCTTTCCTTTTTCTTCACCCGATTGACACTAATTTGTTTGTATGCTTTCTTATTTGTTTTGCAAGTACATATCATGGTGTTGATTGCCGACTCGCCTTTTACCTGGCAGTGGATGCAGATTTCTTGGGTGTTCTGGTAGCTTATTTTACCTCCCCCTCCCCTCTATTTTTTACTTATGTTTGATGCAATCTTGATAATTGTTTGTTCTCGAACGTGTTCATAGATGGTAGTAGAACTTCTGAAAACATTTGATTTCTCATTTCATAAGTGAGTTGTTGGAGATTCTCCATCTACAATTGCAGTAAGCTGTACGTTGCAGTATGATATGTCATGTCTTTTATAATGAAGTACTTTTGTGTGCAGTGAAAACAAATAGTTTTATTATTATGCCTAATCAAATGGTTCTATCTGTAATTAGTTAATCTATATCACCGATTCGGCATAATCCACCAGTCTGTATACTTTTTTGAGCACTGCACTGCTGAATCATGGGAGTTTAGTTTGAAGCATCAGCTCAATATATAGTACTATGTTCTCTCTAATATACTTCTTAATTTGTGAATTTCTATCAGATATAATTGATCTAAAATAATACCAAGCTTGTGTTGATGCCATTCCAACCATTGTGGTATCATGGTTAGGTACTATGACTCATCGATCTCTTTTTCCTGCAGATCTGTAGTTCTTCCCGTCGCTGGTCTGTATCTATTACCACACTCATCGGTATGTGGGTAAACCTTCGTTTTGACCCAGTTTTCATCATCTGCTTCAGCTGAGCCCATGTTGACATTTGTTTCGTTTTGGACTGATCCATTCTTTGCAGGTGCTCCTTATTTTGGTTGATCCCCTCGTCGGTTGGTCCTTGGATCCGTGGCGGAATTCAAGTCTTCGTCCACGTCCAACGACCTACAGGTTATGGTTCCCACTATCAGGCATTGTAGTCTGAAAATGTACGCTGTACTTTATTGGCTCATACTCTGTCCCCAGAAGCTTTTATGCATTTGGTAGGAAGTAAGCTCTATTTGCATTCAGAAATATTTCTGCTGAATACTTGATTTCTATACATTTCATATAATTTATGAAAAATGTGGTTGGGTTTCCCTTGTCCCTGAAATTTAAAGCTTTGTTGAATTACTGTACAGTGATCACATCAACTCGATCATGCATGGCCTGTGTGGTATTATTCTTCGTCAGTTTTGTTCTGAAACGGATGGGGACAAAAGCACGCTGTCACATACCCTTCACATGTTTTTTAGGTGAAAAATGTCAGGGAACGAATTTGTTGTGCTTAATTATCCAAGTTAAATGACACCGTACTTATGTACATACTTGTGTTGGACTGTTATGAAGCATATATTCAGCCAAAATTAGTAGACGGGATCTGTGTGCATTCACGAACCAGCTAATTTTTACCCTCTTTGTTTTCTTCACATTCACTGATAAAATCCTACTAAATGAGTGAGTGCATAAATTGATTGGTCACTTGTGAAAGCTCTACTTGCATTGGCGATTATTTATGCTCAACTAATACACTCACCCTTAAGAACAAAACGAAGTAAATTGAAGCTGCATGAAACAAAAATGCATTACTACTCTCCGGTGCTTTACTACTCTGTTTCCTCTTCTTTTGGTAACTCCAGTTCAATTCAGTGGGTGTGAAACAAAAGATGCATTCACATGTCTGTAACTTTGTATCTTGGTTCCTCTTTGTGACTTCAATCGCTATAACATGTCTACTCTTTGTTTAGATTTTTTTATTCCAGTTGTGTTGCTGTAAGCGAGCTGGTTTCTTGTGGGGAGTGGAGATGATTGCTTGAGCTTTCTTTTTATCTCACTTGTATCCCAAACAGAGTTTTCACACAGTTGATGTATGTACCGGTTTGCCCGGATATTCCATGTAGCGGTTTTAGTTTGTTTTTATTCATATAAGTACTAGATGAGCTGTACTATATGTTCTCTGATCCGTTGGGCCCAAACATGTACAAGTGGATCTGATTGTTATATTTTAATTCGATTTAGGACATTATTGTAGCTACCTATATAGAGTACAATTTACTTTCTTTGTCCTCCTGTGGCCGCTAACTAAATCTTTGTGTTTTCTTCTTCTTTTGCTCAGGGCCCTATGCTCCTATCGTTTTAGTGAGAATAGTGCCAGTGATTCAAAAGGTAATGTCACCTCCATTGAAAATGAAGTGTGATTTAGTAGCATTAGGCTTGCAGTTTAAGAGATCTTGCCATCCATTTTTCCTGGATTTTGGGGATGTGTAAAGTGTAAAATTATAGATCGCTTAGACTTTGAGTGGAGCTGAAGAAGTTATCTAAACTTTATCTTAAATTTGTACTTACTGGCCATTGATGTTATCATGCATTCCTAATAGCATCCATGAATGGTTAATGCATGCACAATACTATTCCTCTATATTCTTAAACTTTTATTTATTTAGTCATTTACCCTGCTACTTCATAAATTTCATTGTTCGCCTTTCTCTCTTTTGGTGCTTTTTACAAAACTTAGAGCTGCGCTTCATGTATTTAGAGACATTATCTTCATTGCATAAGCAGTTCCTTCATTACAAATCCTAGAACTGAAACCTCTCACTTTGAAGACAGGAGACTAATACGAACCGTGAGTGTTTCATAGAGAAATATGTTCATATGAAGCAAAAGGAAGTCATGGAATACCATGCAATTACATCATGATTAATTATTAGCCTATGGTGATACTCAAAACCTGATAAAGACAATATTTATGACCGAATGTTTGACAT
This sequence comes from Triticum dicoccoides, assembly GCF_002162155.2. Lineage (NCBI taxonomy): Eukaryota > Viridiplantae > Streptophyta > Magnoliopsida > Poales > Poaceae > Triticum > Triticum dicoccoides. Next base: position 647,230,978 of record NC_041387.1, read on the forward strand.
GATCTCATGTCTGATTTGCTAATGGTGGTCACAGGATCTCAATTCTGACAGCAGAAGAAAGAAATGATGCATGTTACTTTCATTGTCGTCCTCGCGGTTAATTACATGATCTGAGGTCTCTCTCTCCAAGTTGATTTTTCTCCATGTCAGTAATCATCTTCTCCCCTAATTCAGATTCATTTTTTTGTAGTTTCTCTTAGAGAACATATCACTTTGTTGCTGCACATATGTGACGCTTTTAAGCAAAATGCAAGATGTTTGAGAAAATGGCAATAAGTGTATGTTTGTCGAGGTGCTCTCTTCTTATTTATTTGACATGAGAAAGCATGGACCTTCTTGTTCAGGTGTTAGATTTCTCAATCCATACTTCCGTACAAATATCAGTTCTTGACTGGTTATTCAGTAACCTTGCACATGTTCATTTTCTCTATATATCACCAGTATTAAAGTTCATACATAATACCTTATATTATTTGCTTTAGAACATTGCAAATCAAGGTAAGCGGTGCATTTGGGAAATTCATATTCTATTCAAAAGCACTTCATCGATACTGTCGAATGCTTCACAATAGAATATGCTACTTCATTCTTTAGGTGTCCTAAGGTTTCATAATTTGTTGTATTATCTAAAGCAACATGTTTTATCATTTTAGTTAGCATTGCACCAATAAAAAACCACAAATTATACACATTCTCACCCTTTGTAAAGATCGGATATACCAAACCTTATCTGATCTTAATAAAAGGGATTATAAACCAGTCAGATCATATACCTATGCCATCATCCTCGGATAGTATATCTTGAAATACAGTCGTTCGCGACAACATAATCTACTGCAGTAACCCAAAGGATAAAATCCATCTAGAAGACGAACGCCAAGGAAAGAAAAAGGTAGACCTGTGTCGAAGGAGCCCGGCGCCTGCCGCGGTGGCGCGTACTGAGGTTGGGGAAAACCACGAGAGCAAACCCTAGACAGATCCCTAAACAACAACAAAGCTATGGATGAGCAGATGTAAATCACAAACAAAAAGACAAACAAGAATGTCGACGATTTGCCCTTTTAAACCCTTTTAAACAAAGCCCTGGATGAGAAGATGTATATGATCTGGCTGGTTTATAATCCCTTTTATTGTGTTGTTAACTAGCAATACTGTAAGATGATATCCTTTCTTGTGCTTTCAGAAGATCCATATGGCTTGGTAGGAAAAACATTGGCCTTCCATGCTTTCTTATTGTGTATTGATGGAGCAACTATTGTTACAGATTCTGAGGTCCCTATGTATATGGATCGATTGGTAACTGACCTGTAGATGGCTTGATAACACGCATGTGTGTTGCTTACCCAACTATCACTTGTGGACTCACATCTTGTTGCTTCTTTAAAGCGTCGGTCGTCGATGATTTTCTGCTGAGCATAATGGAAGACACAAGCAGCCGCTTGGAAGGACATCTGGAAAAAAGGGCGCAGGGCGCGCTATTAGATGCCACCTCTCCCGTTTCATAACTGCTACTAGGCCTATCAAGGTAATTTTGTCTTATTGTACATATAATGCTCTTTCTTCTCGATGCATCTTGTCATCATTCCCGTTGGTCTATGTTATGGAGACTTTAGTTTTCTATATGCCAAGTTTTTGTTATACGTTCATGTATTTTGTGATGAAGCTGCATATACGTTTTTTTATTCTGTGCATTGATAACACGAGGTCTAGGTTGCAGAATATTAAATCCACGGTTAGCTATCAACAAGGGTTGTGTATTCTGTTTTCGTCGACAATGTTGAATATGCATTTGAGTGGCAATGATGATACAGTTTAGAGAGATGATTTGATCACTTTCTTAAGCTGCTAAACCAATCGTGAAATATACTTTTATGTTCATATATTGTTTGGTGGCTTCTCAATTTGTGCATCCAAACAAACTTTGTTTCTGAGTGACTCTTCAGTAGACTCTCGTTTTATTAATGGTTGATGGAATGATGAATACAAAGATAAATTTCCTTGGATTTGATTGATGTATTAGATAAGGGCCATTTCTTACTTGGACCATATTGATTCTTATTGGCCTACTGTTAAAGTTCAAGATATTAGGAATCATTGTATTCTATATGTCTCACTGTTTGTTTGTATCAGGTTCGTGTGAGACGGTCCCTATGAAGTACATCGACAAGGCAGATGAATTACGCCATTTATTAGTATGCTTAGTGATTATGGCTCCGTAGTTGGCTCTCCTTTATTATGTTCCTGTTCTTATTACCTCCTCTTATGTCTTCTCGCTTTTGTTTTGAACTTTATGTCGAATGGCTATCCTTCGTGGTCGTATGAATGTATCGAATTTGATCCTACCTTATAACCTGATGATGATCTTGAGCTCCATTGTGTTTTACTTTTATCACAATTAAATGTTTCTTACTTTATTATTATCATGTATAAGTGCAAATGCTATACCTGGATTTCAACTGACATGTTGTTACATGCTTCGGCAAAACGCTGGGACCGGCATCCTCGTGCCAAGGCGCGATTCCGATCTAGTAACCATTATGGACTACCTGTTGGCATGAGGTAGTGGCAAAAGCTTTTTTCACATGTTCACAATACAGTCATCCAGCTACAACCAAACTATTGAGGCGCAAAGGTACTAAGTTTTTTAAAATAAAAAGGTTATTACTTTCGCTAACATGTGGTCCGTGCAGCTTATTGCCAATGAGAAAAGAAAAATAAAATGAGATTGCAGCATAAATTTAAATTCTTGCGGCCTGAGAATATTGCATATGATTTTTTTTCTCACATCGCCAATGTTTTGAGGACATGGACATCCTGATGAACATTTAGTGGCTATGTTACAAAGTAATGTTATTGATACTGAAAACTTAGTCGTTATGCTACTAAGTAATACTATTAATGGTACCGAAAATGACCCTCACATCGCAAGGAAAAAAAGTAATCCAACCACAGGTCATATCCTCGAGACCTGAAACACACAGTACACTCGGTAGTTTAAGTTGCTACTACCGAAAAGTATTGAACTTAGTAAATATTAGCAGAGAGAAATTGATTGTGAAAGCATCAACTGGAGGAGAGGACTCAAAGCACGGACTTTTACACCAAAATCAAGGGAAACAAGGTCGCGAATACAGATAAAAATTCTTTCTGTTTGTGTGATTGGAGCCAGCAATCGCAGTTGGGAAGAAGAAAATTAAGGATGTTCCTATTGAACCGGAACCTTCCACCGCATCTCAAACTCCAGCTCCCCCCACCCCCACCCCCACCACATACACAGACCAAAAGTTGCTCCCCCTTCTTGCTCTCATCCTCGCCCCAGCTGCCGTCTGGCGCCACCCGGAAAAAGGAACGTTGGCTAGGGTTCGTCGTGGGGCGCGTGAGCAGGCGGATGGTCGACGCACCGTCAGGTAATTGTTAGCGATGAGGGGCTGGATGGGTGACTGGTGGTGGAGATTAGATGGGGAGGCAGGCAGGGTTGGAGGCGGCGGCGGGCGCTGCGACAATTTCGGGAGATAAAGAAGAGGGCCAGGAAGCGCGAGGGGACATACGTGAGGAAGATTTTTTTTATCAGCAGAACATACGTGAGGAAGTTGGGGATATCGTGTTACGTCTCGTGCTAGGAAGTGGGTCAAGCGAGCCAGCCCACGTCGGTCATCCGCTGACAACATTGGCCCACTTGCCTTTTCACACACGATGCATCAGGAGGCTCGATTTCTTGGGAGCTTAGTAACTAGTGAGATTTAGAAAGAAAAAAAATACTAGGTTGACCTTTCAAGGCTTCCAACTCAAAATCATAAGATCAAACAAAAAATATGAAAATGAAACATCTATTCTTGTCCGACATTTGTACCCTCGTCATTGAGGTGAGCGTGACGGCTCCAGCGTGTCGGTTAGTGCTCGACAGTCGACAAATACTTCCTCCGTCTAGGTGAGTAAGTCATCTTAGATTCTGCACCGTGACCAAGGAGGAGGGAAAAACAAGAGACATTAATGTTTATTTGCTAACTAATAGTATTGCATGCAATAAACTAACCACTGCATGTCGTGTTTGATAGTCTCAATTCATTAAAAACATGCACACCCTTCATTTCTTATTGGTTCATATGTCAAGAAACAAGAAACAAGGTAGAAGTTAATGCACCGCGCCTAAGTATTTTGGGATTATTTAATTTTCGTCAGAGATTTATACACCTAGACGGAGAGAGTAGCACAATATTTGACGGAAAACATGTCTTATAGTTTTATAATAATTTATTAAGAAAAACAAACTCGAATCTTGGCAAGAAAAACTTTGGTTTCAGTCGGCTACGCATTTATAACTGATTGGCTAGTAGTATCCCTAGAAAAGTTGTTGACAAATTAATGCGGATGAAAAAAGTTTTGGCTGATTTTATTTATTGTTATCTAGGAGCCGTCGAATTTAGACGAGCGTCTGAGATTAACTCAAGGATGCTATTAATCCGTGGGCAAGGATGATTGACCAATAAGAGAGGCAGTGATCCGTGGCCCAAATCAACCGATTTTTTGTCGAAATAGACCACCGGCTGAACGGAATTGTCAAAAAAGACTCCTTCCGGATGAAAGTGACAAAAAGGACCCCCTCGACCGTGGCGGCAGGCGCGCCAGGCGACACGTGGCACCTGCCGCCACGGCGCGAGGCGGCAGGCCCTGCCGCCACGGCGTCAGGCGGCACGCTGCGCAAAACGGGATACGACGTTGGCGACAGAACGGGCTGGCCTGGTGGGTCCCTGCCGCCTCAGGGGCTGGCGGCAGCCCTGGACATGTGCTGCTGCAGCGGCGTCATTCCAAAAGAGTTAAAGGCTAGGAAACGGGAACCAGTTCAGTCAAGTGTATCTACCAACTATATCTATCTAGCGGCCTGGGCTTTGATCAAAAGGAGTCCAACATGAAACGGTTTCAAATCGGTCTCTCTGATTCTATGTGAACCAAAGGCGAGAGCAGTGGTACGTTTAGGCTGCAGGGCTACCTAACTCGAGACGCTTCTTTCCAAGACTTTTCGCTTTGACTGGGACATTGTAAAATGGATCTGTCCGAACGGAGTCAATGGCGCTAGATCTTTAACTCTTTTGGAAAACGACGCCGCTGCAGCAGCGCATGTCCAGGGCCGCCGCCAGCCCCTGAGGCGGGCGGGCCCAGCTGCTACAGGGCTGCCGCCAACCCCTTGAGGCGGCAGGGACCCACCAGGCCAGTCCGTTCCGTCGCCAGCGCCGTATCCCGTTTTACGCAGCTTGCCGCCTGACGTCGTGGCGGCAGGGCCTGCCGCCTCGCGCCGTGGCGGCAGGTGCCACATGTCGCCTGGCGCGCCTGCCGCCACGGTCGAGGGGGTCCTTTTTGTCATTTTCATCTGGGAGGAGTCTTTTTTGACAATTTCGTTCGTCAGGTGGTCTATTTTGACAAAAATTCCAAATCAACCAACAGCCGCTTCCAGTCTGGTCCAGTCTAGTCTACAGCTGAAACGAAACGAACCAAGACCAAAAAAAAAACTCATCTGCATCCAACTCCCACCCACCGCGATTCACTCCGGCGGCGCTCCACCCACCGTGACGCTCCCTTCCATCACCTTCCCACTACTAGCAGTCCAGGCGTCGGCCATGGCCGCAGCGGTGCCTCCCGGTCCGCGCAACCTCTACATCGCCGCCGTCGTCATCTCCACGCAGACTCCGCACGTGCCCACCTCCATCTCCGCGCAGCCACTGCCGCCACCCCGTCGCCCTTCTCTGCTAGGGTTAGGGTGTTCGGTCGGAGCGGAGAGGAGATCAACCCCTGCCGGCAAGGCGAGACGATGGGGTTCCACCTCATATACGCCACGCGACCAACCTGGCCCGTCGGTTGCGCGCGCCTCCGCAGGTCCCGTGAATATCGTCCTCGAGTTCAGCGAGCCCCTCCATCGATTGAGCAACGGGCTGCCGCTGCGTCTCCCCGTCGAGCCGCAGTGCCGCCGCCCCGTGGTTCTCCTCTCGTCTGCATCGACTCGCGCGTCGTCGCTGCGTCGCCCCTTCGGGCCGTAGTGTCACGATACGTGGTCCCCGTCGCCGCCCCGAGGCCGTCCCCGCGGTTGCACCGACCCGCATTCCGCCGCTGCGCCTCCCCTTCGGGCTGTAGCGCCGCGGCCCGCGGTCCCCGTTGCCGCCCTGAGATCTTCCCGCCGTCGTCCCGTCCCGCCTGCTGCCGCCGCTGTGTCGCCCCTTTGGGTCGTAGCACCGCGGCCCGCGGTCCACCGCCATCCCTGTGCGTCAACCTCTCGTGGTATGCGCCGTGCCGGCTCCCTTGGCGTGGGAACGCCATTATCTGCGCCAGTCTTTGTCACGTTGTCGGGTTCCTTGCCTAGTTCGAGCACCGCCGCCGCACTACTAACCTAGCCGCTGCCGCCGCCGTCAGGACGCCGCCGCCGCTCTTCTTCGCCCGCTGCCACCGCTACCTCCATAGCCGCCGCCGCCCATCCACCCCCTTCGTCTTCGTCCAAGCACCAGCTCATCGCCAGCGTCGCCGTCATCTACCCCGACCACTTCGTCTACTCCGACCACCATTGGTGACATCGGTCCCACGCCGATGGAACGCCGCAATTGTCATTGAGTTCTTTTCTGCTGACCCCTTCAACTTCTCCGACATGGCGTACAGCTCGTGCAGGTCCCTTGTCTACGTATGCCCGGTACTGGCAACATCAGTGCGTGCCTTTGTCCACGACGTGTCCCCGGGGCTGGCAAGCCTTGAGCGGCGCTTCGTCAACTTCGTCTTCGTCCGTTTACGCATGCCCGATGCTGGCAACACCGATGCATGCCTTCGTCCACGACGTGTCCCCGGGCTTGGCAAACCTGGCGCGATGCTTCATCAACACCGTCTACCTCCCATCGCACCCCTACTTCGACATCACTTCACCCATGCTAACTCAGCGCCGCCTTGCACGCGCGGCTCCACGACGTTTTCCTCGACACCGGCTACCCCGACTCGACATCGATCACGGAATTCTTTGCACGGCTACCTCGACCATGGCTACACCACACTACGCTCGGCTACCTCAACATCGGCACAAAGGGCTATCATCCGCTTGAGCAACTCGTCGGCTTCCTCTACAGTCAATGCATCCACGACGCGACGCCGTCCACGACGCTCCTGCTACGACCGCGGAGGGATGTCAGCCCGTCGGCTGCTATACTCTCCAGTCCGACCGTCCACGACGCTCCTATTGTCTGCAACGCTACCGCTACGACTGCGGGGGATGTTAGAGATATATTTGGGTTACTTGTATTTGATAGTCTAAGATTTGTAATCCGTCTCCTACCTTCTCCAAGAGAGGCTTCTTGCCCTCCAAGTCTTGTACTCAATATATACTCGCCCTCGAGGCTTAGTAATACATCCATTATATTCCGCCAATCTTCTCTCTATCCCTTCTAACAGATGCTCTAGCACGGCTCAAACCCTAGCCGCCGCCCCTCGAGTCTCATCCTCATCTCCCCCTCCTCGCCATCGTCCATAGCGCCGCCGGGCGAAGCCTGGCCGGCTGGACAGCGGCGGGGCTTCTCCCCATCCTCTCCGTCCTGGCTGGCGCGGGACATTGGGAACCAGAGGAACGCCGGGCAAACGTGGGGTCCGGCGGCGCGGCGGACGGGTCTCCCATCGGCGTCGTGCGCGGCGCGGCGGTGGTGACCTGTGTGTCATGAGGTGGTGGCTGCGTTGGCCTGACCGGTGGTCGCGGGTGCCACCGGATTCAGATCGGATCCATCTGGATCCTTTCTTCAGACTCCGTCGGCCGCCGCGGGGTGGTGATGATCGTTGCTGGCCACGTCGGATCGTTGGATTCGGCGTCTGGAGATCTACAAGGAGCTCTTCTCGATCCTCCTTTCTGGTGGGTTGAGCCCCATGGCTCTTTCATCTTCATGGGTTTCGGATCGTGGCTTGCCGGATCCGGAGTACACGGAGGTTTGGTGGCATAGGATGGGGACCGGAGGAAACTTTGGTCGGCTTGTTCGGCCCGGCATCGGCAACGTCACTTGAAGCCGTTACCCTTCCTGGAGGCGAAGCCGAGGTCCCCCCCTATCCACCCCCGAACCCCTCCCGGACGAAAGTCCAAAATTCAGTCTGGATTGGGCGGCGGCGGCGTTCTGCGCGTCGTACCCTCCATGGAGGCGCCGTCTTGGGAGGAACTGCTGTTCGGGGGAGAGATGTTGTGGATGGTGGGCTCCGAGTAGCTCCAGCAGTGGCGATGGTGTGGAGGTTGCCAGGTGGTGCGGCGTTGTATCTACCGTGTCATTGATGATGAGTGGTGACGGCATGGTGCAGCTGCATATCGACGACGGATGCGGCTGGATGGACGAGCGCAGGGTGGTCGAGCTGTCTGTCGCCATGGTGGCGTCGACGGCAGGCCTGGCAAGGTCTGTGCGTCAGTATCTGCTTTGGAGATGGATCGATGGAAGAAGGTGGCGGCAGCCTCGGTGAGTGCACCGGACCGACGTGTGACCCAGTCCCGGTATGTGGTTAGGATGGGGCATCCGGCATTAGATGTTAGGATTTGGTGCGATGTCTGTTTGGTATTAGGCTCGGACATTCGGCACCACTGCATCAAGGGGGTAGGAATAGCGACAGATGTTGCCTAGATGATGGCTTCAAGCTTACTGATGTACTATTTTGTAAGGTCTTTTGTGCTTAATAATTAATAAAGTGGTCGTATGCATCGTCTAGATGCAGAGGCCGGGGGTGCTTCCTCCTTTTCTAAAAAAAACACGCCTCAAACTCGATGACTTGCTGGTGTCGAATATTTCACTGGCGTTGGATTGGTCATGGCACCGGAGAGTGCATGGTTCGCACTGAACAAAAGAAGGTGAAGCTCCGGTATCAACTGCCACGAGATTCCACACCGGTGGCGTGCCCAGCTTTTGATGGGCATCAGAAAGAGGAAGTTGTTTATACTGTCATTCCGTATCAGGTCAATCGGCAGCGGTAGGTCTTTCTGAACGATGTTTCCAGATGACCTCCGGTGGCTGAGGTAGTGTTGCTGGACGCATGGATGGTCCCTGTGAAACAGGGGGAACTCAAGTGTTCCGTCCGAGTTCACAACATGATCTGTTTGAAGTTTGAACATGCCCGACAGACTCAGTTATGTGCAGTTGGATGAAAATATTACAAGGATATACTATTTCAGAAACAAGCAAATAACCTACTATTTGTTGGGTATGGATTTTGCACGACCATTTCCTCAACTAGTTTTGAGAACGTTGAATGTGCATTTCTAATAATCTTAAAAGTAGTCTCCATGAGTGTGCAGCGAGCGAGGCATGTGTTTTGTGCAATAAAAACAGTAGCGGTGATGAAAAACTAACAACGAACAAACACATAGTGACAATTAACAAAATGATGGAGTATGAAGCAAACATGTATGCCATATTTCTGTAGAGGCCACAAAAATCAATGCATGACGCAAACAATATCTTTTCTAGAGATAAATGTATCGAACAAACTACAACACCATTCCAGTACAATGTCTTCTTGCCTTTTTGAGATAGCTATGTATGTATTGTCTTGCACATCAGTGAAAATGCATTTACTATTGAGGATATTTTTGTGTGCTCCCGGCCTCTAGTGAGCCCTTTATTTAAAATAAGAGTACTCAAAAATTTACATTTCTATGTTTCAAAAACATATGAAAGAAACCTAGCACTCAACCCAGATGTACAAGCTACCATTCTATGAATTTTTGCTTCATTGTGCATATAGTATAAAAGATGATCCTTTTTGTGCTTGAATTTTGTTTTTTATGCTATATCTCTTTAATAAAGACAATCATGTCTTTACTCTCAAGATATGTATATTGACACACCATGTATGTTTGCTAAAGTTTCCTATTAAGAAAGAACATACATTTCTATCCAGATAAATTTATCCTCTTTTGAAATTCTTCCATGAGTAATTCCAACAAGTGGGCTTCCCCATAAATTAGTTACGGGGTTCTCGTTACAACAAGGAATACTTTTTATAGAGAAATCACAAGAAATTTGATTCTAGTTTTCTAGGGGGGATATTCAGGTCAACTTTAATTGCACTGCGAGAGCTATATCTCGCTTTCTTACCGCCTGCAAAGGCGTCTATCTTGGCCAACCCATTAGCTCCGGTTTTAGGAACCTACCTACTCAGTTTTGAACGGTTTGGGGAAACTTCCGGTTGTTTTTTCCCTTATTTATCAGCCAGTTTTTCTGTTTTTACTTGAGTTTTTTTTTCTAGTTTTCTGTTCATTTTTCGTATTTTTTTCATTTATATTTTTTATTTTTTATTTTTAAAACTGATGAGCTTTTTTCATCCACCTGGTTTAGTGTACAAATATTAAGAGTTGTGAACAACTTATCTAAAAATTGTGCTTCCTTAAAACTATTGAAGAACATTAACATTTATTAAGCATTTTGGAAAAAAATCGAAATTATGAAAATACTTTCTTTATATGTTATGATTTTTTTAATTTTTCTTGAAGAATATTATATATTTTTTGAACTTTTTTATACGTATCATCATTCTTTAATATGTTGTGAATAAATTTTTAAATGGCACAAAAAAATTAGCAATTTTTTTTTATGTTATGACTTTTCTTAGAAAATGTTTGATAATTGTTTTACACTTTCATGCAAATTATTTCAAAAAAATTCATGACCATTTAAAAAATGTGTAAAAATTTTTATTAATTGGGATATGATGAACATTTTTTTTCTAAATATTATGGTCACTTATTAAATGCCATGATCATCTTTTAAATGTACGGAGATCTTACTAAACTTATGCTTAAAATCTAAATTTTCGTGATTTTTTACTGATGTGTGAAACATTTTTGAAATATTTTAGAATACATTAACACTTTTTGAACTGCACGAACAATATTTAAAAGTTAAATAAGAAATTTGGATATTTTTCCCAAAATACATTAAGTTTGATGAATAATTTGGGTCCAGCACATTGCAGGTGCGCTTAGGCGAGCATATCATACGCCCTAGTAGCAAGCGAGGTATAGACAAACCCTCAATTGCATGAAAATGCCGTGAATTCAGGCGTGTTCATCTAAAAGAAAGAAAAAATGGTCCGTATCTTAGGTAAGGCAGAGACTCTGCTTAATTATAGGCCACCCAAAATAGGTCATTATTCACAATTGTATGTTTAAATAAATGCAAAATAGATAACGGATTTGGACTAAAAAGAGGAAGAGGGAAGTTACTTACCAAAGGTGGAGGAGGGGCAGCCGGTGCATGATGAAATCCACGGTGCAAGAATCAAGATAAGCAGCACTATGGCAAAATCCATTGCACTACTGTGATGAGAGTGTACCAACGTGCAAGGTTAGCACTGGGCCTTGATTTCAAACCGAGGATTAAGAAGTAGAGCGATCTGCAAGCGTGCACACAAACGTCGAAACCAGTAGTTAGGAGTCAAGTGCGCGTGCGCCTTACTGATTCAAGACCTGAGTACATGACTATGTGAAAAATTGGCGCCCGATCCTAGCAGGTGAAGGGTGATTCAACCGTGTGACTTTGGACATGGCTTCTTCTTCAAAATATAATATTCTACCTAAAAAAATGGAAACACTAAAAATCTGATGTCAGATTTTTAGGCATGGCAAATCTGACCTTTTCAAGGCAATCTATATGCTTCTAAATCACTGCAAAATGCCAATCCAAGCACAACCTTAGCGGTTTTCGTATTATGAATTACATATTTTGACAAAAAAATATTATGCCTTACGAGTTCGCCCCTACCTCATTTTTTCGTCCTCCTCCCTAGGTACTTTCGCAATAACAAAAACTTGCTACAAAAGTGTTAGTAGATCCTAAGGACCAGGTGGAGATGATGCACAGGCCAGGCGGACCAGAACTTGCGAAAAGTTACATCAGGAAGTCAATTGATCAACACGTCTCCTAACTAGTGAGTCACACATCTTGCTCCTGCACGAAACGATATGTCGGGCTCAGTATGATTTCTCAGTCGATGATGAACTGAATTAGCTGACATGCAGAGGGAAGAAATCTTATCACGCAAGGCTTGTTGCTTGCTGGGACTAGACAGTGCAATTCACCGAGTAGTTCACAGAGCCAGCAGCATTCAACAACAACATTGGTGTTGCACGATGCTCTACTTCGGCACAAGTGGCTCATGGTGGCTTGCCACGCTTCGTTGATCAAGAGACGAGAGTACACAAGGCAATATCAAAGCGCCGCGATGCTGCCAGCAATCAGTTTCGAAATACGCCTTTTATTGCCAACAAATGTCATGCTAATTGTGAGGTGCACAATTGCTCACACTATTTGCAGGCAAGGCCTCACACCAATAGTAGGTGAAAATGAGCTAACGGAATTCCTTATGCATGCTCTTATTATATATAAGTGAGGATCTTCACTCAAGCATCACACCTAATACTCATATTATTTACATTCACCACTTCATTTAATTTCTATAGCTATATTGAGATGTTGGAGGAAACCAAGTCCAGTCCCATGAGGAAGCCTAGTCCAGCGGTAGCTATGTCTTCAATCCTAAGCATGCATGTATAAAGAGAGACAAACCTGCATCAAGATGTACCAACTCCTCTTCATCCTTGCACCAACTATGGCGTCTTCCACCGGCTACCCCTCCCCAACCTTCGGTATTTTTGTCTCTCTCTCTCTCTCTCTCTCTCTCTCTCTTTTCTGCAAAATCGTTATTACTTACTACCTCTTTAATTTAATTAAGGCTTTTCCGACACTATGACAACGTAAAAAAATGTTATATTAAGTTACGGAGGGAGTATTTCTCAATGGACCTCTTTTGGTTGGCTCATAATTAAGCAGAGTCTTCGCTTAACTAAAAATGATCCATCTATTGTAAGGTAACGGGCACGAATTTACTACCCTCTAATCAACTAGCCTTCATAAATAGATTTCCAATGGGATGAGTAGAAGCCACTATTTTATTTCTACAATGTTTTGCCTTGACAAGTTGCCACAAATCCATTTTGAGTCTCCAATTTCCACCACCACTTCACAAGGAGAATGATCTTTTGTTTTCTAATAACCTTTCACCCCAAGGCCAGCTTTATTCCTGGATCTACAAACTCTGGTCCATCTCACCATATGATATTTCTTCTGCCATAAAAATGTCCCCCTATGTTCGTACCATTTTTCAATTTGAGTCATAAGGAACATGGACATATGATAAGAGGGGATATTGGACAACACATAATTCAATAGGATATTTGTATACCCCCACCCCATCGCCATTGACATATCATTACCCTTGTAGTCATCACCAGTTTTGATGAATTTAGTTTCCACAAAATCCCAATCCGCCATTTTTGAACTAATGTAGTTAATAGTGACCCCAAGTACCCCCTCCATCTCAAAATGTAAGATGTTTTTTGACACTATGATAGTTCGGCCAATCTAACAATTGAACATTTCACCATATGTGTATGACTGATGGAATCATCTCCACCAATACAAAGGACCTCACTTTTCATGTAATTTATTTTAGTCCCAAACATGATCTCAAACAAATACAGTGTTAAATTCAAGTTAATGGACTTCTCTATATCATGTGAAATACAAATAATAGTGCCGTCAGCACATTGTAAAAACAGCAAGCCCATTAGAGATCAAATTAGCAGCTAGACCAGTTAGCAGACCATTTTCTTGAGCTTTCATCACCATCCAATTTGCAACAATGTTAAATAGGAAACAGGATAGAGGGTGTCCTTGCCTGACTCCCTTTGCACTTTGAAAGTAAGTTTCACTTTCAGTCTCGTTATTAAGCTTAGTCCCATTAAACACTTTGACCATTTTCATCGACCCCCCTCAAAGTATCACATTCAAGTAGGAAATCTCGGCCCACTTTATCATACGCTATCTCAAAATCAAGTTTGGGTACAATTCCAACTTGTTTCTTTACATGATTGTGATGTGAAATTTCATGCAACGCCATCACCCCATCCATAATGTTTCTCTTCTTTATAAAAGTATTTCGATTAATGCTAAGTTTTTCCACACAAGGCTGAAGCCTAAGGTCTACCTTAGTGATAAGTTTAGAAATGCACCTAAGAAAGCAGATACTTTTGAATTGCTGAATCTGGTTAGCAGAAAAATCTTAGGTAACAGTGTGATGACCCCATAGTATAAACACTGCACATCCAAAGTGCCAACATATGTGTTTGCTTGATATATACATCATTTTGTCTTTTGTTGATATGTGTTGTTCAAGATAGTTTCTCGTCGCGCTTATGTTTTTTTTTTTTGGACAATAGACATATGCAGTAATTTCGCACACACGTACTCATAAGCTGTAGAACATACTATAAATCCAAAAGCCTAGTTCCACATTGTCTAGAAATTCACAAAAGCACGTTTTCAAAACCTGAAAACCAGCTGAGTGACGACCAGCCGCACAAAATCTAGACTCAACAAATAGCAATTGTTTGATTATTTCCGAAAATATTTTTTTATTGTATTTGCATTTAACTATGAGTCTCTTACGATTATGTATCGGGCCTGTTTTAACAGATCATGTTGTCAACTCAGACGGAGCACTTGAGTTCCAATTGTTTCACGGGGACCATCCATGCATCCAGCAACACCTCGGCAATACGAGGTCATCTACAAACATCATTGAGATGGACCTGCCGCTGCCGATTGACTTGATACAGAATGACGATATAAACAACTTTCTCTTTCTGATGTCCATCAAGCTGGGCACGCCACCGGTCTGGAATCTCGTGGCAGTTCACAGTGGAGCAACACTTTCTTTTGTTCAGTGCGAACCATGAACTCTCCGGTGTCACAAGCAATTGGATGCCGGGGAAATATTTGATCCTAGCAAGTCGGAGAGTTTCAGTAATGTTGGGTGCTCAGAAGAGAGCTGCCGCACGGTCCAACGGGCGCTACGTCTCCAATCCAGAGCATGCATGGAGAAAGAGGACAGTTGCCTCTACAGTATGACGTTCGGAGGAACATCTTCATATTCCGTCGGCAAGCTAGCGAGGGACAGGCTCGCAATCGGGCAGTATGCCAAGGGATACAGCTTCCCTGATTTCCTCTTCGGATGCAGCTTGGACACGGAGTATCATCAGTATGAGGCTGGCCTAGTCGGATTCGCTGACGAGCCGTTTTCATTTTTTGAACAAGTGGCACATCTGGTCAACTACAAGGCCTTTAGCTACTGCTTTCCAAGCGACAGAAGGAAGACGGGGTACCTGTCCATTGGGGATTACCCCCGTGTCAACTCCACATCCTATACTCCCTTGTTCCTGGCTCGGCAACGATCACATTATGCACTTAAGCTGGATGAAGTGGTTGTCAATGGGATCGCGCTGGTCACAACCCCCTCAGAAATGATTGTAGACTCCGGGTCCAGATGGACATCACTGCTGTCCGATACCTTCAACCAACTTGACGCAACAATCACCAAGGCTCTGCAACCTCTGGGATATAATCGCAGCTATTATAGGGGATCAGATTATATCTGCTTTGAGGACGCGCACTTTCAACAGTTTAGCAATTGGGCCGCTTTACCAGCAGTGGAGCTGAAGTTCGACATGGGCGTTACACTGACTCTACAACCCCAGAGCTCGTTCCATTTTCACAACGACTATGGACTGTGCACATACTTCATGAGGAGAGATTTTACGGTGCAATTTACTAGTCCTACCAACGAGTAGTATTGAGCTATATCAGCCGTCCATCGTGTGGGTATTCTGGGCAATTCACCATCGGGTTTTTATTTCATTTTTATAAGGGCAATTTAGTCCAGGAGTGTGTGATAGTCTCTGCCCCGTAGGGAAACAGAGTTGGTTGCCGCACCCCTCGGCGGCCGTCAACCGAACGCCCTCGCCGGCAGTCTGCGGCTGCGCCTCCGCGTTCGTCCGGTCCCGGCCCTGCTGATGGTCTACCGATCGTCCAAGGCACGAGCCGTCTCTCTCTGCATCTCCTGCATACTCACCTTGTCGGTCATCCAAGCAACAGAATCTGCCGTCATCCTCGATCTCCATGTGCATCTCCCGCATGCCCAACTTGTTTCTGTTAGCATGGACGGTTGATATACCCATCTGCGGGAGTAAATGGAAGATTGCGTTGAAGATAATGATTGAGAAGAAGTTTTTTTGTCCTGGGACTCGGGAGAAGCAAGATGATTAGATAACCAAATGGTGAATTTGGTCGTGTGCATTGTAATCTGATTTATTTGGTTCCCGGTCCAGAGCTTACATTTATGTAGTAGTCAATAAATGTCATGATCCACTTTGTTATTTTTTCCATTTTATTCTCAACGGCCTTCTGCTTTTAGAGCAACTCCAATGGGGCGACCCATTTCGTCCGCCGCCGTCCGTTTGGTTCGGCACGGACACAAAAGGCGGCCCAACGCGCCGACTCAAACGGACGCGCGTCCGTTTTTCATCCGCGGGCGACCCATTTTCGGCCCATTTTTTATCCGGAATTGCGTCGGCGCGGACACGCGACGGACGCGCGTGCGCTCGCCTTCTCCTCTCTCCGGGCCCGCTGGCCGGTGGCACATTGGCCTTCCTGTTGGGGAACGTAGTAATTTCAAAAATTTCCTACGTACACGCAAGATCATGGTGATGGCATAGCAACGAGAGGGGAGAGTGTTGTCCACATACCCTCGTAGACCGTAAGCGGAAGCGTTATGACAACGCGGTTGATGTAGTCGTACGTCTTCACGATCCGACCGATCCAAGTACCGAACGTACGGCACCTCCAAATTCAACACACGTTCAGCTCGATGACGATCCCCGGGCTCCGATCCAGCAAAGCGTCGGGGATGAGTTCCGTCAGCACGACGGCGTGGTGACGATGATGATGCTCTACCAGCGCAGGGCTTCGCCTAAACTCCGCGACGATATGATCGAGGTGGAATATGGTGGAGGGGTGCACCGCACACGGCTAAGGAACGATCCGTAGATCAACTTGTGTGTCCCTAGAGGTGCCCCCTGCCCCCGTATATAAAGGAGCAAGGGGGGAGGGGGCGGCCGGCCTAGGAGGGGCGCGCCAAGGGGAGTCCTACTCCCACCGGGAGTAGGACTCCCTCCTTCCTTGTTGGAGTAGGAGAAGGGGGAAAGAGGGGGAGAGGAGGAAGGAAAAGGGGGCCGCACCCCTTGTCCAATTCGGACCAGAGAGGGGCTGCGCGCCTCCTTCCTTTCGGCCTCTCTCCTCTATTCCCGTATGGCCCAATAAGGCCCATATACTCCCCGGCGAATTCCCGTAACTCTCCGGTACTACGAAAAATACCCGAATCACTCGGAACCTTTCCGAAGTCCGAATATAGTTGTCCAATATATCGATCTTTATGTCTCGACCATTTCGAGACTCCTCGTCATGTCCTCGATCTCATCCGGGACTCCGAACTCCTTCGGTACATCAAAACTCATAAACTCGTAATATAACTGTCATCGAAACCTTAAGCGTGCGGACCCTACGGGTTCGAGAACTATGTAGACATGACGTAGAACTATTCTTGGTCAATAACCAATAGCGGAACCTGGATGCTCATATTGGCTCCTACATATTCTACGAAGATCTTTATCGGTCAAACCGCATAACAACATACGTTGTTCCCTTTGTCATCGGTATGTTACTTGCCCGAGATTCGATCGTCGGTATCCAATACCTAGTTCAATCTCGTTACCGACAAGTCTCTTTTCTCGTTACATAATGTATCATCCCGCAATTAACTCATTAGTCACATTGTTTGCAAGGCTTATAGTGATGTGCATTACCGAGAGGGCCCAGAGATACCTCTCCGACAATCGGAGTGACAAAACCTAATCTCGAAATACGCCAACCCAACATGTACCTTTGGAGACACCTGTAGTACTCCTTTATAATCACCCAGTTACGTTGTGACGTTTGGTAGCACCCAAAGTGTTCCTCCGGTAAACGGGAGTTGCATAATCTCATAGTTACAGAAACATGTATAAGTCATGAAGAAAGCAATAGCAACATACTAAACGATCAAGTGCTAGGCTAACGGAATGGGTCATGTCAATCACATCATTCTCCTAATGATGTGATCCCATTAATCAAATGACAACACATGTCTATGGTTAGGAAACATAACCATCTTTGATTAATGAGCTAGTCAAGTAGAGGCATACTAGTGACTATATGTTTGTCTATGTATTCACACATGTATCATGTTTCTGGTTAATACAATTCTAGCATGAATAATAAACATTTATCATGAAATAAGGAAATAAATAATAACTTTATTATTGCCTCTAGGGCACATTTCCTTCACTTCCCCCTCACCCCCCAGCCAACGGCAACCCTCGCCCGCCTCCTTCGTCGTCGTCGCCGCCGCCGCCGCCGCCCATTTTTTGCCGGCTACTCTGCCAGCTGCCGCCGCCTCCACATCCGCCCATCAACGCCGCCCACTCCCCCGTCGCCCGCCTCCACATCTCTACCAACTAGATCACACAGTGATATCAACGTGCTTCAGCGCTCGTCGGTGTTTGCTAGGCTTGCCAAAGACAACATCCCACCGGAGAACTTCACTGTTGACGGCCACAATGGCCCGAAGTGAGCCGCAGCACTTTTCGCATGCAGTCGCCGCACTGTATGAGCGGCATCGGCAAGTCACAAAGACGTTGCGCGTGTACCGAGCCCGGTGGACGGCCGGACGAACCCATGCCTGCAAACCTTCGACGGCGGTGGGCGGATGAACCCGTACCTGCATGATGCGATGCGTCCTTCCCTGGGCTGCGGGAGAGGCTCCCAGACCACTCCATCGTTTTGGGGCAGCGGCCGGCGGCCGGAAGAAGCCAAATCCGGCGGAAATCCGACGGCCCGCCGACGCGGGGGGGGGAGGCCTCGTACGTGTGGCGCCCTTCCGGCGTGCTCCTGCCGGAATCTTGGGCGGCCGCCGACGGCGGCGCGAGGGGGAGAGAAGAGGTGGTTGGTTGGGGAAAGCGCGGGATGAAATGTCTCCTCCACCAACCGCTTCCGCTTATATGCAGGGCACCGCAGCCGCGAGTGGGAAACCCGCGTTTTCCCGGGTCGGGGGAGGGATTTTACCGTGCCCCCCGAAAGTTTTTGTGGGCCAGGACGGGATGCGGGGTCTGATCGGGCAGATTTTTCTGCCCCAGCCTGCATTTTGACGGTTATTTTGCGGGTCGGGGCAGGATGCGGGGTCTGCTAGAGTTGCTCTTACATACACCTCACATACTGATATGCACGAGAAACATGATGCCAGTCAATGTTCATTTGTTCATCGTGCAAAATCCAGCGAGTAGAGAAGGGGAAATTAAACGTTCATTACTAGGGAGTTTAAAGGAAACTTCAAATTTGATCACATTATAGCTTCTCACATATACTGATCTACATAATGGGGATGAATATTTTTGTAATGAAAATGATTAGCCTGGACAAAGTGCTGCAACATGCATGCGATGCGATCCATTTTGTTGGCTTCTCGTGCGAAGCTAACGTGGGTACGACCATACGAGGAGATTGTTTTGCGAGACGCTCAGAGGAGGCGGAGGAGGGGCCTCCCAGCCGCTCGATTCGGCACGCATGGGGTGGAGGCAATGGCTGTCGGCCTGCTGCGTCGGAGCTACGGGACGGCAGAGAGATGAGGCGATGGTTGTCAGCGGCCGCTAACCCTAGCGCCGCATGCTGCTTGGGAGCAAGAGAAATTGAAGGGAATGGATCGGCCCTTCACCTGCCGCTCGTCCGATTCGTTTATTTTCCCAAAAATGCTCCTTGCCCTGCGGGATTTGTTTGGTTTCATTGCCGGTTTTGCCCTTTGATCAATAAATACTACTCACCATAGCTCCTAGTTTTGTTGAATTTGGGCCCTTGGATCGGATCGATGGATGGCTCATATTCATTTGTCCCTACCGTAAAAGACCTCTTCATGAGGGATGCCAGTCTGGGAAGTGGTGTGCAGATACTAGGAAACACGATGACACGGTCTGTTGGCATCACATTTGATATCCGAGGGGGTCAATTTGCGCTCCGCAAGGGAGACTGCTGATTTGGCCCATGTAACTATGTAAGTATTTTTCTTGCATCCTTAGCTGTATAAAGTTGGGTCATCTATTTTGGAACGGAGGGAGTAGTTCAGAATACCGATGTTGTGTTCCCAGACAGATGATTGGCCCTGATGCATGTATGCTTGATTCCTTGTTTGCAGCCACATCCTTGACGGTGCAGGCTGCGTTCCACTGGAGGTTGCCTTGAAGGTAGCGGCGGCGGAGCCTGAGCTACATGGGTTCTGCTGCCACTCCCACTCGTCGTGTTCCTGCTGCATACCTGATTCCCAATAATTGTATCAACTGATTATGGTCTAATTGAGCCTATGTACTGCTATGCTATTTATCGAAAATGTACTGCTTCGCCATTACTAGTGAAGAAAATCTTAGCATACCTTGTTGTCTCCAAGTTACACCTGTGTCCCCACATCAGCTTGCATTACGTTTGCAGGCAAGTGAGCAGCCGCAGCGCCGATCGCATGGCGTCAAGCCTCGTGTCGCTGTAAGCAAAACAAGTGTGTGTTCACCCATTACTATTAGGTTTCTTCATATGCTAAATATCCAAGGTTGGGCTAATCCACTGATGGACATTATCCAGTAAGCAATATACCAGATTAGATGGTGAAGACTGATGAGCATAAACATAAGCAGCTTTTAACAAATTAATCTACAACATGCTTGTATCAGGATTACTGTCTATAAATTCATTAGAGTGGTTATAAAAGCCAAGCAATGAAGTATGAAAGACGGAGCACCTGTAAAACTAACATGTATTAATATGCATTTTAGGCATGCACTGGGTCACACAAACTAAGGTCTGATCTGATGCTACAACTCTAGCTTCTGGTATGGAGCCCATTGTACTTAAACTAGTGATTGGGGCACCACCCTGTGGCGCCGCTTGAGAGAAAATTGTGCACACATTTTCATTAAAAAAACGTAAAGTCCTCGCCTCCATCTAAAAAAACATCTAAAAAAATCCTCATCTTCATCTAAAAAAGAGGTAAAAAGAAAAAAAGAAAAATTACCACACCAGCCTACCAGCGAGTGCCATTTTGCTTAACCCTCCATTTAAAAAAATACCAGAGGTCCTCATCTCCATCTAAAAATATATATTTAAAAAATAATCCACACGTCATCTAAAAAAATTTGCAAAAGATTTCTCCACGCGTCATCTAAAAAACTGCAAAAGATTTCTCACTGCGGCCAACCAGCTTGGGCCACGTGGCATAGCTGGTTGGCCGCCCTTCACGCGTAGCTTAATGGTTTTAATGTCATTTTTTTATTGGCAAACTTGCGGCACTTTATTTAACAAAGTAAAGTCATTATAAAGACTTGCTTTGGTAAAGTCTGGAGTGAACACCTAAAGAAACAAAAACTGACAACTCACTTGCCCGAGCTAAAAGATGTGCTGTCTTGCTCGCTTCCTGATTGACTTGGACGAAAGAGATCAAAAAGAAAAACGAGGCTTCAATCTTGATGTTCATGACATGGCCCCAAGTGTGGAGCGAACCTAGCAACTCCAAAGTAGACGCCACACTATCCAAAGGTAGTAAGATGCCACAGTCGAATCACTGGAACTATTCTCCAGCACGAAAGTGGGACCGTCGAACGGCCTCAGCTTCAGTTAGACGTGATTACTTAGCAGTCATATAAGGGCAACCCCACATATTTCCTCTCTGCAATTTATGTTGTCCCTGCCTGAATATCATGAGAGTCGCAACAGAATCCCAGTTAAAGCGAGTCAGAAGAGAACCTCCCAGAGCATGGGGTCATAACTTAATCAGCAAACAGCCAAGCCCAGCTGCCCAAGAAGAAAATATTTCCTGTTGTGCCATGTTCCAAACACTGTTGTCCTGATCCGGGCTTCATATGCCACAGATTCGATCATATATTCTCACTAACCACTACACCAATAGGATTCTAGAGAATGTTAATCATGTATTCGAAGGTCAACTGCCCTGCCATAACCAAACCATGAAAACAAGTAGTTTTTCCGGCAACAATCTGGAGTACCTCGTCTGGGTAACAATTCCCGTATCATGTTCAATACTAAGGATTTCACCGATAGTTCTGGTGTCATGCTTTATGATAAAATTTCGCCAATAATCCCTGCAACTGCAAACACCTTGCTTAAATGTGTGGTACCTAGTGACATCCCTTACCGCAATCACGATGCTGGCATACTTGAAGAATGCATGACAGCGGGCACATATCCTAAATCTCTTCGCTATTCTCAGCATCTTCCCTGATGGCACAGACCCACTAATCAATCCATACCCAAGGGCCTTCCACTGTGATGCCATAGCCCCTCATCTACCTCCTTGTAGGAAGTATCCTAGCTTCTCTACCTCTGTAATCAATTCATTTAACTTGTCATATATATCGAACAATTTATCTTGCCTCCTCTCAATTAGCGACAAACACATGCATGTACCTATCCTCTCACCTCAACCCAACTTCGACCGACTTCTTTTCTGACTTCGCAGTGCCTCGTTGCAGTCCATGCCTCAGCCACCTCATCCTTCCTTACTGTTGTGGAGTCGACATTGGCAAGCATCACATTGGCTGAATCATCCTTTGGGTCAATCTCCAATAGGCACTGCCCCATGATCCCCGCCATATCATCCTTACGGTGAACCACGCAGCCTGTTAGGAGTGTCCGCCACACAGCTGCGTCTGGCTTGCATGCAGTGGCGGAGCGTGACAATCAACCAAGGGGGGGTCAATTTCTAACAAGAAGTAAAATATGCATGACCGCAACAGAAATTACCAATTCCACCAACATCAGGAGTTTTTTTTTAATGAAAAGAGCATCAGGAGCTGGTAGTTGTAAAAGGAAAACAGTATAATCAATATGAATTTGGTCGTTGACGTCAACAGATAAAGGTTAGGGACAGCAGCAGATGTCGACGGATCAGAAGAACGGCAACAATGGGGAAATAGTTGTGAAGAAGCTCCCTCCATCGCATTGGCGTGGGAGTGAGCCGCTAGGTTGCTTGCGGCCACGGAAGCTATCGTCCATCTGGATTTGGGTGCGGGCCAAAGGAGGAAGATACGTGAGCGGGGCGGGGTGAGGTTCCTCCGGCGATGGCGTTGTCGCCGCTTGCTTGCGGCCGTCGTGTGGCCGTGTGGGGCGCGTGGGAGGAGAGGTTCTGCCTGGGGTATGGCGGCAAAGCAGTGAGGGTATGGCGCCTTGGACGAGGCCGTGGACGCTGTGCACTGCTGGCCATTGCGGCTTGCTTTGGTGCTGTTGCTACCTCGCGATACACTGCTCCTATCTCCCTCTCTCTCAGTACTCCGTCCAATGGACTAGTTATCTTCTGGCCAGAACGATTAGTATCTCTACTACTATTAAACAAGCAAACGTTGTCTTCTTTAAGTGCATCCCGTCTAACGTACACATAATAAGACCAAGTAATCACAGCCTCACGATTAGGCTAACTTATTCCAATCTAACCGTCAAACAACAACTAAATATCCCAAAAGGTACGTTTAGCAATTTAATGTGGCGGACGAAAACTCTGCGAGGGAGCGAGCGAAAAAAATAGAAAGGTTCAATCGGCAACCACGTAATCGCACCCTTAATTACCGCTAACTGCCCACCAAATCCCACCTCGAAATTAGCGCTAACCCAAAATTTAACCCTCCCAGATTTTGGTCTCAGGAAATCCACGGGCGCGTCCCTGCCCCATCCAGCCGCCTCCTCCATGGCGCGCGAGAACCGTGTCCAGAGGAGGACGAGCACGACCATGAGTTCCCCGTCGTCGTCTCTCTCCGTGCTTAACCGGTGTGCCGACACCCCTCCCAAGCTTCGCCTGCTGCTACCCCGACACGGCAGCATGGATCTGACGTCTCCCGGCCGTCCCGAAGCCGCGGCCCATGGGATCCGAGCAAAGAAGAGGCCTCGCGATGGCCTTGGTTCTCCTCTTATGCAGGCTAGATCTTGTTGGCCTCAAGCAGCACCACCAACAGGATCCAGGCGAGCATGCGCGGCTGCTCCTCCACCGTCATGTGACTCGTGTAGTGGCCGTTCATCAGGCGAGACCCAGCTCCACGATCACCACCACTCACTTGATATGCAGGTATACGCCCAACCACCCCATCTCCCTCTTAATCCATCCTTTTCTGCCCTCACATGGCTGCGTGTAGAGGTAGAGATTAGAGAGCATGCACTTGCAAGCCTTCCGTGTTGAAGACATGTCTTGGAATCAACTGACTCATGGTACCATTATGTCACCATTTATTTAGACATCTGCATATTACTGTTGCCACTAAAACTCACACTCATTGCCTCAACGCCGCACACGGGAGTTGCTGCCCCCGCGAGGATGTGAACGCACGAGGGCGGCCGCTGGCAAACGAGGCTGCACTCGCGCCCACATGGGAACGGCCACATCAGTTGTGCGCTTGCTTTCATATATGAGTTGTACTGAATTTTGCTATATTCAAATTGATTTGGTCAGTTAGCAGCGTGCCTGTCTCTTGAACTGACATGTGTTTGCTTAATTTAGTGAGGCTCATTATATTTGGTAAATGCAAAATTCAGCAAAGTATACTTTGTGTGCAGGAACTTACCGAGGTAGGCTGACTTACGCACGCCCTATAGATGCAAAATTCAGTAATGTGTCATACATCTCAAGGTGCATGCTTTATGTGGGATTTACCTGATTGTGCAGTACAAGGATTGGATTATTTTTCATTGACTTGTTTGAGGACAGGACTTAGGCATTGTTTGTGTTACGCTCTCACCTCTCACTAACGCGACGCCGGGCATCGATCGAGTTGCAGGTCCACACGCCATCGACAAGTCGACCCGCGAAAGAAGCTGGCCCTACCGATCAGGATGACATCGATGAGGAGGAAGCAATGGTGTGACGTCATGGATCCCACATGTAAGTGCGTGAGTGTGTGGCAACAGTTTTCTACAATATTGTGAAAACCACAATTAATGTGTTTGGCAGTCACAGTATTTGCCACTATATTTGGTGATCTGGTCATCAATATGTTCATGTTCTACAACCCTATCGGCCCCGGGCAAAGAATCACACACGTTATCATAGGCGAGGACTGGTCGTGGCTATATGCAAGTGTGGTCGCCGACACCCAGGCAGGCTCAACATATAGCATGCATACACGGGCTCTTTTCTTTATACTATGCACCTTGAATTCTGTGAGATATACACGTACATTGCTCCCAAGTCATATAGAGGTTAATGCTCAATCTTTATTTTATTTTTATTAAGAAACTAATTGGTGATGCTTTGTACATAATAGTCAGGATCTGGTTCACATGACTATATGTTGCCCTGCATAAATGATCTTCACCACTCTCTCTATACCCTTTTATATATTGTTTGACTTTTTTACTTTTCTATCTGCAGATGAGTAAGAGAAGAAAAATGGATGTGCCCCTGTTTACATCAAGAGAATGTACCCCATTTAAGGACCTAACAAACACAACTATGGATGGTAGTGCTAATATCCCACATAATCAAACGGACGATCCTAAAAGGAAAAGTGTTCAATCATGGTGATGAGAAGAAAGCAGAATACAACGCGAAGTGTCATATATCATGACAACAAACGAGAGTTGCAGCTCTAGACTGTCTTAATCAGGACCAATTATCACAAACATGTGTTTCTCCGTTAGACTGTGCTATGGTTCATCTCTACAACAGTTTTCCTATCTAACATCATGTGTATCTCAGTGCAGCTTCTGGTCAGGCCCCACTTGTTTCTGGCGATCCCAGGTTCCAGTCAAATGCAATAGGATATGTAATGCTTATTTGTCACATTCATTCATTATGTATTAACTCTTCTCTCCTGTGACGGTAATGTGTCACAAATTCATCAAAAAATGTGCCACTCCCTCCTAATGCTCCCTCATGGTGCTAGAAAAACTCCCAGGTCAGAAAAATTATCACGGTTGCTTCAACATTTATCTCTTCGAGCTGTAATAAGAGTTCTGCGACAAGGCTGCCTTGCAACATTTTATACGACCATATTATTTTCTGGAGATTTTATATTGCCTGACCATTAATTTGGCTTCAAATGCTCCCGATGAGGCTTGAAAGTTCGTTAAGTGTGGTAAGACCACTCTCACATTCAGGTTTATTCACCCTTTATATTTCTATATAAAGGGGCTTGCCAATCCATCTAACACACCATAGAGAAAAATAGTGTCTTCCAGATAACATGACAATTGAAATGCATCTTACACACCTTTGGGCAGGGGAACTTTGTGAAACACGGCATGGTCATGAAAATTTCTTAGAAAATGAATTTATAATGAGAAGTTATGTTCTAATTTGCTCCAGCTTTACAATTTTTGAAGATGTCAAGCCTCGAGGCTCTTTTGTTCAATGTTGCACATGTCAAGCGTCGGTCCTAAAAGAAAGAAACAACTTTAGTTTCTCGAAGATAATATGTACATATGTACATTCTTGAAACAACTTTAGTATCTAGAAGATACTATGTACATTCTTTATTATTTATGGTCCACATTTACTTTTTGTGAATTGAGATCTAATTTTTTGGATGAAGTTGTGATTATTCCCACAATTATTCAATGTCTTTATTACCTCACTTACATTTTTGTTCATTTTATTGATATATTTTCTTCCTATGATGGTTGATAAAAGCACGTGCATGTTTACTAGTATGTAGTAAATTTTCTGTTGCATTTTTGGAAGGGGGGGTCGTGGCCCCGTTTGGCCTCCATGAGGCTCCGCCAATGCTTGCATGGAACTGTAGATGCAATGATACCCGCATCCTCAAGGCGTCCCACCCGAGCCACTCCAGCAATCACACATGTGTAATGTTCAAGGCCAGGCTTCACCTTGTACTTTGAATGCATTGCTTCCTGTTAGACTGAGAGTAACCAGCCGAGCTGGTCTTGCGCCAGATGAGCTGGCCATGCATGCGCTCCATGCGCGACCGCCCTTGCATGGGCCATGCACGAGTCAGCCGCTCCTATCCATCCACAGAAATAGGATCAGCTGGTAGTTTGTTAGCGTGTGCGTGCGTTGTATCTTCTTTCCCTCTCACATGTACTCTCTTATATATATGCTACCCCTGAGAGGATGAATACAAGTTATGTTTTGAGCTCAATCTAGTTGTTCAACATGGTATCAGTTTCGATCTAAACCCGCTTCCGCCATGGCCGAGGAGATCTCCGACGACGCCGCCGCCGCGGCCGCCGCCGCCGGCACCCCGGCCACTCCACCAGCCTCTTCCTCGCCACCTACTCCCCCACTTCCGGCCACCCCCTCTCTGCAGGTCGCCCCATCCACCCTTCCTCTCCTTGCCGCTTCTCCTCTCCCTCACTACAAGACGGCGGCGCAGCTCCACGCTGAGTGTGTCGAGGGCGCGAACATCCTCCATCGCGTCCGCGTCGTCCTCGACATACATGGGAAGAACTACTCCATCTGGCGTGGGCTGATGGAAGAGGCCTTTGATCAATACGACGTGAACGCCCACGTCTCGCCAGACTTCTCCAACCATCAGGGCGACCCGACGTGGAGCATCATCAACAAAGCGGTAAAAACCTGGTTCTACAACACCATGAGTACTGAACTTCTCGGCTTCGTTCAGGACCGGAAGGCCACGGCCTTTGAGCTCTGGTCCAAGCTGGAAGCGCTCTTCCTCAACAACCAGCGCTCCCGGCAGTTCCATCTCAAGACGGAGCTCTACGCCGTGAAGCAGGACGCCTCCACCATCCCCGTCTTCTGCGCCCGGCTCAAATCGGTCGCGGACACCCTCCGCAACATCAACAAGCCGGTCGACGACGACGAGTTGGTGATCCAGCTTCTTCGTGGCGTCAACCGGGATCGCCACGGGATGACGGCTGCAATCATCGAGAAGTCGACGAACCCCGTGCCCTTCGAGCAGGCCGTCGGCATGTTCCTCCACGACGAGATGACATCCGGCGGCGCCTTCCCGGCCGGTCATCACACCGCTCTTGCGGCCCATGGCCGTACGCCTGCTCCGTCTCCGGGAGGCCCCTTCGGCAGCGCCAACAAGCAGCAGGGCGGCGGCGCCAAGCCCGGCACTCCCTCGCCGAACCAGGGCGCCAACAAGCGGCGCCTCTACACCAACAACGGCGGGTACCAGGGGGCGTCCAACTCCGTCAACCCCTGGACCGAGCATGTGTACGCCTACCCCATGCAGCTCCCGCCGCCACCACGTCCGCTCCCGGGCCTCCTTGGCCCGCGTCCGCAAGCGCACACGGCTTTCGGCGCCCCGCAGCAGTACCTCCCACCTGCTTACGGGAACCCCTTCGGTGGCTCTCCTCTGCAGCTGCACCCGTCGGGGTTCTACCCGCAACAGCAGCAGCAGTACCTCCCGCCTCCCCAACAGCAGCAGCGGTACCTCCCAGCTCCCCAGCAGCAGCAGTACCTGCCTCCACCGCCCACGACGGACACCGGCGTCGACCACGCCGCATTGATGGGCGCCCTCCACAACCTCTCCTTGCAGTCCCCTAGCGGCGGCTGGGTTGCAGATTCCGGTGCCTCCACTCACCTCGCTGCTGATCCCGGTAAGCTCTCGTCCGTCGCTCCTGTATCAAATTATCCCCAACCAAAACTCGGCCTCTCTTGCTGCACCAGCATTGCTACATGCTGTGAGAAGAGCAAGAAACGTCAGCCCATCAGGCTCAAAGCACAACTCCATCATCTCATGGAACAACCCGTTAACCGTCTGGACATCCCCCTGCTGTGCAGCCAGCATGACATTCCACGTGATCAAGTTCCGATCATCACCCAACCCTTCAAACACCTTCCGTGCATCTTCCACAACCCCAGCCTTCCCATATGCATCCAGCAGCGCGGTTCCGAAGACACATTTTCATCAAGTCCAATCACCAATGCATGCGCATGAATCCCACAAGCCTGCTCTAGAGCATCAAGTGCCGCGGCCGCCCGGAGTGCACCCGACAGTGCGTACCTGGTGGAAGCAACGGCATTGGATCGCATACAAACAAAGACGGACAGAGACTCCCGCGGACGGCCGTTCTGTGCGAGGCCAATGATGCTGGAGGAGTAACAGAAGGGATCTCGATAGGCCACAGGGATTTCGTCGAACAGGTGGTGTGAGGCGTCAGGGAGGCGGGATCGGGAGTACATAGTTATGAGACAGGAAGCTGAGATCGGAGACGAGGCGAGAACCAGCTTGAAGGCGAGGGCGTGAACACGTGGCGCCATGGAGGGCGGCATGGAGCAGAGGAGGGGGGAGAGAAGGGGGCGTGCTGAGGAGGTGGCGGAGGAGCGGGAGCGCGGAGGACAGGGAGGAGGAGGAGGAAATGGAAGACAGGGAGCAGGTGGGCGAGGAGGCGGTGGGCGGAAGGGGAGGCGGGAGAGGAGGGGCTGCGAAAGCGACAGAGGAGAAGGTTATAGGCGGAGCTAGAGGCGGAGGTCTTGACGAGGACCGCATGGAGCACCGCTGGGTCGCCGCCGGCCGTGACGGCGGCGGCCGCATGCGCGGGGTGAAGGACCACGGCGGCGGCGGCGGGCTGGGACGTGAGGCGAGCCGGCGGTTTTTTTGCGATTGCGGGGAAGCCGGTGGCTGCTATTTGGATCGACCCCAAAAAATGGGCACTGCTACAGATCATTTCGGGTAACCAAGGTGCGTTTGTGCCCCGGAGATTGATTACAGATAATATCTTGATGGCCTATGAGATCTCACATTTCCTGATGAACAAGAGAGGAGGAAAGAAAGAGTATGCTGCGGTCAAGGTAGATATGAGCAAAGCTTATGACCGGGTCGAGTGGTCTTTCCTTGAAGCAATGATGATTAAGCTGGGCTTTGACCGAGGCTAGGTGAGACTTGTGATTAAGTGTGTGTCAACGGTCAGGTACCGGATCAAGGTGAATGATGATCTTTCGGAACAGTTCGAGCCATCCAGGGGACTTCGACAGGGCGATCCAATATCAGCGTACCTATTTGTCATATGTGCAGAGGGGCTGTCAGCTTTGCTTAATGATGCTCAGCGAAGGGGAGTGTTCAGCGGCATACAAATCTGCCCCGGGGCGCCATCCATATCGCACTTGTTCTTTGCTGATGATTCGGTACTGCTTATGAAAGCTACAGAAAGTGAAGCCGAGGAGCTGCAACGTATTTTGCAAATATATGAGCAATGCTCGGGCCAGTGTATAAACCACGAGAAGTCGGCAATCATGTTCAGTAAGAATTGCTTACCACAGTCCAAAGCGGCGGTACAGGCCATCCTAGACATATCTAGTGAGGCATACAACGAGAAGTACTTGGGACTTCCTGTGTACACTGGACGATCCAAAAAAAAGGCGTTTGCATATTTGAAGGAGGCCATCTGGAACCGAATGCAAGGCTGTAATAAGCGAACCTTGTCTAGACAAGGCAAGGAAATCTTGGTGAAAGGGGTGGCGCAGGCTATCCCCACATTCGCTATGTCCGTTTTCTACCTGACCAAGACCTTGTGCAAGGAGATCGGTGCCATGATTGCCCGGTACTGGTGGAGCCAACAAGATAAGCAGAACAAAATCCATTGGGTGGGATGGCAGAAACTTACTAGGTCGAAAGGGCGAGGTGGTCTCGGCTTCAGAGATATCCATGACTTCAATATTGCAATGCTTGCCCGTCAGGTGTGGAGACTGCTTCAGGAACCCGACAGCCTATGTGCACAACTAATGAAGGCCAAATACTACACTCACAGCTCGATTTTGGAAGCGGGAGCAGCCCCAAATATGTCATATGCATGGCGTAGTATCTGCCATGGAATAGAGCTCATAAACAAGGGTATAATCTGGAGGGTTGGAGATGGGGCGAATATCAGGATTTGGGAAGATCCATGGATCTCGAGGGCTTGGTCGAGAAGAGTTATTACGCCTAGAGGAGGCAGTTTACTAACCAGGGTGTCGGAACTAATTGATCCGGGTACCGGCCAATGGGATACAGAGCTTGTTCAAGACAATTTCTGGGAGGAAGACGCTAAGCTGATTCTTCAGATGCCACTACGAGATGGTGCGGTCGACTTTGCGGCATGGCATTACGACTCCAAAGGGCTCTTCTCAGTTAAACAAGCGTACAAACTAAGCAGAGCCCTTGTGGAAGCCGATGAGGGACAAGCTGGGGAGCGCCAGCACGAGGCTGACTCGCTGAATGAGGGGGGTCAGGACAAGTGGAAGAGAATTTGGCGTATGGCCTGCCCGGGGAAAATCAAACACTTTTGGTGGCGATTGGCGCACAACACTTTAGCCACCAAGGATATCTTATGTAGGAGGGGCATGACTATTGAGAATCACAAGTGCTTCATGTGCAACTCCGAAAACGAATCGGGTAAACACCTGTTTGTGGAGTGCAAGGAGATCAAACAGGTGTGGCGGGCTCTTAATCTCGAGCATGCCCATCAACAACTAGAAGAATGTGAGTCTGTAGGTACAACCCTGGACACTGTGTGGACATTACCGAAGAAGGATCGGATTCTGATTTTCGTCATGTGGTGGCAATGGTGGACGCAGCGAAACAAAGTGAGGGAGGGCGAGAAACCGCTGGAGCATGGTCAATTCGCCTGTAGGGCTGCATGCACTTTGGAGGAGTATCAGGGTTATTATTGCAAAACAGGCAAACCACATGCAACACCGCAGCTCTGGCGCCCGCCACCGACCGACGTCCTCAAATTCAATGTGGATGGAGCCCACATCCCTGGCGAACAGACTGGTGCATGGGGTGTAATAGTGCGGGACAGCGAAGGGGCGATGGTGGCAACTCGTTCGGGTCGAAGCGATCATGTCGCTGATGCTTTTGGCGCAGAGCTGCTCGCCGTCCAAAAAGCGATTGATATTGCTTCGGAGCTGGGTGTAGTGCGCCTAATTGTCGAAACTGATGCTCTGTTAGTGGAACAAGCCCTTAACAGAAGAGGTCTGGACTTCTCAAAGCAGGCACAGTTGATTGAGAATCTCAAGCTTCAAATGAATCTCTGGTTCACCTCGTGCGATGTGCTCCATTGTAGACAGGAGGCAAATGTGCCGGCCCACCAATTAGCCAAGCTAGGGTTATCTCTCCCCACTGGAGGAGTGCGTGTATCTGATGATGATGTTCCAGCTCTTGTAGCTGACGCTGTAATGGGCGATTTAGCCCAAGTCGTTGCTTAATAAAGCTTAATGCTTGCTCTCAAAAAAAAGTAAGCCGCCTCCACAGCCATCCAATTAGAAGCTCTGCAGCCGTATGACCAGCCAGCTCACATGGACAGCACCACTCAGCGTAGCAGCTCGATGGCAACACCTCGCAGCATTGACTGGCGCCAGAGCTCCAACGACCCCCGCGGCGCCTCACTGCAGCTCCGGCGGTGCCCGGCGGCGCTTCATTGCAATCTCGCCGGAGCTCCAACGACCCATGCGCGCCTCACTGTAGCTCCGGTTGTGCCTGGCGGTGCTTTCCTGCAGCTCCGATTGCGCCCGCCTGCGCTTCATTGCAACCTCGCCAGAGCTCAAACGACCCTGCACTGCAGCTCCGGCAACGCCCGGTGGCGCTTCATTGCAACCTCACCGGAGCTCCATGACCCTCGCGACACTTCACTGCAGCTCCGGCGGTGCTTCATCGCAACACCAACGGCGTCCGGCGAGCTCCATTGTAGCCCCACGTGGTGCTACGACGCAACGCCGCGACGTCTGGTGAGCTCCATTGTAACCTCGACGGAGCTCCATTGCAACTCCGGTCGAGTCCATTGCAGCCTGGTGGAGCTCCAACGCAGCACCAATGCTCCGGCGAAGCAGCTCCGGCCGAGCTCCACTGCAGCACCGTCGACTCTGGCGAAGCTCCATTGCACCTTGGGCGGAGCTTCAACACAGCACAGGCGCGTCCGCGAAACTCCATTGCAACTCCGACCAGGTTTCACTGCAGCGCTGGCTATGCTCCCGGTGGCTCGACGTTGCTCCGACAGCTTCAAAGGCAATATCACCGGAGTTGCAGAGCCTCCGTCCGCCACTCGCCATGATCACCATCGCAGCACCGTGTGACGCTCCATTGCAGCTCACGAAGGAATCCATGGCAGGCGGTGGGCAACGTACAAACTACTCGCGATTCATGGTGTCCGCAGCACCGGCTGCCTCCGTCGCAGATGGCCATGGCAACGCTCCTCTCTCTCACGAACGGCTTTTGGTGGCGGGGCTTGCAGTGTCCCTCAAACGGGACCGGGGACGAGGGGGCGGTGGGAGGGGGCGAGGGAGGGGAAGGAGGGGGAGAAGTCTCCGACAGCGGCGATGGCCCTGGCCGGCTCTACTTCGTCCCCGGCGATCTGTATCAGAGAGACGAGAGGGAGAGAGATGCTCGAGACTCGAGAGGGAGACGTTGATTGAGGTTATACATGGAGAAGGGGTGGAGAGGATAAGAGTAAGTCTAGTAGAGCCCTCAAACCTTCAAACCCTTAAAAATAACCGCTTTTTTACAGTTTTCGCTGAAAAAAAGCCCTAGACTAGTCCCCGGCGATCTGTATCAGAGAGACAAGAGGGAGAAAGATGCTCGAGACTCGAGAGGGAGACGCTGATTGAGGTTATACGTGGAGAAGGGGTGGAGAGGATAATAGTAAGTCTAGTAGAGCCCTTAAACCTTCAAACCCCTAAAAATAACCGCTTTTTTACAGTTTTCGCTGAAAAAAAGTTGTAGACTAGAACCTCTAAACCCTCAAACCCGTAAAAAAAATTAGAGGTCCAACCATCAAACTGTTTCCCAACCTGTAGAAGTGAGGGTTGGGAGGAAAAACTCCCCCCAACCCGCACTCCTCTTTCCTCTCGCGCGGGAGGGAAATTTCATCCCCGCCTCCCCGGCTCCTCCCGCCGCCTCCTCCCGCCGCCTCGCCCCGCATCGGCCATGGAGGCCTCCGCCGCCGCCGCGCCCCCGCCCGCGGCCGCACCCGCCCCGCCCGACTCGAGCCCCGCCCCCACCCCTGCACCCGCACCCACCCGGCACCCGACC
>NC_041387.1:647265551-647329002 GCF_002162155.2 Triticum dicoccoides
CCGCCCCCAAGAAGAGCCGGCCGAAGGCGGCCTCCCCCGTGTGCCGTGAGGAGCTTCCTCCAAGATCGCCGGCTCGTCCCCGGCCGTGAAGAAGCCGCGAAAGAAGCCCGCGGCCCCGCCCGACGCCGTCGTCGAACCTCCTCCCGCCGCGCACGAGGTGTTCGAGGAAATGGCAACCCCATCCTCGTTCATGGACCTCCTCCAAGACGCGGAGGTGGACCTCGGGGCTCCGCCTCTAGAACCCTTTAGGGTTGGTGACGGCTTGGAGGAAGATGAGGAGGATGAAGGGGATGACAAGGAGGAGGTGGCCGAGATAGGGGAGGAGGCATTCACCGCTGCTTCCCGCCCACACGCGCGGTCGACAAACTACACGAGGCGGAAGATATCCTCTTGGTTCATGCTTGGGCAGCTGTGGGGATGGATGCAAGCACCGGCACCGATCAAGCCGGTAAACGGTATTGGCAAAGGATCGAGGACAACTATTGTAGGATCAAGCCGAAGAATAGTGGGTTCATCTCTCGCACTTACCGGTCACTTCAAGGCCGGTGGGAGTTGATGAAGCCCGCTTGTGCTCGTTGGAGTGCGGCCATGGACCAAGTGAGGGATGCACCACCTAGTGGAACTGTGGAGAGTGACTATGTGAGTACATATCTCTTCACTATTTTGATTATGTGTGTGTACTATGCTATTGGTGGGTTCTTATGTGATTATGTGTGGTTGATAGGAGACAATTGCCGGCATGAGGTACAAGGAGATGGCCGCTTCCAAGGGCAAGCCATTCCCATTTAAGCATGCTTGGGCAATTCTTCAAACCTTTGACAAGTGTAAGTTGAGGGATCAAGAGACCGCACCCAAGAAGTCGGCAATGCTTAGGATGGATGATAGTGAAGATGAGGAGGAGAGGAACTTGGGCAATCCCGAGGGAACCAAGAAGGGCAAGCTAAGTGTGAAGATGGAAGGAGAGGCGTCAAGCCTAAGGGAGAAGATGGAGCACATGATGAAGGCAGGAGAGGAATTGACAACGAAGACATTGGAGACGAAGCTTCTTATCACCGAGAAGAAGAAAAAGGTCAAGCTTGCACAAGTCGAAGCAAAGCGTGAAGAAGCAAAGCGCAAGGCTGACTTGGAGGAGAGGATGATCAAGCTCTAAGAGGCAAAGGTATGGAAAGAACTCATGGTGGAAGATTAGGAGCACATGATGATGTCCAAGAAGGACATGGATGAAGACCAATTGCAATGGTGGAAGGACTACAAGGAGGACATCACGGAGAGGAAGAGGATGTTCCGTGGTGCGTCCTCTACTTTTCGAGGTGACACTCCGATGAGTAGTTGTGGCGATGGCGATGTGGACGACTCCACCGGCGCCTATGGAGATGCTTGATGGAGCCCGCATGTGGTCTAGGAGATGGCGCCGAGGTGCAACTTTTTGGTGATGGTGCCGATGAGAGGGGGAAGATGATGATTTTATGATGTAAACTATTAAACCATGCATCAATGATTGTCATTTGGTAGTTTGTTTAGAGGTTGATTGTGTTCTTGTAGTCATAAATTGTGAGATGTCAAATGATAGATACAAAGGTTGGTGTTGAGGCAAAGACTAGAACCCTTAAAGCAGTTTAAGGGTTGGGTTTGAGGGTTCTAGTCTTTGCCCTTGTTTTTCAACCCTTAAAAGTGCCAAACACTGGCACTTCTCAACCCTTAAAACTGCTTTAAGGGTTTGAGGGTTTGAGGGTTCTACTAGACATGCTCTAAGGCTGGGTTGATGTGGAGGGCAGGCCCACGAGGGCACGTGTCGATCGGAGGAGCAGGTTTACGAGAGAGAGAGAGAACATCCGGTTGATTCTGATCGTTTTTCCAAAAAATTGGCTCGCCCAGCAGGGAAAAGAATTCTATGAGACCAGGTCTCACGGGTTAGCAGGTGAGACCTATCCCGATGGAGGACACGTGACATTCATAGATCACAAAGCATCTACCAGAAGGGAGAGAGATGCTTTGTGATTTGTGAATGCCAGTGTCATCCATCAGGGCGGGGTAGATGCTTTGTGATTTGTGAATGCCAGTGTCATCCATCAGGGCGGGTCTCACCTGTTAACCGTGAGAACTGGTCTCATATAATTTTTACCCACCCAGCAGAGTGCTTCGCCAAAAATTTGACGTGGTGACTGCAGTGGATGATTGGTGGGCCTGCATGCATGCAGTAGGATCTGGCGAATACTTTGGCGTCTATATGCATCAATTTTAAAAAATCTGCATGCAACATGGCGTTGCACACAATAAAGCTACTTCCAACTGCGGAAATTCGTTGGTGCTTCAGTCTCAACTGCCAACTGCGGCATCTCTCTCGCTTGTAATTTATTAGAGGCTGGGGCGCCACCTAAGGCGGGCCTGTGCGCTCCCATCCTAATTATGCACATGGTTTAACAACTACCATTATGTACGTGAACACTGGCATGAGAAAATAAAAAGACTCACAATTTCTTTATGCAATCACCAGCAAGTAAATTAGGCAAAGAAATGCCACAGACTAGTTTAGCATCATTTTGCTTCATTAATACGCAGTCAGGTTCAGAGGTTTACATGCCCACAATCTGAAGACATGTGATACAAATCATATATACCAGAAATGCGTGTTTGATCTCCTTCAATATCTCGCCGAGCAACGCAGAGGCCTCGGATAGATTTTCACACATCTGGCAGCAATCAACGCTTCCTCGGCTTCCCCGTAGCTTAGCTACTTTCCCGATGTGCACAAGTACAGCTCTAAAAAGATCGTGGATGGACTGACAGCTCCACATTTTTTTTCTCCCCTCCTATGCGTCCCACACACTTGCCTAAATGAGATGCAGGGTGAGATCAAGACGGGCAGCAGCGGCTGTGCCTCGCCGGAGCAGAACCAGCCGGTGTGAGTGACAGGAGCCACCACCTACATCAACACGTGGCTCGTCTGCACCGTACTCCCGTAGGGCCGCCGTGCCCACGGCATGGTGAGGGACCTGGATGTGCCACCTATTCGTTTGCATCCCTATATTGAAAATCAATCAACAATGGAACCAATTCAACACCTGATTACGAAACAATTAGAGCAAGCATCTTGAGTTTTGGTAACCATTCAGAAGAAACCACAAGTTGGACAGCATATAGACTACAAACAACTTTTTGTTTGAGAAAAGATAGAAAAGCCCAACAAGCAACCCTTCAGGAAAGCAATATATAACAAAAAAACTAAAACAACGCCAAAATCTTATAGACATAATCTATTTGAACTAGTAGACTGCCCGTGCGTTGCCACGGGCCAACGAATAAATTTGTAAACAATGCTCAAGTTACCCTTTCCAAACGAAGACATTGCACGCAATGTTCAACCAAAACACAAATGCAAGTATCTTCTCTCTATTCCAACAAACGCCATGCACCCCATCTAGCCTCTCTTTTCTATTGAACTTCTCCCTAGCACTCTTTGTCCATACATCAACCATCCTCTCAATCTACTGCCCCTTATTCTTTATGTGGCTTCTATGTCATTGTTTTGTTGTCTCGCTCTACTAGGTATGTTAAAAATATAGCATATACAAGGCACCTCACCTTAGTAGAAATGGTAAGAAAATGTGCCATATGAACATGAAAACATTCTTTCCACAAGTTCATTCACAAACTAATAATGCTTTGTTTATCTCTCGGCTCTACTTCCATCTCCACCTAAGATGCATATCCCCGTCACTTTATCTCACTAATACATTTTTTCCTACGAGCCTCAAATATACATACAAGAATCACACTACGAGGTTGCGTCATTGTCATTCCATCTCTTCTTTCACTTCGGCACTTTTGGTAGAACGCCCGTGCGTTGCCACGGGCCTTTTAATTTTTCGGCCCTGAGAACAAATTATGCATTTGTGCTCAAAATCAATGTATTCTCATGCTAGACCCTGTATTCTATTTCCCCTTGACATTTCCAGGTTCAGACAAAACTCTTAACAAAAAAAGGTAGACATATCCATCTATCGAACCAACATCACCTTGATTCAGAGGAGATCCATTGTCTCCTTAGGGGCGAGTCATTTTTTTCTTCCCTGCCACAAGTGTGCTTCATTCACTCATACTACCACTTCCGGTACTGTGCATCAAGTTGCATAAACTTCACTACTGAAATAGTAATATTCAGCTATCTTACCATACGACTTCAATAATCAGTAACAATTTCCAATCGAAGTTCCCAGTTCAAAAAGAAGAGTGGTCTACTTCATCATGCTCTCGCAGGGTGGATTTCCTCATCCATTATATAAACTTTATTTATCATGCACTCTTTCTGATGGATTTGGTTGCATAAGTCTAAAATAGCATCAGATTAAATCAAACAGCATTATACATAACAAGCTGCAATTCTACAGAATCTGCTTACCTCTATAGGTGCATGATATCCCGGACGTCATACTGGCCACCCTTAGATGGGGCCACCTCGTCGTCAACCGCTCCCGCATCCCTCACCCTGTCAAATCCGGTCGCAGCATACTCGGAATTCAAGAATGCCCGTGCGGCGTTAGTGAAATAGATTAGCACATTTTCGCCAAACGTAGCGCCTTCCAGCAGTCCCTGTGGTCATTACGAAGGATCGATGTCCCTGCCCCTATTCCACTTTCAATATGATGCATCCATATTCTGTTTATAATAATTCCTCGCAGATTTCAGTTGCATAATCAACACTTTTATTATGCGAACCAATTAATGAACCAGAGAAGGATTTTTATTGTTACCTTTGGCTTTAAGTCATGTATGTTTACGGAAAAAGGCTTTCGCCCCGCTTTATATATAAAGCACCGTTCAATATCACCCAGTACAAACTCACGCCCACACACCCAAGGCAAGATACATAAGCGCTGAGCGCGGCAACACCATCCCTAGCACTACGTGAAGAGGTGAAACCACATATGACGAACCCGTGGGCTCCTAAGCAGCGCCTTCATGAAGGGGGCGACACCAGAGCGCCGCCGCCGCTTGATCCGAGGATAGAGTTTCCCCCGGAGCAACACAAAGGGCAATGAGAGCCACGACGACGCCTTCAAGAAGGGAACGAGTCCGCCGCCGCCGGTCCATCCGAAGAAAGAGCGGGTTTTCACCCCGGCCACCATTCACCGCCGCCGAACGCCACACCCCGGCTACCACGCCGCCCACACGGCCATGGCAACTGGGCAGCACCAAGTCACGGGCTCTGCGCAAGAGCTTCACGGAGCCACCATCAGGGCCGCCACCCCGACATCCAAGACCTTGACACCTCCTCACACGAGATCAGCCGCTACCCCGACCAAAGACACGAGCGGAAAGGACCTGCCTTTCGCACCCACGGGCTGCCCCCAGTGCCAAGACCCAATAGGCTGGCCGAGGCTAGCCTCCATCACCCCGTCCTCGGCACCGGGCGCGAGACGAGCTCGATCCTACTGCCTGGCGCGAGACGAGCATGGTCCTGTTGCCGGGCGTGAGACGGGCTCGGTCCTGCTGCCGGGCGCAAGACAAGGTCAGTCCAGCTGCCGAGCGCGAGACAAGCTCGGTCCCGCTGCCGGGTGCGAGACGAGTGATGGACCGTCATTGGGGAAGGGCCAACCGTCGATGAAGATAGCGGACGGACGCCCGAAGAGAAGGATTGAAGGTCCACACAGGCCACACACCGACAAGCCAACGCCGGATAAGTCCAGCCGCCGCAATGAACGACCCGCACCACCGCCATGAGCCACCACCTCGAGGAGACGATCATGGCAGACCACCACCGCGCCGCCGCCACCACCAACCAATGCAGGGCGGCCGCCCACGGCCCAAGCCGCCCACGACACACGCCGTCACACGGCGTAGCAAGCAAGCCAGCCAACCCCCGCCCGCCTGGACGCGCACCAACCACCGCCACGCCTCCATGGCCCTGCTGGCCACAGGCCACAGCCCTCAACGTCGGACGGGCCACCAACGCTAGATCCGGCCGGATCAGACTGGGACCGACCCACACGAACCGCCCGAAGGACGAAACTCCGCCTCCACCGCACAGCCGCCGCGGCACCGACGAGCGCCCACGCCACCAGCGTCGTGACCCGCAGCCCCACCGCCGCGCCCTGCACACAGCGTCGCGCCCCACTGGATCCGCAGCACCCCGCGCCGCCGAAGACAAACGGGGAGGAGAAAGCCCCCGCCGCCACCCAGGCTTCGCCCGGCGGCCGGCGTGGGTGGTGGCGAGGAGGGCGGAGTCAAGGGGGGCCGGGGAAGACGAGGCCCGCCCGGCCGCCGCGGGGTGGCGGCGCGGACGAGCGGGAGGGCGGAGTCGCGAGACCAAACCCCGCACCAGTCAATGTAGAGTCATATATGTTTCAGTGGTGCTATTTTTTCTTTAGGCGGCTTCCAAAACAAGTGATAATTTTTTGGGGGGCCTGCTTTCAAAATGGGTTGGGCCATCTGTTCGACGGGTTTTACATCCAACTATAGGAGTGTATTCACCATCTCCATTGGCATGAACGGAACTTATGAATCAGAAAAGATAGAAAACAAACTTTAATGTTAAAGATTAAACGAAGGAAAAAATAATCCAAGTAATTAGATTAGGAAAAAGAAATGCATTCAAGTTGTTTCAACAATTCAATAAGCACATCAGTAGGACATTATAATCATGGTCGCTTCCTTTTCGACGCTATAGATACACATACAGGAAAATTTGCAACAATAAAAAACAAGATGGTTTTTAGCTCACCTTCTCGTTCCATGGTTGCTTTATCGTGAGATCATCGGAAGTGAAATTAGCCTACAAAAATGACATTACATGTTGAACACACGACAAAAACACAAGTTGAACGCATCGGCTTCCTTGGCGGATGCCATTACCCATTAGGTTGAGAAATTTGATGTTATGAACAA
This sequence comes from Triticum dicoccoides, assembly GCF_002162155.2. Classification (NCBI taxonomy): domain Eukaryota; kingdom Viridiplantae; phylum Streptophyta; class Magnoliopsida; order Poales; family Poaceae; genus Triticum; species Triticum dicoccoides. Next base: position 647,272,437 of record NC_041387.1, read on the forward strand.
GGCATGAAGTGAATTGTGTGTTGGCCAACATTTGCAGGAGTAAGCTGGCTCAAGGATGAGTTTTTGCCTTCAGTAAACAGGGACTTGTCCAACATACTAAATTCCAAAAGTTACATACAGCTGATTTCTCTTTTTTTTTTCTCAGGATAACATTCTTCTAAAGATCCAAGAAAAGTACTCCCTCCGTCCGGAATTACTTGTCGTCAAAATGGATAAAAATGGATGTATCTAGAACTAAAATACATCTAGGTACGTCCATTTCTCCGACAAGTATTTCCGGATGGAGGGAGTACACAACTATCAACCATGATCAATGTATGATCTCACACAGTGCTTACCTAGGAAATGCAAAGGTCAGATAGCAAAGAAATAGAAATTCAGAGTCTTAGGCTGGTATCATGAACTATTTTCACTTATATCAAGACATCAAACATATATGTATGTATATGTTCAATAAAAGGAGATTACCACCATCCATATTTTTCAATCATATTTATGGGTATCCAAGGTTTTATGTCTTGCTCATCAAGAATATATGCATGGATAAATAACTTGATAGGAGCAACCGCAACCGAAGGACAGCTAAACACAAGCATTGCTTGTGCAATACAGTCAAAGTGTATGATTACCATTTAGGAAGGACATTGAGAACCCAGGTACCTGCCCATTTGCTGCCAAAATATAAGCATGGCACATACGAAAACTCAGGTGCCGAAATATGATGGTGTAACAGCTGACCAAATCTTGGTAATCTTAATACCTTCAGGAAAATGCCCGCAGCTACATCAAAACAACCGTGTCAAGATTTAAAATTTTCAATAACATTAGGTGAAAAGCCACCACAAATCCTGCAGGTAAAAATATGTTAATCCGTAGATCAAACACAAAGGCCTTTACATTGCTCTCCCTTAATTTCATAATGGCTTTCTTAATGGATCCTGGAATAGGATAATCAAGTAGTGTGATCATCAGAGCTTAACATCTAAAAAATGATAAATGCATAATAAAGAAAGTAAGACCGGGCAAGAGCCAATTCAAACCTGCAGCATTTCGGAACCTTGTTAGTTTGATGTATTTGGTCTTTGAGCCATCCTCTGAACCTAGAATCTGACACATCATTGACCTCATCAGGTTTAAAGTATATCTTTCTCTCCTGGCATATACTTTGTATTAAATTAAGATGAATGAGCATCAACCACTCTCCAGTCTCAAGTAAAAGAATGGAACATTTCTTCTGAAGGAACTACAAAAGAGTGGTGTGCAGGAGCTTACTTCTACGCCGGTAAAAGAATGTAATCTACTCAACAATCTGATAGTTTTGAATATAGTTCAGGTAAGCGTAAGCCCACCATAGTTCTCTATCAAGCAAAAAAAAGGTGAATTAGCAATGGAATCTTATAAAAACTGTAAAGTAAAACACACATCACTGAATAAATCAATCTTTAAGAAAAGATAGTACCTTAGTCAACACAACTATCACTAAAAAGTAGTTCCCAAGTATAAGTGATGGCCAAACCTCATTTATTTCCAACGGGCCATCGTATTGACAAGTAGCGGAAATATAAATCAAGTCGCTGCCGACTCTGTATGGAGAAAATATCAGATATAGCCTGCACATATGGATTTGGAGTGTCCATATTAAGTGCAGGTGGCATTTTCCGAAGGACACTTTGCAGAATAGAAGATTTCAATACTATGGGAATATTGTATTGCATAACTGACCATTTAATTATTCGGAAATCCATAATTCAAGAAGCACAACAGATCAACATTTTGTATGAGGATTTGACATGTATAGTCTTCACACCCTTTCCCTGAGTACAGATGACAACAAAACCTCCGTTACTTGTTGAGTACCTCAAAGGAATTGACTGAACCTGCAAACGAAACAGTATACTTCTATATTACCACAGGGAGGTAGAAGTGCAGTTTTTTATTTAGATATGTACGAATTTAGCGAAGCTAACAACTGATCCAGTTCAATCTACAGTACCCTGCCGCAGTGTCAATTCCACTCGTATAAATTCATCTACAGTTTCCGCGCAGGTCCCAGCCGTGGTGGACGGACGACCGAAGCCTTTGGCCTCGATCAAGCCAGGACCCATGAGGAAATCACACCGGGGGATGGCGCCGAAGCCCCTCAGTGTGGATCTGGGAGAGGCGGAGAGCTGAGCGAGGATTCCACAAAAGCCTGACGGCCTCGATCTGGGCGAGTTGGGCGGGATTTGGTCGAAGCCCGGAGCCGTCTCGTGAAGGAAGAGAAGGAGGACGTACGTCGCCGGCGCCCTGACGCATGCGTCGGGGTCTTGCCATGAGAAGCTCCAGCAGGACATATCTGATGAGCCTCAACTCACGATTTATCTGATGAGCCTCAACTCACTACGTGCACTCATCGTTGTGATCCATTTTCTGCAATCACAATAAAAAATACTTCCTCTGCCCGAAAATAAGTGTCTTAACCTTAGTACAACTTTACACTAAAGTTAGTATAAAGTTGAGACACTTATTTTGGGACGAAGGGAGAAGTTAAACATCCCATACTCAAATTGTTCAAACAGTAATTCAAAAATGAATGCATAAAAAGTTATCTTGCAATTAAATAATACCGAGCCGAAACTCAAGTAAGCTAGGTGTTAGCTTAGGTCTGAAGTATGAACAACTCATCTAGCTTAACATAACTATTTAATAGGTTCAGATTCTATTCCTGTCAAATCTGAATATAAATACCACAATAAGTGTAAACTCCATGGCTTATGTATCAGCACCATAGAAACTTTCTGGAGTTTGGAGTTTGCCCACTGACACTCCAAAGTAAAAAGGTACAGTATACATTTTTCTGAAGTGTTGATGAAATTTCGCAATAACAGCAACCCATTAATATTTGGAAAAGAGATTTGAGGTTGTCAGATTTTCAAGCAAGTTAGTTCTCAATCATGTGTCAGTCATATAACACATTACTTCCTCAGGGTCGCTAGAACTGAATTTAACAGCATGAATAGCTAAGAGAGGTGGTTTCTGATGGTCATCACAATACAGCCAAACCAAACAAATACAACATCTTTGAGATGACAAAATTACAGTAAATTAGCATTATGATTAACTAAACAAATAGAGCATCTTTGTGATGACGAAATTACAGAAAGTTAGCAGCATGATTCTATCTGCATCAAACATAACATAGCCATTAGTTAAAGCTTGACCAAAAGCAGGGCAGCTGAAGAGATGGTATAAACTGCTCAAGTACAGAACTACAGCTTAGATAATGCAAAGGATATTACAGCGCACAGAAAATATCAAGATAAATCTGATCTATCATTCCACTGGCTCCACTCATCAAAGCTTTGTATAAATCTTTAAATTAAAAGGCATATCTAGTCAGTAATAATTTCAGCTACACTGAAGTGCTATCTAACAAATGTCTACTGTCGGCAACAACTATATTTGCTACAGTAAACTGACAGAATAATCCCCTCCACTGAATACACCTCCTAATCCAATTTTGCTAGGTGCATTTAGCATATCTATTCATGTGTATGCAATTAAGCTAATTGATAACTGAAGAAAGAGCAGAATATATGGAACTTGGTTCTTAGCAACATTAAATTTCTTGGTTCAATCCTTGGCTAGTAACAACAATTTTTCAGATTAGCCGAACGTCCTTGGCCTCCACCTGAGTTGGATAGGACGCCTTTGTCACCTGCACGCACACACACAGCAGAGACATCAAAACCAGGCCAAATCAAATTGAGCTCATGAAAGAAGCGCTTCTTAACATCGACTAAAACAAGAGGGACAAAAAACTATAATTAAAATGTTTAAATTTAAACCACCTTGAAAAAGAACTATCTGTTTGGTTCATCATACTTCTCACTGCACACTATCAGTGCAGAGAAACCTGGCAGAGCCACCATTTGTCACTATAGGAAGCAGCTTGCCTACGAATGGCTCTTGACATTAACATGCCATGGCAGTAACTCCGTATGCAAATATATGCAATGCTACAGCATCAGCTTCCAGTATGTTCTCCAGGATTACCAATTTTTTTGAAAAAATAAACAGAAACAGGGGCATGTAGCGCTGATTAGCTGAAACATAATGCAAAATACATAAAAACAGAGAAAGTAGTTGGTTTAATGCCTCCGGTTATATAGTTTCAGTTTTGGTCATTTTCTTTCTCTACTATAGACCATTCTTTTCTAAATTATATATATGTGTCTGCTACTCCTAAGATAGTTGTTAAATCTGATCTGCAGTTTCTAGAATATGTGGATGACTGAACCATGTCAAGATTTGGCCTCATGTACGCTATCTTCTATTTCTAACCATGGAACATTGTGGTACCTTTGGAACGCTAGCGACGGCCACTAAAACTTTCATGAACCTAAACTGATAACTACTGATAAGCGTATAGCGAGAATTTGGTATCCTAATACAGTGAGTTCCATTCTTCCCTGAACAATGTTGACCTCATTTTTTCATGGGTGGCATTGACTAATTTCTCATTTGTTAGATGATGATGACCTCATCTCACTATTTTACTTTTATGGAAATAACATGATGAGCATTGAAAATGACTGTGAGTGAATCCCCACCACCACCTAACTGAAAAAGTTCATCAATGTTATACGAACAGAGCACCATCTAAAGGAATTTATAAGGAATGTCTCAGTAGTAATGTGACTCGGCAAACACTATGTGCTACAAGCCTACAAATCTCAATAAAGCATGTGCTTCATATATACTTACTGTGGATTATATAAAAAGCAAAGAGATTAAACTTGCACTGGGCTCTGAAAACCTCGACATCATATCAGATCAAATCAAACAAAAAATACCGAGTCTACTTGGTCAACCCCAACTGCTTTTTACGCATGATGACACACTGGCAAGCACGCGCTCGCTGGACTTGACTTGCATAGCCAGTCCATCTTTTATGTCTTTCTTCACTACATCGGCTTCCTAGCCCGCAAGCAAACGGCATAAATGTCATATGAACAGATATATTATACTATTAAGACTTTGCAAGAAGGCGTCCAAGAACACAAGGGTTCTGCCAGCCGAGCGGAACAAGCAGTGGCAGGGACGCGGGGAGGGGATGGAAGCCCTACAAACCAATCGATCAATCCAGCAAAGGGGGCAGACTCGATTTCCTCGCTACGCATGCTCGCGGAGGGCATGAAGCGGGACACGGAGGGGAAGGGGTGGGGGGTCCTCCGCGATGGTGGCGACGGGTCCCGGTCCCGGTCGATGCGATCATTGGCCATGGCGAGCGGGACAGACTCGACGGCGGGATTCAGACGGCGGAGCATGGATACAGGAGATGGTGGCGCATCGATGGGAGATGGGTGCGGGCGCGGCTGCGGTGGGCGGAGCGTCGGCGGCGGGCGGCGCGTGGTGAGGCTGGGCGGGGCGGGGCAGGAGGTGGCGGCGGGACGGAGGTCGAGATGGGATCGAGGAGGAAGGTCGTGCGGGCTGGTTTTTTTTTCTCTTTTCTCCTCCCTGTACCGGTTATATTGAGCAGAGGTGGTAGAATGACGAAAAAAAAACGATGATGGAAGGATGACAAAAATAAACCAGCAAAAAAAACCGCGCGGATTATTCACTCCATTAGGAGTAGAGATAAAAATTCAACTCCTTATTTTGTTATCAGGATTTAGAGCATATTCCAAAAGGTCACATTCTTCATATTTTAGCAAATGTAACTACAACTATCAATTCTGTGGGGGAAAAGATTTAAAAAGTTGTTGTTGTTGGCAATCAGGTATGTTGCCATGAGATAATGAAATGGTTCCTTCCGAAAAAGATCATGTACTCGTTAGTCTTTACTCAAGCTCCTCAGTATACTCCAGACTCCGGACAAGATATATCTAAGCATGTTTTCCTGCAAGTGATATGATTAAGAGAAAGATAAACATGAAAAATGTTCAACTATGGCTAATACAACTTGCAATCTATTGATACTAAATTTGTACATCTCAATAGTTTCATAAATAGTTTGCATACACGCAATCAAAACTCACAAACTAAAACATCAGCGATGGCGTTGGGCATTGTTAACCACGTGGCCGGCGGCAAGATCCTAGTTATACATAAGGGCTTCGCTATATCAATCCAAATAAGCACAACATTTGAGTGTCTACATTAAGAAGCCAATATAAGTTATCTTTCCAGGATAACTTGTCACCAATTTCAAAGTTGTAAAACTCGAGAATAACTGCAGAAAAACACATACAAGTGTTTAGCACTTGGTTAACTGGTCGAAACTTACATCAAGAACATCAGTACCCTTTTCCATTAAATTGTTTTTTGTGAGCACACCAAACATTCTTTCACCTGAATCAAGAAAAAGTGAAGTCCAAACTCAAAAACGAGTAAAATTGCAGCAATGGTACATGAAATTAGATGAAATTACTATATGTGAGCTTCCCTTTTCTTCAACAGAGTTAGCCCACAATAGGTTCATAAAAAAATCAAACATATCAACCAAATAGTGATTGCTAACATAATATGGCTGATATCCACAAAGATAAACTAAAAGCATATGTCTCAGCAGTTTATCTTTATGTCTGCTATTGGTCCAATAAATAAGGTGAATATAACATACTTTGAATCTTTGTGGCATATTAAAAGTACAGAACCCGGGATAATAAGCTTTTTAAGACATTAGTCATTGGGAACATAATGGCATTAACCACATTACCCGAAATGCAGTCCACCAAATCAGCTGCAACAAAGTCATACCTTTTGGGTTAGCTTCCCGTGAAATCTTCATAGCATCCAAAGTCATAAGGTCCTGATTGGCTGGAGAAACAACCAGAGTGATATAGCTGGGTCGAGAAAAGACCAAAACAGTTGTTGTTTACACAATGCATCTCATCATAATTCTAAATCAAACTTTCTATTATATGGGATATGGTTGAGAACAGAGCATGTTAGACCAAATATGCATAACATGAATACTAAATTTGTACATAACCATGAGTCATATAGCTGCGGCGCTGGATAGGACATTTTTTGGTTGCTTTATTTCGTTCTAGGCAGCACAAGTAGATGCAACTATTGTTGAACTTAATCACGCCTTCTAGTCCTTTTCTGTCTACTTGCCAGCATATTTAGTCTACTTGTTGGAAAACATGCACCTTGAGCCTGATTAGCATTCTGATTAGGTTTTATTGGAGCACTAGCATGACAACGAGTCATGTGCATTAATTAATATACGACTGATGTATATCATCAGGGTTGCTTCAAATGTCTTCAGAGCAAATCTTTATGGTAGGGATGTCATCTAGTAATTCTTGAAGTGTACTAAACCTTTATTTTATGGAAATAGGGAAATCTGCAAGGAGAAAAAAGAAATGAAATGACCACCTCTTCAGTTAGTTTTGAATCAAGCTTTCAGAGTCTAGCTATTTTTCACATCTGGAAGGATTTAAGTGAGATCATATAATCTATGTATTAAAAATGAAAAACGCCAGTCTTCCATCAGATATACACGAGGATTAACAAATGCCTTAAAGTTTGGATAAAACACCTGTACTTCATGAAACAAAGTACATAGAGGCATGAATGCGCAGAGGGGAAACCTATCGCCTCCATTACCTTATACCAGTCGGCGGCAACGCTGGACGATGTATGTGACATGGAAGAGTAATCCATGATCCTAATCGATTGTGCATTTGCATTCAAAGGCAAATTTCTAATAATGCACAAGTTTAGGGGGAGCTCTTACTTATCACATACTTCTCAAAGCGACAATGTATTTCTTTGATTATATCATTTGTCGAAGTTTTGATCTATATGTTGTCATCAAATACCAAAAAAGGGGAGATTGAAAGTGCAACTAATCCCCAGGTGATTTTGGTAATTAATAACAAAATATAGGTCATTGATCTAATTCTCATTGATAATAGTTTTCAGAGAACATCAAGGATTGGCATGGCAAGGACTAGTGACTGTGGACCCCTGAAAATGTTAAGGACAAGAATTGGCAAAGCTCCAAGACTCTACATTTTTGGTTAAGTGATTCAAGATCACATTGAGTCCATAGGAAACCCCATACTATTAAAAGGGGTGAGGTTTGTTCAGGACTCAATTGGTCAAAATTGCTCCAAAATCGTCAAACACTTCTCCACATCACATATGTCCAAAACCCTAAAATGTCCATCTCAGTCCCACCGAAATATTCCCATCTAGAACCAGCGAGATGAACCCATACATTGCCACATGCCAAATCCTAACTTTTCGGTACAGCCGATGTGGATCTCGGTCTCACCGAGATGGTCTGACCAAGTTTCTATAATGAACTTGCTTCATTTTGGAATCACCGAGATGAACCAATCGAAAATTCCAAAACGAGGTCCTGCCCTAGCTATTGCACATCAGCCTCACCAAGATGTTTAGTTCGGTCTCACCGAAACCTCCAACATTCAAATCTTTTACAATAGTCGGTCTCACTGAGAATTCAGTTTGGTGTCACCGAGTTTGGTCAAAGACTGTAATAGTTGGATCTTTGGGTGTAGGCTATATATACCCCTCCACCCCACCTACTCTCTAAGAGAGCTATCAGAACGAACCACCACTTCCACTACTCATTTTCTGAGAGAGAACCACCTACTCATGTGTTGAGATCAAGAGATTCCAATCTTACCATTTGAACCTTGATTTCTAGCCTTTCCAAGTTGCTTTCCATTCAATCCCCTCTTCCACCAAAGCCAAATCTGTGAGAGAGTGATTGAGTGTTGGGGAGATTATTATTTGAAGCACAAGAGCAAGGAGTTCATCATCAAAAACACCATCTATTATCATTTGGAGAGTTGTGTCTCCCAGATTGGTTAGGTGTCACTTGGGAGCATCCAAGAGATCGTGGAGTTGAACCAATGAGTTTGTAAGGGCAATGAGATCGCCTACTTCATGAAGATATACCTGAGTGAGGCTAGTCCTTCGTGGACTTAAGCCATGATGGAATTGACAAGGTTGCTTCTTCGTGAACCCTTCGTGGGTGGAGCACTCCGTGGACTCGTGCAACTGTTACCCTCCGTGGGTTGAAGTCTCCATCAATGTGGATGTACGATGGAACCCCCTATCGGAACCTGATATGTCTCCAACGTATCTATAATTTTTGATTGTTCCGTGCTATTATATTACCCCTTTTGGATGTTTATGGGCTTTATTTTACACATTTATATTATTTTTGGGACTAACCTACTAACCGGAGGCCCAGCCCGTATTGCTGTTTTTTTACCTATTTAAGTATTTCGAAGAAAGGGAATATCAAACGGAGTCCAAATGGAATGAAACCTTCGGGAGCGTGATTTTTGGAACGAACGTGATCCAGAGGACTTGGAGTGCAAGTCAAGAAGCGGCTGAGGCAGCCACGAGGGTGGAGGGCGCACCCACCCCTACAGGGCGCGCCCCCTGTCTCGTGGGCACCTCGGGCGGCCACCGACGTACTTCTTCCTCCTATATATACCCACGTACCCCAAAATCATCCAGGGAGCCAATACAAAACAATTTCCACCACCGTAACCTTCTGTATCCGCGAGATCCCATCTTGGAGCCTTCGCCGACGCTCCGCCGGAGGGGGAATTGACCACGGAGGGCTTCTACATCAACACCATAGCCCCTCCGATGAGTTGTGAGTAGTTTACCACAGACCTTCGGGTCCATAGTTATTAGCTAGATGGCTTCTTCTCTCTCTTTGGATCTCAATACAAAGTTCTCCTCGATCTTCTTGGAGATCTCTTCGATGTAACTCTTTTTGCGGTGTGTTTGTCGAGATCCGATGAATTGTGGGTTTACAATCAAGTTTATCTATGAGAAATATTTGAATCTCCTCTGAATTCTTTTATGTATGATTGAGTTATCTTTGCAAGTCTCTTCGAATTATCAGTTTGGTTTGGCCTACTAGATTGATCTTTCTTGCCATGGGAGAAGTGCTTAGCTTTGGGTTCAATCTTGCGGTGTCCTTACCCAGTGACAATAGGGGTTGCAAGGCACGTATTGTATTGTTGCCATCGAGGATAAAAAGGTGGGGTTTATATCATATTGCATGAGTTTATCCTTCTACATCATGTCATATTTCTTAATGCATTACTCTGTTCTTATGAACTTAATACTCTAGATGCATGCTTGATAGCGTTTGATGTGTGGAGTAGTAGTAGATGCAGGCAGGAGTCGGTCTACTTGTCACGGATGTGATGCCTATATACATGATCATGCCTAGATAATCTCATAATTATTCGCTTTTCTATCAATTGCTCGACAGTAATTTGTTCACCCACCATAATACTTATGCTATCTTGAGAGAAGCCACTAGTGAAACCTATGGCCCCCGAGTCTATCTTTTATCATATAAGCTTTCAATCTACTTTTATTTGCATCTTTACTTTTCTTATCTATATTATAAAATACCAAAAATATATTTATCTTATCATACTATCTCTATCAGATCTCACTTTCGCAAGTGGTCGTGAAGGGATTGACAACCCCTTTATTGTGTTGGTTGCGAGTTCTTCTTTGTTTATTTGTGTAGGTGTGTGGGACTTCTGAGGAGACTCCTACTGGATTGATACATTGGTTCTCAAAAAATGAGGGAAATACTTACGCTACTATTGCTGCATCACCCTTTCCTCTTCAAGGAAAACCAACGCAAGCTCAAGACGTAGCAAGAAGGATTTCTGGCACCGTTGTCGGGGAGGTCTTCGCTCAAGTCAAGACATACCAAGTACCCATCGCAAACTCATCTCCCTCGCATGTACATTATTTGTCATTTGCCTCTCGTTTTCCTCTCCCCCACTTCACCCTTGCCATTTTATTCGCCCTCTCTTTCCCAATCTCCTCTCTTTTTCGCTTGCCTTTTTATGTTTGCTCGTGTGTTAGATCGTTTACCTTGTCATAATGGCTAGTTCCTTATCCGCTCCTATGTCTCCCGAGTTTGAAGTTCTTCACTTCAAGCAAAGGCAAGGAGAAAACTTAAAAGATGATTCGTATAGGATGATGGAATCTTATCGCAATTGCACCCTAGAGGTAATTTTAGAATTCTTCTTCGCAATTTTTATGTTGGGCTAAACATGACGCATAGACAACTCTTGGACTGCATTGCCAAGGGAAATTTTATTGAAATTGATCCTAGTATTGCGCATGAAATTATAGAGGGAATAGTGGGAACACTACCTCAAAAGGGAGGACCTCATCCTACCCAAGAAGAAACACAAGTGTTTGGAAAGATTTGCAAAGTAACAAAAATATTACAAAAGTCTCTTGAGCCTCTTAAAAGTGTTAGCGGAAATCTTCACCGCATGAATATGTTGATTACTCTTTGCAACAAGCGGTTGGATTCTTTAGATCTAAAAATTTCCGAGTATGAAGGGAAAGGTAAAGAACCTCCTGGACTCGAGCATGACTCCGCTAAAAAACTGAAAATCAAAGATGGCACTACTTAGATCTATCTTCGCTTTTATGCCTAGCTAGGGGCGTTAGACGATAGCGCTAGTCGGGAGGCAACCCAATTTTATTTGTGTTTTTTTGTTTTTGCTTCTGTTTAGGAATAAATTTTTGCATCTACCTTATGTTTAGATGTGTTTTTATGCTTTAATTAGTGTTTGTGCCAAGTAGAACCTATAGGACAACCTATGGTGATAGTTAATTTGATTCTGCTGAAAAACAGAAACTTTGTGCGCATGAAATTAGTTTTGTTAAATCAAAGAAACGTGATTTTGCGTTGATTCATTTTGCTGATGATCAATAGATAAATTGTCCAGGACTTCCTATTTTGGTAGGATTTTTAGAGTTTCAGAAGTTTGCGTTAGTTATAGATTGCTACAGACTGTTCTGTTTTTGACAGATTCTATTTTTCGTGTGTTGTTTGCTTATTTTGATGCATCTATGGCTAGTATTAAGTGGTATGAACCATAGAGAACTTGGAATACAGTAGGTTTAACACCAAAATAAATAAATAATGAGTTAATTACAGTACTTTATGTGGTGGTTTTGTTTTCTTTCACTAACGGAGCTTATGAGATTTCCTGTTGAGTTTTGTGTTGTGAAGTTTTCAAGTTTTGGGTAAAGATTTGATGGACTATGGAACAAGGAGTGGAAAGAGCCTAAGTTTGGGGATGCCCATGGCACCCCAAGATATTCAAGAATAGCCAAAAGCCTAAGCTTGGGGATGCCCCCGAAAGGCATCCTTTCTTTCGTCTTCGTTCATTGGTAATTTTACTTGGAGCTATATTTTTATTCGCCACATGATATGTGTTTTGCTTGGAGCATCGTGTATGATATTAGTATTTGCTTTTTAGTTTTCCAAAATCATCCTTGCTGTACACACCTTTTGGGAGAAGCCCACTTGATTAGAATTTGTTAGAATACTCTATGTGATTCACTTATATCTTTTGAGCTAGATAGTTTTTTGCTCTAGTGCTTCACTTATATTTTTTAGAGCGCGGCGGTGGCTTAATTTTGTAGAAATTGCTAGTCTCTCATGCTTCACTTATATTATTTTGAGAGTCTTTTAGAACAGCATGGTATTTGCTAAGGTTATAAAATTGGTCCTAGAATGGTAGGCATCCAAGTTGGGTATAATAAAAACTATCATAGGAAGTGAATTGGATGCTATGATCAATTTGATACTTGATAATTGTTTTGAGATATGGAGGTAGTGATTTTAAAGTCATGCTAGTTGGGTGATTATGAATTTAAAGAATGCTTGTGTTGAAGTTAGCAAATCCCGTAGCATGCACATATGGTGAAAGTTGTGTAACAAATTTATTGCATGGAGTGCTCTTTTGATTGCCTTCCCTTGAGTGGAGGTCGGGGGCGCGCGATGGTTAACTCCTACCAACCTCCCCCCTAGGAGCATGCATAGTAGTACTTTGCTTCAAGGGCTAATAAAACTTTTGCAATAAGTATATGAGTTCTTTTGACTAATATTGAGTCCATGGATTATACGCACTTTTACCTTTCCATCATTGCTAGCCTCTTCGGTACCGTGCATTGCCCTTTCTCACCTTGAGAGTTGGTGCAAACTTCGCCGGTGCATCCAAACCCCGTGATACGATACGCTCTATCACATATAAACCTCCTTGTATCTTCCTCAAAACAGCCACCATACCTACCTATTATGGCATTTCCATAGCCATTCCAAGATATATTGCCATGCAACTTTTCACCATTCCGTTATCATCATGACACGCATTACTTTTGTCATATTGCAATTGCATGATCATGTAGTTGACATCGTATTTGTGGCAAAGCCACCATGCATAATTTTTTATACATGTCACTCTTGATTCATTGCACCATCCCGGTACACCGCCGGAGGCATTCGTATAGAGTCATATCTTGTTCTAGTTTTGAGTTGTAATTCATATGTTGTAAATCAATAAAAGTGTGATGATCATCATTATTAGAGCATTGTCCCCAAAAAAAGGCCAAAAGAAAAAAAGGAAGGCCCAAAAAAAATAGAAAAAAAGAAAGAAAAAAATAAAAAAATAAAAAGGGGCAATGTTACTATCTCTTTTTCCACACTTGTGCTTCGAAGTAGCACCATGTCCTTCATATAGCGAGTCTCATATATTGTGCTTCAAAGTAGCACCATGTTTTTCATATAGCGAGTCTCATATGTTGTCACTTTCATATACTAGTGGGAATTTTTCATTATAGAACTTGACTTGTATATTCCTACGATGGGCTTCCTCAAATGCCCTAGGTCTTCATGAGCAAGCAAGTTGGATGCACACCCACTTAGTTTCTTTTGTTGAACTTTCACACATTTATAGCTCTAGTGCATCTGTTGCATGGCAATCCCTACTCCTCATGTTGACATCAATTGATGGGCATCTCCATAGCTCGTTGATTATCCTCGTCAATGTGAGACTTTCTCCTTTTTTGTCTTCTCCACACAACCTCCATCATCATATTCTATTCCACCCATAGTGCTATATCCATGGCTCACGCTCATGTATTGCGTGAGAGTAGAAAAAGGCTGAAGCGCATTAAAAAGTATGAACCAATTGCTTGGCTGAAATCGGGGTTGTTCTTGATGGGAGTATTTTGTGTGATGAAAATGAAACATAGCCTAACTATATGATTTTGTAGGGATGAACTTTCTTTAGCCATGTTATTTTGAGAAGACATGATTGCTTTTATTAGTATGTTGAAGTATTGCTATTTCTTATGTCAATATGAACTTTTATTTTGAATCATTTGGATCTGAACATTCATGCCACAATAAAGAAAATTACATTGAGAATTATGCTAGGTAGCGTTCCACATCAAAAATTCTGTTTTTATCATTTATCTACTCGAGGACAAGCAAGAATTAAGCTTGGGGATGCTTGATACGTCTCCAACGTCTCTATAATTTTTTATTGTTCCATGTTATTATATTACCCTTTTGGATGTTTATGGGCTTTATTTTACACATCTATATTATTTTTGGGACTAACCTACTAACCGGAGGCCCAGCCCGTATTGCTGCTTTTTTGCCTATTTCAGTATTTCGAAGAAAAGGAATATCAAACGGAGTCCAAACGGAATGAAACCTTCGGGAGCGTGATTTTTGGAACGAACGTGATCCAGAGGACTTGGAGTGCAAGTCAAGAAGCAGCCAAGGCGGGCACGAGGGTGGAGGGCGCGCCCACCCCTACAGGGCGCGCCCCCTGTCTCGTGGGCCCCTCGGGCAGGCACCGACGTACTTCTTCCTCCTATATATACCCAGGTACCCCGAAAACATCCAGGGAGCCAACGAAAAACAATTTCCACCGCCGTAACCTTCTGTATTCGCGAGATCCCATCTTGGAGCTGATAACCCACAAGTATAGGGGATCGCAACAGTTTTCGAGGGTAGAGTATTCAACCCAAATTTATTGATTCGACACAAGGGGAGCCAAAGAATATTCTTGAGTATTAGCAGTTCAGTTGTCAATTCAACCACACCTGGATACCTTAGTATCTGCAGCAAAGTATTTAGTAGCAAGAGTGGTATGATAGTGGTGGGAGCGGTAACAAAAAGGAAAGACAACAAAAGTAATGTTTTTGGTATTTTGTAGTGATTGTAATAGTAGCAACGGAAAAGTAAATAAGCGAGAACCAGTATATGGAAAACTCGTAGGCACCGGATTAGTGATGGATAATTATGCCGGATGCGGTTCGTCATGTAACAGTCATAACATAGGGTGACACAGAACTAGCTCCAGTTCATCAATGTAATGTAGGCATGTATTCCGTATATAATCATACGTGCTTATGGAAAAGAACTTGCATGACATCTTTTGTCCTACCCTCCCGTGGCAATGGGGTCCTATTGGAAACTAAGTGCTATTAAGGTCTCCTTTTAATAGAGAACTGGAACAAAGCATTAGCACATAGTGAATACATGAACTCCTCAAACTATGGTCATCACCGGGAGTGGTCCCGATTATTGTCACTTCGGGGTTGCCGGATCATAACACATAGTAGGTGACTATAGACTTGCAAGATAGGATCAAGAACACACATATATTCATGAAAACATAATAGGTTCAGATCTGAATCATGGCACTCGGGCCCTAGTGACAAGCATTAAGCATAGCAAAGTCATAGCAACATCAATCTCAGAACGTAGTGGATACTAGGGATCAAACCCTAACAAAACTAACTCGATTACATGATAAATCTCATCCAACCCATCACCGTCCAGCAAGCCTACGATGGAATTACTCACGCACGGCGGTGAGCATCATGAAATTGGTGATGGAGGATGGTTGATGATGACGACGGCGACGAATCCCCCTCTTCGGAGCCCCGAACGGACTCCAGATCAGCCCTCCCGAGAGAGATTAGGGCTTGGCGGCGGCTCCGTATTGTAAAACACGATGATTTCTTCTCCCTGATTTTTTTTCTCCCCGAAAGCCAATATATGGAGTTGGAGTTGGCGTCGGAGGGCCACCAAGAGGCCCACAAGGTAGGGGGGCGCGCCCAGGGGGGAGGGGGCGCCCCCCACCCACGTGAGCAGGGTGTGGGCCCCCTGGTCTTCATCTTTGGCGAGAATTTTTTATTGTTTTTTCTAAGGTGTTCTGTGGAGTTTTAGGTCATTCCGAGAACTTTTATTTTCTGCACATAAAACAACACCATGGTAATTCTGCTAAAAACAGCGTCAGTCCGGGTTAGTTCCATTCAAATCATACAAGTTAGAGTCCAAAACAAGGGCAAGAGTGTTTGAAAAAGTAGATACGACGGAGACGTATCAACTCCCCCAAGCTTAAACCCTTGCTTGTCCTCAAGCAATTCAGTTGACAAACTGGAAGAGAAAAAGAAAAACTTTCACAAACTCTATTTGCTCTTGTTGTTGTAAACATGAAAAGCCAGCATTCAAGTTTCAGACAATATTACGAACTAACCATACTCACAATGACACACAGGTCTCATAATTACTCATATCAACAGCATAATCAGCTAGCGAGCCATAATAATAAAACTCGGATGACAACACTTTCTCAAAATAATCATAACATGATATAACAAAATGGTATCTCGCTAGCCCTTTCTGAGACCGCAAAACATAAATGCAGAGCACCTTTAAAGATCAAAGACTGACTAAACATTGTAATTCATGGTAAAAGAGATCCAGTCAAGTCATACCCAATATAAACCAATTATAATGAATGCAAACGATAGTGTGCTCTCCAGCGGGTGCTTTTTAATAAGAAGGGTGATGACTCAACATAAAAGTAAATAGATAGGCCCTTCGTAGAGGGAAGCAGGGATTTGTAGAGGTGCCAGAGCTCAGTTTTGAAATAGAGATAAATTATATTTTAAGCGGCATACTCTCATTATCAACATAACAACTAAAAGACGACGATATCTCCCATGCTAAACAGATTATAGGCGGTTCCCAAACAGAATGGTAAAGTTTATACTCCCCCTCCTCCACAAGCATCAATCCATGGCTTGCTCAAAACAACGAGTGCCTCCAACATTCAACGGGTCCCAGGGGGGGTTTGTTTGCAATTATTTTGATTTAGTTTGCATAAAGTATGGGACTGGGCATCCCAAAGACCAGCCATTTTCTCGTGAATGAGGAGCGGAGTCCACCCCTCTTGAGAATAACCCACCTGACACGGAAGATAAGGGCATCTCTAGTTGACATATGAGCTAATCGAGCATGCAAAACAGAATGTTTATTTGAAGGTTTAGAGTTTGGCACATACAAATTTACTTGGAACGGCAGGTAAATACCGCATATAGGTAGGTATAGTGGACTCATATGGAACAACTTTGGGGTTTAAGGAGTTTGGATGCACGAGCAGTATTCCCGCTTAGTACAGGTGAAGGCTAACAAAAGACTGGGAAGCGACCAACTGAGAGAGCGACAACAGTCGTAAACATGCATTAAAATTAATTTACACCGAATACAAACATGAGTAGGATATAATCCACCATGAGCATAAATATCATGAAGGCTATGTTGATTTGATTCAACTACATGCGTGAACATGTGCCAAGTCGAGTCACTCAAATCATTTAAAGGAGGATACCATCCCATCATACCACATCATAATCATTCTAATAGCATGTTGGCACGCAAGGTAAACCATTATAACTCATAGCTAATCAAGCATGGTACAAGCAACTATATTCTCTAAATGTCATTGCAAATATGTTTACTTCATAATAGCTGACTCAGGAACGATGAATCATCATATTTACAAAAACAAGAGAGGTCAAGTTCATACCAGCTTTTCTCATCTCAATAAGTCCATCATATATCATCATTGTTGCCTTTCACTTGCACGACCGAACGATGTGTATAATAATAAGAGTGCACGTGCATTGGACTAAGCTGGAATCTGCAAGCATTCAACTCAAGAGAGAAGACAAGTAATATGGGCTCTAAGTTAAATAAGCAATCATGCATATAAGAGCCACTAAGCATTTTCAATATAGTCTTCTCGACCCCTAAAAGAAAGAAAAGAAAAGAAAACTATTTACACGGGAAAGCTCCCAACAAGCAAAAGAAAAACGGGAAATATTTTTGGGTTTTCTTTTTAATTACTACAGCAAAGAAATAAACTACTACTAATTTTTTGGTTTTTTCTTAAGGTTTATCAAACACACAAGAAGAATGCAAGAAAAAGAAAATAAACTAGAATGGATATTACAGTGAAAGAGTATGAGCACCGACATCTAGCAATGAGTGTGTGTGAACATGAATGTAATGGCAGTGGGAAATATGTACTCCCCCAAGCTTAGGCTTTTGGCCTAAGTTGGTCTATTGCCAGGGATAGCCTGGCGGATACCCGTAGGTGAAGCTGGGGTCGTACTGTGACGCAGCGGCTATCGCCGCCTGAGCTGTAGCGTGGCGTCGAGCAACCTCCGCTCTCCTCTCGTACTCATCTACCTCCTCTCTGGTAATAATATATCTTCCTTTTGTCTGAAAATCAAAGAAGGCAGGAGCAGGAAGAGCAATATGGACTACATGACGTTTGTTAAAGATTAGTCGATACTGGAGAGGTGGTTCAGTCCTCTCAACAAACTGGTGGGAAACCATAGAATCAAAATCTAAATAAGAAGGGGGTAACTCCATATCACCCTCACGAATGTCTATCTCAAGAAAATTAGCTAAGTGGGTTGCATAAATTCCTCCAAAGAAATCCCTGTTATGTCTATTATGATGCAACCTGCGAGCTACAATGGCTCCCATATGATAAGATTGGTCTCCTAACACAGCACTCCTGAGAATGCTGAGATCAGGGACACACATGTGACATGCTTCATCCTTAGCATTTATGCATCTACCTATGAAGAGAGCAAAATAATGTATAGCAGGAAAGTGTACGCTCCTTATAGTGGCTTGTGTTATATCTCTAGATTCCCCCACAGTTATTCTAGCAAGAAAGTCTCTATATTCAGATTTAGGAGGATCCCTGACATTACCCCAAGATGGAAGTTTGCAAGCAGAAGTGAAATCCTCTAAGTCCATGGTATAAGATTTGTCATAAAGGTTAAACATGACTGAAGGAGAATTACGCGAAGATGAAAACTCAAACCTCCTCACAAATGAACTTGTGAGATCATGATACTGGGGGCATTTGTCAGCTTCAAAGTCCTCAAGACCGGCGTTACTCAAATATGCACTAAATTCTTCTTCGATTCCCACTCGATTCATAAAATTTTCCAAAGGCCATTCACAGGGCCTCACAGGAGCGTCTCTTGATGGTTCCTCGTCAGCATCATGTATTGCAAGTCTAGGACCTTGCTTCCTTGAAGAACCACCTTGGAACATCCTCCTAAACATATTGTTTCCTCTGAAAAATTTCTGAAATTTTTAGTAACTTCAAATAAAAGTGAACCAACTTTAATAAAATCGATAGTAACAACTCCCACAAGTGCCTAGAGCCTATATAAAGCATTGGAACTACTTGGAACCATATAAATTTGACATGCAAGCTCAAGAACATGGTCACCTATGCAGCACAAATTTGCAATGAATAAAGCACTAGAACAAAAACTAATTGGACCAATGGAGGAGTCCAATACCAAGGAACAATCTCCCCAAGCAGTTTTGCGAAAGGTGCTTTGAGCAAGGAGATCGAAAATCACAGCAACGGGGGCTGGAACTCGTGCTTGAGTTGGTTTTTCGTGTTTGTGTGAGGCAGAGGAAGAAGATGGATGCAGGGATAAGTGAAGGAGGGCCACCGTGGGCCCACAAGGCAGGGGGGCGCGCCCAGGGGGTAGGGCGCGCCCTCCACCCTCGTGGCCAGGTGGCAGCTCCCCCCGCGGTAATTTTTGCACAGTAAATCTTCAAATATTCCCGAAAAAATCATATTAAATTGGCATGGCATTCTGAGGACTTTTATTTTCGGGGTATTTTTATATTGCACGAATAAGTCAGGAGACAGATAGAAAAATACTATTTTGCTTTATTTCTACTAAATAACAGAAAATATAAAAAGGGTACAGAAGGTTTTGCTTCTATTTTCATCCATCTCGTGATCATCAAAATGAACCCACTAACAAGGTTGATCAAGTCTTGTTAACAAACTCATTCTGAATAATCACGGAACCGGAGAAATTTCGAATAACACTAAGTTACCTCAACGGGGATATGAAAATCCCCAACAATAAGAATATCATACTTTTTCTTGACAGTAGGGAGAGGAAATTCAAAACCTCCAAATATAATCGATGGAATTTTTCCAATAGAGTTGATACTATAAACTTGAGGTTGTTTTCTCAGAAAATGTACCGTGTGCTCATTGCCATTAACATGAAAAGTAACATTGCCTTTGTTGCAATCAATAACAGCCCCTGCAGTATTAAGGAAAGGTCTTCCAAGAATAATAGACATACTATCATCCTCGGGAATATCAAGAATAACAAAGTCCGTTAAAATAGTAACGTTTGCAACCACAACAGGCACATCCTCACAAATACCGACAGGTATAGCAGTTGATTTATCAGCCATTTGCAAAGATATTTCAGTAAGTGTCAACTTATTCAAGTCAAGTCTACGATATAAAGAGAGAGGCATAACACTGACACTGGCTCCAAGATCACATAAAGCAGTTTTAACATAATTTCTCTTAATGGAGCATGGTATAGTAGGTACTCCTGGATCTCCTAGTTTCTTTGGTATTCCACCCTTAAAAGTATAATTAGCAAGCATGGTGGAAATTTCAGCTTCAGGTATCTTTCTTTTATTAATAATGATATCCTTCAAATACTTAGCATAAGGATTTGTTTTGAGAACATCAGTTAATCGCATACACAAAAAGATGGGTCTAATCATTTCAGCAAAGCGCTCAAAATCCTCATCATACTTTTTCTTGGATGGTTTCGGAGGAAAAGGCATGGGTTTCTGAACCCATGGTTCCCTTTCTTTACCATGTTTCCTAGCAACGAAGTCTCTTTTATCATAACGTTGATTCCTTGATTGTGGGTTATCAAGATCAACAGCAGGTTCAACTTCTACATCATTATCATTACTGGGTTGAACATCAACATGAACATTATCATTAACATTATCACTAGGTTCACGTTCATCACCTGATTGTGTTTCAACATCAGAAATAGAGATATCATTCGGATTCTCAGGTGGTTCAGCAATAGGTTCACTAGAAGTTTGCAAAGTCTCATCATTTTTCTTTTTCTTCCTCTTAGAAGAACTAGGTACATCAATATTATTTCTCTAAGAATCTTGCTCGATTCTCTTAGGGTGGCCTTCAGGATACAAAGGTTCCTTTGTCATTCTACCAGTTCTAGTAGCCACTCTAACAGCATAATCATTTTTCTTACTATTTATTTCATCAAGCACTTCTTTCTGAGCTTTAAGTACTTGTTCTACTTGAGTGGTAACCATAGAAGCATGTTTGCTAACAAGTTTAAGTTCGCCTCTAATATCAGCCATATAATCACCCAAGCGTTTGATCATAAAGGTATTATGTTTTAATTGTCTACCAAAATAAGCATTAAAGTCATCTTGCTTAAACATAAAGTCATCAAACTCATCCAAGCACTGACTAGCAATTTTAGTAGGAGGGACTTCAGCTTTATCATATCTATAGAGAGAATTTACCTTTACTACCTGTGTGGGGATATCGGGAGGTTCTTCAGTAAATAAGTAATTGAGATCATATACTTCTTCAACAGGCGGTAAATTAAGACCATGTATTTCTTCAATAGGAGGTAAATTTTTAACATCTTCAGCTTTAATACCTTTTTCTTTCATAGATTTCTTTGCCTCTTGCATATTTTCGGGACTGAGAAATAGAACACCTCTCTTCTTCAGAGTTGGTTTAGGAATAGGCTCAGTAATTGGCTCTGGAACTGGCTCAGGAGGTGGCTCAGGAGGTGCCCAACTATTTTCATTTGTCAACATATTATTCAATAGAATTTCAGCTTCATCCGGTGTTCTTTCCCTGAAAAGAGAACTAGCACAACTATCCAGGTAATCTCTTGAAGCATCAATTAGTCCATTATAAAAGATATCAAGTGTTTCAGGTTTCTTAAGAGGATGATCAGGCAAAGCATTAAGTAACTTGAGAAGCCTCCCCCAAGCTTGTGGGAGACTCTCTTCTTCAGTTTGCACAAAGTTGTATATTTCCCTCAAAGCAGCTTGTTTCTTATGAGGAGGGAAATATTTAGCAGAGAAGTAATAAATCATATCCTGGGGACTTTGCACACAACCAGGATCAAGAGAATTAAACCATATCTTAGCATCACCCTTTAATGAGAACGGAAATATTTTGAGTAAATAAAGGTAGCGCGATCTCTCATTATTAGTAAACAGGGCAGCTATATCATTTAACTTAGTAAGATGTGCCACAACAGTTTCAGATTCATAGCCATAAAAATGATCAGATTCAACCAAAGTAATTATATCTGGATCAACAGAAAAATCATAATAATCCTTATCGGGAACACAGATAGGTGAAGTAGCAAAAGCAGGGTCGGGTCTCATTCTATCTCTAAAAGATTCTTTACTCCATTTAACTAGCAGCCTCTTAAGTTCATATCTATCCTGGCAAGCAAAAATAGCTGCAGAAGATTCAGCATCAAAAAGATAACCCTCAGGAATAGCAGGCATATTCTCATCATCACTATCATCATCGTATTCAGGTTCAATAATTTCTCTTTCTCTAGACCTAGCAATTTGCTCATCAAGAAATTCACCAAGGGGCACAATAGTATCAAGCATAGAAGTAGTTTCATCATAAGTATCATGCATAGCAGAAGTGGCATCATCAATAACATGCGACATATCAGAATTCATAGCAGTAGCAGGTTTAGGTGTCGCAAGCTTACTTATAACAGAAGGAGAATCTAGTGCAAGGCTAGATGGCAGTTCCTTACCTCCCCTCGTAGTTGAGGGCAAAATAGTAGTTCGATCATCTTTCAAGTTCTTCATAGTGTACAGCAGATATAAATCCCAACTGACTCAAAGAATAGAGCTATGCTCCCCGGCAACGGTGCCAGAAAAAGGTCTTGATAACCCACAAGTATAGGGGATCGCAACAGTTTTCGAGGATAGAGTATTCAACCCAAATTTATTGATTCGACAAAAGGGGAGCCAAAGAATATTCTCAAGTATTAGCAGCTGAGTTGTCAATTCAACCACACCTGGAAACTTAGTATCTGCAGCAAAGTGTTTAGTAGCAAAGTAATATGATAGTGGTGGTAACGGTAACAAAAGTAAAGACAGCAAAAGTAATGTTTTTGGTATTTTGTAGTCATTGTAACAGTAGCAACGGAAAAGTAAATAAGCGAGAACCAGTATATGGAAAACTCGTAGGCACCGGATTAGTGATGGATAATTATGCCGGATGCGGTTCGTCATGTAACAGTTGTTGGGGAACGTAGTAATTTCAAAAAAAATCCTACGTACACGCAAGATCATGGTGATGACATAGCAACGAGAGGGGAGAGTGTTGTCCACGTACCCTCATAGACCGTAAGCGGAAGCGTTATGACAACGCGGTTGATGTAGTCGTATGTCTTCACGATCCGACCGATCCAAGCACCGAACATACGGCACCTCCGAGTTCAGCACACGTTCAGCTCGATGATGATCCCCGGGCTCCGATCCAGCAAAGCTTCGGGGATGAGTTCCGTCAGCACGACGGCGTGGTGACGATGATGATGTTCTACCGGCGCAGGGCTTCGCCTAAACTCCACGACGATATGACCGAGGTGGAATATGGTGGAGGGGGGCACCGCACACGGCTAAGGAACGATCCGTAGATCAACTTGTGTTGTTGTGCTTAGAGGTGCCCCCCTGCCCCCGTATATAAAGGAGCAAGGGGAAGGGGGCGGCCGGCCTAGGAGGGGCGCGCCAAGGGGAGTCCTACTCCCACCGGGAGTAGGACTCCCTCCTTCCTTGTTGGAGTAGGAGAAGGGGGAAAGAGGGGGAGAGGAGGAAGGAAAAGGGGGCCGCACCCCTTGTCCAATTCGGACCAGAGGGGGGCTGCACGCCTCCTTCCTTTCGGCCTCTCTCCTCTATTCCCGTATGGCCCAATAAGGCCCATATACTCCCCGGCGAATTCCCGTAACTCTCCGATACTCCGAAAAATACCCGAATCACTCGGAACCTTTCCGAACTCCGAATATAGTCGTTCAATATATCGATCTTTACGTCTCGATCATTTCGAGACTCCTCGTCATGTCCCCAATCTCATCCGGGACTCCGAACTCCTTCGGTACATCAAAACTCATAAACTCATAATATAACTATCATCGAAACCTTAAGCGTGCGGATCCTACGGGTTCGAGAACTATGTAGACATGACCGAGACACGTTTCCGGTCAATAACCAATAGCGGAACCTGGATGCTCATATTGGCTCCACATATTCTACGAAGATCTTTATCGGTCAAACCGCATAACAACATACGTTGTTCCCTTTGTCATCGGTATGCTACTTGCCCGAGATTCGATCGTCGGTATCCAATACCTAGTTCAATCTCGTTACCGGCAAGTCTCTTTACTCGTTACGTAATGCATCATTCCGTAACTAACTCATTTGCTACATTGCTTGCAAGACTTATAGTGAACCCAGAGATACCTCTCCGACAATCGGAGTGACAAAACCTAATCTCGAAATACGCCAACCCAACATGTACCTTTGGAGACACCTGTAGTACTCCTTTATAATCACCCAGTTACGTTGTGACGTTTGGTAGCACCCAAAGTGTTCCTCCGGTAAACGGGAGTTGCATAATCTCATAGTTACAGGAACATGTATAAGTCATGAAGAAAGCAATAACAACATACTAAACGATCAAGTGCTAGGCTAACGGAATGGGTCAAGTCAATCACATCATTCTCCCAATGATGTGATCCCGTTAATCAAATGACAACTCTTTTGTCCATGGCTAGGAAACATAACCATCTTTGATAAACGAGCTAGTCAAGTAGAGGCATACTAGTAACACTATGTTTGTCCATGTATTCACACATGTATTATGTTTTCGGTTAATACAATTCTAGCATGAATAATAAACATTTATCATGATATAAGGAAATAAATAATAACTTTATTATTGCCTCTAGGTCATATTTCCTTCAGTCTCCCACTTGCACTAGAGTCAATAATCTAGTTCACATCAGCATGTGATTCAACACCAATATTCACATCTGTATGTGATTAATACCCATAGTTCACATCGTCATGTGATCAACACCCAAAAGGGTTTACTAGAGTCAATAATCTAGTTCACATCGCTATGTGATTAACACCCAAAGAGTACTAAGGTATGATCATGTTTTGCTCGTGAGAGAAGTTTAGTCAACGGGTCTGTCATATTACAGAGTCGTATGTATTTTGCAAATATTCTATGTATTACTCCCCGGGTCTATCTTTTATCATATAAGCTTTCAATCTACTTTTATTTGCATCTTTACTTTTCTTATCTATATTATAAAATACCAAAAATATATTTATCTTATCATACTATCTCTATCAGATCTCACTTTCGCAAGTGGCCGTGAAGGGATTGACAACCCCTTTATTGTGTTGGTTGCAAGTTCTTTGTTTGTTTGTGTAGGTGCGTGGGACTTCTGAGGAGCCTCCTACTGGATTGATACCTTGGTTCTCAAAAACTGAGGGAAATACTTAAGCTACTATTGCTGCATCACCCTTTCCTCTTCAAGGAAAACCAACGCAAGCTCAAGACGTAGCAGAACCACACCGAAATCATCGTGTCTTCATTGCGTTTGATTTCTCTGATCCCTCCTTTACTTTCATATGCAAAGTCTTCACTTTTCGCTGCTCAGTTCTAAGACTTGCATGTGTAGGGTGTATTTGAATTCATAGTATTAATACAACTTGCCTACAACTAAAATTGGGAAAATGATAAGTTTTTATTTGGTCAAGTAGTCTAATCAGACCCCCACCCTCTAGACATACTTTCGATCCTACAAGTGGGAAGCCATTGCTGGGAGGCTCTTCACCAACCTTGCTGCCTCCATGACCATGTGTGAGTAGTTCCTTTAAGACCTATGGGTCCATAGTAGTAGCTAGATGGCTCTCTCTCTCTCTCTCTCTCTCTCTCTCTCTCTCTCTCTCTCTCTCTCTCTCTTCAATACCATGTTCTCCTTCTTCCTCGTGTGATTGGGATCAATCAGATGTAATTTTGCGATGTGTTTGTTGGGACATGATGAATTGTGAGTTTATGGTCAGATTGTTCGTTGATTCATATTGAATCTTTTGTGGTTTCTTTGTTGTATAATTAAGTAGCTATGTATGCTTTCTGATATATTTATCTTCTCTAGACAAGATTGATTGGTAGATCTTCTGATGGAGTGGTGCATAGTAGTGGGTTCAATCTTGTGTGCTCTATATCCTAGTGACAGAATGGGGACAAGACACACATTTGTATTATTTCCACTAAGGATAAAACAACATGGTTTGATCTTATTGCCACATTTCTTCATGTCTACATTATGTCATCTTGTTTATTTTTTACTATGTTTCTTGTAAACTTAACACTTTGCGATGCATGCTGGATAGCAGTCCTAGAGTAGAGTAATAGTAGTAGATGCAATAGGATTAGCGGTCTACTTGTCATGGACGTAATATCTATATGAGATTATGCCATGAATGATCATGGTTATAAACTTATAATCGTTCCTACTCTTCTCAATTGCCCAATTGTAATGTGTTAACATTCCATTTGCCTTCTTTCGAGAGAGAGAGACCTCTAGTGAACCTATGGGCCCCGTGTCTATTTTTTCATCAATACAAACACCTAAAAATTACCTCTTTACTATTTTCCTTTACTTCTTGCCCTCTATTTTCCTTTAACCTTATAACTAGCAAGACAAGGGGCTTGATAACCCTCTTGCCAAGTGGGGTGCAGTATTTCGTTTGTTTGTGTGCAGGTACTACCTATCTTGGTAGCTTGCTTATTCCTACCGGTTCAATTAAACCTTGGTTCTTGTGTGCTCTATCTCCTAGTGACAGAATGGGGACAAGACACACATTTGTATTGTTGCCACTAAGGATAAAACAACATGGTTTGATCTTATTGCCACATTTCTTCATGTCTACATTATGTCATCTTACTTATTTTGTTACTACGTTTCTTGTAAACTTAACACTTTGCGATGCATGCTGGATAGAAGTCCTAGAGTAGAGTAATAGTAGTAGATGTAGTTGGATTAGCGGTCTACTTGTCATGGACGTAATAACTATATGAGATTATGCCATGAATGATCATAGTTATAAACTTATAATCGTTCCTACTCTTGTCAATTGCCCAATTGTAATTTGTTAACATTTCGTTTGCCTTCTTGAGAGAGAGAGACCTCTAGTGAACCTATGGGCCTCGTGTCTATTTTTCCATCAATACAAACACCTAAAAATTACCTCTTTACTATTTTCGTTAACTTTTTGCCCTCTATTTTCCTTTAACCTTGTAACTAGCAAGACAAGGGGCTTGATAACCCTCTTGCCAAGTGGGGTGCAATATTTCGTTTGTTTGTGTGCAGGTACTACCTATCTTGGTAGCTTGCTTATTCCTACCGGTTCAATTAAACCTAGGTTCTTAACTCTCGAAAATACTTTACTTTTGTGCTACATCACCCTTCCTCTTTAGGGAAACTGAACAACTCCTACAGGAGTAGCAAAAGACCGACCACGATCAGCTGAACAAGACCCCAAATCAAAAGAAAAAGGATTGGAACCAATAAGAACAAGACCTATTTGAGAGGTTATTGAGAGGGGAGAATCGAGCCACATCAAAGAGAAACCACCCCCGGGAAGATGACGGTTGCAGCCCCAGTGACGACATCGATGAGGGCACTTCGGTGCGTCCTCTTCGACGAGCTAGCCCACGGATCGCCTGTAAGGACAAACTAAAGCTAAGAACTACGACATGAAACATCAAAATGGATGGTCCCTCACCTTACTCACCGCGGCCGGCGACATGACAGAGAGGGGAGGGGCCAGAGAAGGAAAACGAGGGGATCGCTTGGGAAACGAGGTGGAGAGCACGAGCAATGGTGAAGAAAGTACCAACCATTTGTAACTTGCTTGTTATAGTGCTTCGAAGGACCAACCTAGTTGTTTGTACCTTAAAAAGTTTCAACCCCTTAAAACTTGAAGTAGTTTTATCTGATAGTACTATTCGCCCCCATCACTAATCCATAAGCAGTCGATCCTAACAAGTGACACAAGAACAAGGTGTCCTTAGTCTGATTTTACCACTAAAGAAAGTGTTTGATGGCTCGCTGAGATTACCACCTACAAGTGGCACCATGACAACACAATAATTTTTACAAATTTTAAAAAATAAATAAAACATAATTATTCATAATTCCAGATAAATCTTTGTGGTAGAAAGTATTTTTTCTATTTTTAGAATTAAATATGAATATAATATTATGAATTTGGGAGTCGACCGTTGTGATAGTGATTAATTTCAATTATTTGTTAAAATTAATTAATTCCAAAATTGACAGAGCAGTAGGTTTTAATTTAGTAAATTAATAAAATATTTCTGAAATCGAGCGTTACGATACAGATTTTACTAAATAATTAAATTTAGACGTAATTTAGGAATTGTTCTTTGCGATCAATTGTTTTTAGTAACTTATTTTTGCTGCTGGACTCGACGGTTAATGCGGGGATTAATTTCATGAATTAATCAAAATCAATCCTGAGGACCTAAAACGTAAGCACTTACGTCACTCGTGCCATGCTGGGCTCGGGCTCGGGCCCTAGTTTTCAGCCAGTGGCCCGGGCCAAATGTGTGGAAAAAATGAAATCATGTTCATCTGTATGTGTTTTTAGAAATAGGTTCAAGAATGCACATATGTATTATAAAAACAAATAAACTGGCATGTTTTCCAATTCAAGTTTTTGTTGAAATGGAATGGTTTCTCGGGCCCAAAGATGCCATAATCATATTGGGGCTTCTATAAGCCTGGCACGGACCCGAGCCCGGCCCGGCCCGGCCCGGCCTGGCTCTACGCCCCTGATCTATTGTGAGCCATCCAATTTGCTTCCCCCACCCCCGCCCGTGCATCCACGGTTTCCCGGACGCCAAAACGCTTCGCTACGACGCTGTCCCCACCTCCACGTGTGCACCCAATCGGCACTCTCCACACCTACAAATACGCCCCAAAGCGTGGACTGGACGCTCACACACAGCCAGCACTCGCAGCCTTCACGCAGCTCGCCCGGCCGTGAGGAACACATGGGCCATTTCGCCTTCGGCTGGAAGGGCAAGGAACCCGCCCCGGCCGCCTCCCCGTCCGGCGTGGGTGCTACGCTGCCTCTCCAGTCCATCCAGGGCACCGCCGCCGCGACGACCGGCGCTGACACGGCGTACTGCCTCGACGCGGCCATGTACGCGTCCGCAGCCCCACCCACGGTCCCGCCGCCCGTTGCGGAGGCGGCGGCGAGGAGGCACCAGGAAGCGGAGAACGTCGCGCTCTATCTCATCCACATCCTTCGCAAGTGCGCAGAAACCATCGAGGCGGGCGACTATGCGGCCGCGGCCGGCAAGCTCACCGAGGCGCACACGATGCTCGCGACGTCTGTCTCGACGACCACCGGGATCGGCCGCGTCGCCAGCCACTTCACCGCCGCGCTTGCCCAACGCCTCTTCCCGGCGACGCCGCACTCCTCCTTCGCGCTGGACACCTCGCCGGAGCGCGCTGGCGAGCTCTACCGCCAGTTCTACAATGCGGGGCCCTACCTCAAGTTCGCGCACTTCACGGCCAACCAGGCCATCCTCGAGGCGTTTGAGGGCTGCGACCGCGTGCATGTCGTGGATCTCGCCATCAAGCAGGGCATGCAGTGGCCTGCCCTCATCCAGGCCCTCTCCATCCGCCCTGGCGGCCCGCCGTCCGTCCGCATCACCGGCGTCGGATCTGCGCCCGCCGCCGACGAAGTTGGCCTCCGCCTCGCCGAGTTCGCACGCGCCATGAACGTCCCCTTCTCGTTTCAAAGGGTCACTGACGACAGCCTGGACCAGCTCCGGCCGTGGATGTTCCAGGTCCTCCCCGGAGAGGCGGTGGCCGTGAACTCCATCTGCCAGCTCCACCGCGTCCTGGTGAACCCGGACGCCGCATCCACCTCTCTCCCCTCTCCCATCGACATCGTGCTCGGCTGGATCGCGTCCATGCAGCCCAGGGTGTTCACGGTGGTGGAGCAGGAGGCGGACCACAACAAGCCGGGGCTGGTGACACGCTTCGAGAATGCCATGTTCTACTACGGCTCCGTGCTCGACTCCATGGAGGCCATGTCCGTGAGCCGTCGCGGCGCCATCGGCAACGGAGCCGGCGCCGACGCGTACGTGCAGAGGGAGATCTTCAACATCGTATGCTACGAGGGCAGCGCCCGCACCGAGCGCCACGAGCCACTGGCATACTGGTGCTCTCGCCTCTGGCGCACGGGTTTCACCCATGTGCCACTGGGTCCGAGCGCGGCCTATCAGGCCGCTAAGTTTGTCCGCGTGTTCTCTGGCACCGGATTCCGCGTCCAGGAGATCGGCGGATGCCTCTCGCTCGCGTGGCACGAGCACCCCCTGCTCACGGTGTCCGTGTGGAGCGCAATGCCCGCCGACGGCGCCGGCACTGCCAAGGAGCACGCCGATAAGCACAAGCTGAAGATGAGCATCGGCGAGAGCAGCGGCGGCCACCTGCCAGACGCCGGGGCGCAGTGAAAGAGCGCGACATGCATGCATCGTGGTTTGAATAATTGTTAAGAGTCGTTGGAGGCAGATCGTCGATCGAGTTTAGTTTGTTAGTTAGTCGGAGCTTAAGCTGTACGTAGTCGTGAGTCAGTCGTCATATGGATATTGGTCTAGGTCAATAAAGTGTCAAAGTTTGTGAGAGATAGTGTCGTTATTCCTTCCTGGTTTTACCTATCGAACAGTTAATTTGTTTCATCAGTTGCAAGTAGATCATGGTTGCTTGCTACTACTGCGCTGATCCGTATGTAGTCGTTACTCACTCCGACGGAGCCCAGGGAGCGTTTGATTACTGGATCTGTCCGATGGGAGATGGTAGCGCGGGATATTTTTAACCGGTTTGGATAGCGGTCATGTAATAGGATAGGCAATTAGTTTACCTATCTTTGTTTTGCCAGCCGTTTGTGGCTTTTGGCTTTTTTGTTTTTGGCGTTGTGACTCTTTGTGAGCTTGTCGTTATCTTGTTTTCAGACTTTAAAACCTTGTTGAACACCTTTATTTATTTATAAATGTGGCCGTATGCATCGTATGCATCGTTCCGATGCAGAGGCCGGGGAGTCTCCCCTTTTCAAAAAAAAAACCCGGGTGGCGCCACCTAAGGCGGGCCTGTGCGCTCCCATTATAATTACTAGGTAGGAAGTGCGGCTTGCCGCACCCGGCAGCACCACTGCCGAGTACAGTCATATCCAATCCGCTATATAGTCATATGAGCATTGCAAATATGAAAAATAGCAATGAATAGTTATTGTTCAAGCATGTAAACAAAGTATTAATTGTTGCGAAAGAAAATGTGGTTGCCGACAATGGATCAGTCCAATGCAGCAAATTTACAGAGCATTTCATCCAAGCAAAGCCAAAGGCAAGCAATCAGATATACCGAAAGCAAAGGAGCATTTTTCTTCCAAAAATAAGTTTAGACGATGGATCATCACTAAGTAAATACAACAGTTGAGTCATTATATAGGCAAAGGGAGCCACATAGGCGATGCGAGATAAAGAACTTAAGTAGTTATGCTGAAGCCTAATACTTGATAGCTTCGTTGGGTCATCCTGACTCATTACATGACATAATACATGAATCTCTGGCGATTTTACGGTCTAGCCAATGAAATCACATAGAAGTATTTGCATAATAGTATGATTTCATAACTGCCTTCCCAAAGCGGGTAGACAGTGAGCGACAGTCTGCCCATTTTAGACTTGAAGGCAAAGGCACATAGCTAAAAGTTTTGCAAGCTGTTATTGTCACAAAGTATGACCAATTGGTTCTGATGGTTGCTCTTGCATTCACGCCCATAATAATTCTGACCTGCTCCTTAGCGCACATCATCGATTGATTGTTCAAGGTTACTTGCTAGGTATCTCCATGTGATGGAGCTGAGAAATACTGGAAACTGGTAGCATATGATGGTCAAGATCATTCCTCTCACCATTTGTTGGCCGGGAGCGGTGGTAGTCTCGGTCGTCTCACATATGTAATACCTGATGGCAGGCTTCGTCGTACCAACAGATTGCTTGAGTCAATCATGCTCGTATGGAGATATTTTTAGCTTTTTCGCGTAGAAGCACCAAGCGGTCCTGCGTATCGAGTATGAGAGTTTAACATTCGAGAAGTAAGAAATATTTACCCATAGAGAAGCGACAAACATGTCTTTCATGGCAAGAGATAAATTCAAGGATAAATTACTACACCTTATAAACTACAGTACTATATTGTTCTCTTAGTTCCACCAACTTAAATTGCTATCCATGTTGTTACAGAAAATTTGAGCTATTATATTTCAGATCGTATGACGCGCTTTCGTTTACTTTGTATGCACAGACTGTTTACCTCCTTGATCTACAGTTTTATATCGCAAATAGCTGATCCAAACAGGGGCCAGTGGGTTACCTCTTGTCTTGGTCCTCTCACAAAGGTATGGTTCACTGCACATGGTTTCAATCCTTGGCTTTCCGGCACGGTGGCATTTACGACAGTGTCTACCTGAAAAACTGAACGAACCCGTGTGTCGAACACAACATCATCAATAGAATTCATAGATAATGGCACTTGCTACTCAATGCATACATGTGTACCTTCGTCATTACTGCGGTAGATCGGGTCGTCGGCTCTTGCCCCTTCCATGATGTGCCTAGTACTTGAGCCCTATTAAGAGTGAATTTTAAACGCAAGAGGATTGTTATTAGCATGGTCCTGGCAAGATTAGTCTTTAACAACAAACAATCAGATTATGGTCATATTCACATCTGATATCCAACAATGCATTGACAACCAAACCTGGAGCTAATAGAGGGTACATCAGAACTGAATCTATAAATGTTCACCAAATCTGAATTTATCCATGCAATCGGTACAGTTTCTGTAACCATGTGTGTATTAGTAGCAGGAAAATAATACTGGCATACCAAGCTAGTCAACATATAGTGAATCGTATTAAACTGGAATCTATATACTGGTTCTATAGTTCAAAAACCTCTTTTCATGGTTAATTAGACAGAGAATTAGCGAGGGACTGGAAGAGAAAGAAAGATGGACAGAGAGAGGGGGTGGGAGGTAGAGATAATATATCTGCAAGAAACAATCACAACCATATCGGAATGGATGGTAGCCGCATCTGCGGGTGACATCGTCCTAGTGTGCTTCCCTCCCATGGTCCTTTATTATTTTAGAAGCAAAGGAGAAAAGCATGGGAGCCAGCAAGAGAGACAGGGAGAGGCGTGAGGGATGAGGATTTACCAAGATTCAATCGAGATCCGCCGAGAAGGGTTGGGTTTGTACTTTGGCCAGGTCGAGGTCGTTGTAGCCGCACTTCTAGATCCAGGCGAGGTACCGTGAAATGTGGATACTGAGTGGAACGTGTCTTCTTATATTCCTCGGCTTCTCTCCTCTTGTAATCGGGCCGAGCCCAGTTCAACACTTGTGGGCCTGATAGATTTTGTTGCTTGTGGAAAGAACTCACACTGTAATTCGAAATGGAAATTAGCGCAACGGATGTTAGGTGGGATGACCATCGGTTATTTTCACAGGAGAGGAAGAGGTGCCTTGTTATGCCAGGGTGGTAGAGGAGCAGGGTAGTATCTGGTGACATAATTACGGAGAATCATAAGAGAGAAGTAACAGTAAGTACTCATCAGGATTTCTAACAGTTTCCAATTTGGACATGGACAAATTGAAGACATTTTTATTCTTCAGATCCTAAGTAGATTAGAACAAGTTTATATGATCATCAAGAATCACCAGAAAAAGCTATAAAATAAGCATGCACGTCGTGTCTGCAAAACTAAACCAAAATGTACAATAGTCTCATTCTTCTACCAAATTAATTTAGCAAGAAACTAAATCACCTGCTCAAGGCTAGGGAAAGGACCACCGAAGCAACAAATATGAACATAAACATATATGGTTTGGTCCACATAAGGAAAGAAGGTTTTCTACATAAAACATATGGTCAGGTCTATCCAGGCAAGGTACACATGAGTTTGGTGAACTATTATTGCCCTGCTACTAATACTAATTTTCCAAAAAAACATTGAATGTGTAAAAATAATCTTTTAGTTGGAGTAAAAAAACTTGCCAAAGTTAATTGGGTGGCCTATTAACCCGAAATACTTAACTTAATCACAACAGAAATGAAGTGCCGACAACACAAATGTGGCCTCCTTGTTGGATTATTCATTAGTAAGAATTGTTTTGGTTCCTAAATCTATGTTAGGTAGGATGGATACAACCATTATTCTTGAAGGTGCATATCCAAAATCAAGTAAAAACAATATTTCAAATGATGGCCCAAACAACCATCTAACTTTATGTTAGGAAAGTCATAAACTACACATCATTCTGATTTAGAAGTCATATAATACCTTTTGGTCCTCAGAGCCATTCTTCTCTTTTCTTTCCTTGTCGTGAAGTGCGGTATAAACTTTGAAGTACCAAGAGCTGCAAATTGAACTCAGAAGTCAAAATAGGTCGTACGAACAAAACAAAATAAACCTTTATCTATAATGAAAGTTGAGTGCAAAACTACTATACAGTAAAGCCATGGAATTTCAAATATAAGCCGGGATGGGGAGATGCGATGTAGAGAAACATAGCTAAATATAAGAATGAAGCACTTAGGCTTGCGAAACACTGAACAACATTGCCCTAAGGATCAGATCAAGTTCTTTGCTCAACTGGTCACTCACATGCTCTTCTTGGTCATTCTCTGGATTTATGGAGAAGATCCCTTGAACCTAAGAATGCAAAATGAGAAAAATCATGTTGATTCAGACCTTATTGATATACAAAAGGAGAAATCTATGTATTTTGACTTTCTCTACGATTCTATATTTGAACTACCTATGAAGAAAGCTTTCGTTTACCAAACAAATACACCTTTTGTGTGTCGCTGCTTATTTGAATCTTACACTTAGTCACCTTCAAATATCAATTTGTCTTCTAGCTAGTTAAGTGTGCATATTGAATCTTGAAGTATATAATTCCACAGATAAAAAATTACCCCAAATCATAAATCAAAGTATATAATTCCAAAGGCTGAAACCCTAAATCAAAGTCATATACAATTCCGCAGACACTAAAATATCTAAACTCCCTTTAATTCACCATATATAATTCCGCAGATAAAAAAATGACTCCAAATCATAAAAGGAAATCAATGAGAAATTCATGAAAGGCAGCAAAAAAAATGATAAGAAAATACTGTTGTAGATCATATTGGAGTTTTAGCCGCTGATACTGACCTTTTCAACACTTCTTGTATCATGCCCTTGCTCATGAACCTCTCCGCCATTGTCTTTACTTGGAGGACCGATCTTCCCTGCAGCAACATCATCCTGAAAGTCACAACCAAAACATATCATAACCAAGCAACAATCTCATAGTCGATCAGTGATCATTTATGTTGCAGATCTTTGCTGCATTCCCACCACTCAAGGGGCGTCATTCATTATACTACCAACATCCTCCTGCAGTGAACAACCAAATTAGAAAAACAGTGGTCTCGTGATTATTCAAGGAGCCATTTTTCTCAAAACCAACACCCCCTGAAATCAATAACCAAACCAGACTAACTAACCAGCAATCCCACCAAACATCAATAACCACAATTTTCACACCTTCACTGCATCTGCGCCGTCATTATCTAGTGTCAACATTCCCCCGCAATCAATAATTTTACTACTCAGGCGGTCTCGTTGGTGGGCAACCTGCAGAAGCGAATAGCTTGAGAACCTTTGCCTCCTGAGCGGTGGCGCCCTCGCCCTCCCTGGCCAGGAGGCCTGTCCGAGGCATGCCGCGGGGGTTGATGACGATGCTGGGCAGCCGCTCGATGTCCCAGCCGAGCACGCGGCATATAACAGACCCAACACGCTCAGAGGCAAAGAACAAAGGGAAAAGTGAGAGAGCAATGAGGAGGCACCTGAGGTGAGGCGAGGCCAGTGACGGGCAACGGCGATGACACTCTGACCTTGATCCAGTCACGAGAAACCCCGATCCACCAGCGCCTTGTGCTTCCCCGTGGATGACGCCCAGCTTCCTCCCGTCGACGGCGCGACGATCCACTGCTCCGCTGGCTCGTGCTCCTCCTCGCCGCGTCTCCTCCGCGTGCGGCGCCGACGGACTCCGGACGCATCTAGGCCAGACGGCGACAAAGACGGGCGGCACAGAGGAGAGGAGGACGGGCGGCGGCGACACAGAGGAGGAGGAAGACGGGCAACGGCAGTGCAGAGGAGAGGAGGAGGATGGGCAGCGGTGCCGCAGAGGAGAGGAGGAGGACGGGTGGCGGCGGCTCAGAGGAGAGGAGGAGGTAGGGTTACGGGAGGGGAAGCCGCGAGGGGAGGACGGAGCGGAGCTGCGCGTGTGCGGGAGGTGGCTTGCTGCACTTATATGCCACCAGGTGAAATGACGAAATTACCCTTGGCGGGCCACCAAATTTACAGGCGGTGGCATGACGACCCCGATTAAATGACTAAAATACCCTGGTGCTCTGTTTGTAAAGCGTCCCTAAAGCGTCGCTTAAGCGTTAGAGCGCCCTCCAGGCTCAAAGCGTCCAACTCGCTTTAGACATGTGTCTAAGGCGTCCGCCTTAGACACTAAAGCGTCTGAAGCGCCTGCTTAGGCGTCCTGATTGGCGCTTTAAGGCAGAGAGGACGCCTTAGACTTGCCAGGCAGGGTACAGAGATTCCTGGCAGGGAAACAGGGCTGGGCTCACATTTGAAACAGTTACAGGAGGGGAAAGAAAGAGAGAGAACCAAAACCAGAGCGTGCAAATATCCAGGCTTTCAGCTCTTTCCTCTCTCCTCTGGCAGCAGCTTCCTCAGATCTGCACCAGCCTTTTCTGCTCTGTTGTGTGTTATGCTATGCACAACTCCTCTGCTGTTAGGTGCTACTGCCTCTCTTATAGCAATTGGCTAGTTGCTTACTGCTTAGTGGATGGATCAGAATATATGGGCTCACTGGTGGATTAGAATCAACATATATATGTCTCACTAAATGGTGCTCTGTTATACTGCCCATCAGGTTCAGAGTCTGTCTAAAGCGTCGCCTCGCTTTACGCTTTATCGCTTAAGCAGTGAGGCGCCCCCCTAGCGCCTCGCTTCGCTTTACCGCTTTATAAACATAGCCCTGGTGTGGGCAAAGATATTACATTCTGATGCAATTGAAATTTTATCCGACGGCCGAAGTTGATCCGGTAAATATCCAACGACCCACAGCGATTTGGATCGAGATCCGACAGTCTGTGTCGCGAGGAGATTCCGATCCGACGGCTGAAAATCCAAACGCCTGAGGAGGCTCCATTTCGGTTCTGACTCTAACAAGGGTAAGCAAAAAATCTTGCCAAAGTTAATTGGGTGGCCTATTAACCCGAAATACTTAACTTAATCACAACAGAAATGAAGTGCCAACAACACAAATGTGGCCTCCTTGTTGGATTATTCATTAGTAAGAATTGTTTTGGTTCCTAAATCTATGTTAGATAGGATGGATACAACCATTATTCTTGAAGGTGCATATGCAAAATCAAGTAAAAATAATATTTCAAATGATGGCCCAAACAACCATCCAACTTTATGTTAGGAAAGTCATAAACTACACATCATTCTGATTTAGAAGTCATATAATACCTTTTGGTCCTCAGAGCCATTCTTCTCTTTTCTTTCCTTGTCGTGAAGTGCGGTATAAACTTTGAAGTACCAAGAGCTGCAAATTGAACTCAGAAGTCAAAATAGGTCGTACGAACAAAACAAAATAAACCTTTATCTATAATGAAAGTTGAGTGCAAAACTACTATACAGTAAAGCCATGGAATTTCAAATATAAGCCGGGATGGGGAGATGCGATGTAGAGAAACATAGCTAAATATAAGAATGAAGCACTTAGGCTTGCGAAACACTGAACAACATTGCCCTAAGGATCAGATCAAGTTCTTTGCTCAACTGGTCACTCACATGCTCTTCTTGGTCATTCTCTGGATTTATGGAGAAGATCCCTTGAACCTAAGAATGCAAAATGAGAAAAATCATGTTGATTCAGACCTTATTGATATACAAAAGGAGAAATCTATGTATTTTGACTTTCTCTAAGATTCTATATTTGAACTACCTATGAAGAAAGCTTTCGTTTACCAAACAAATACACCTTTTGTGTGTCGCTGCTTATTTGAATCTTACACTTAGTCACCTTCAAATATCAATTTGTCTTCTAGCTAGTTAAGTGTGCATATTGAATCTTGAAGTATATAATTCCACAGATAAAAAATTACCCCAAATCATAAATCAAAGTATATAATTCCGAAGGCTGAAACCCTAAATCAAAGTCATATACAATTCCGCAGACACTAAAATATCTAAACTCCCTTTAATTCACCATATATAATTCCGCAGATAAAAAAATGACTCCAAATCATAAAAGGAAATCAATGAGAAATTCATGAAAGGCAGCAAAAAAATGATAAGAAAATACTGTTGTAGAACATATTGGAGTTTTAGCCGCTGGTACTGACCTTTTCAACACTTCTTGTATCATGCCCTTGCTCATGAACCTCTCCGCCATTGTCTTTAGTTGGAGGACCGATCTTCCCTGCAGCAACATCATCGTGAAAGTCGCAACCAAAACAGATCATAACCAAGCAACAATCTCATAGTCGATCAGTGATCATCTATGTTGCAGACCTTTGCTGCATTCCCACCACTCAAGGGGAAGTCATTCATTATACTACCAACATCCTCCTGCAATGAACAACCAAATTAGAAAAACAGTGGTCTCCTGATTATTCAAGGAGCCATTTTTCTCGAAACCAACACCCCCCCCCCCCCTGAAATCAATAACCAAACTAGACTAACTAACCAGCAATCTCACCAAACATCAATAACCACAATTTTCACACCTTCACTGCATCTGCACCATCATTATCTAGTGTCAACATTCCCCTGCAATCAATAATTTTACTACTCAGGCGGTCTCGTTGGTGGGCGACCTGCAGAAGCAAATAGCCTGAGAACCTTTGCCTCCTGAGCGGTGGCGCCCTCGCCCTCCCTGGCCAGGAGGCCTGTCCGAGGCATGCCCGGGGGTTGATGACGATGCTGGGCAGCCGCTCGATATCCCAGCCGAGCACGCGGCATATAACAGACCCAACACGCTTAGAGGCAAAGAACAGAGGGAAGATTGAGAGAGCAATGAGGAGGCACCTGAGGTGAGGCAAAGCCGGTGACGGGTAACGGCGACGACACTCTGACCTCGATCCAGTCACGAGAAACCCCAATCCACCAGCGCCTTGTGCTTCCCCGTGGATGATGCCCAGCTTCCTCCCATCAACGGCGCGACGACCCACTGCTCAGGTGGCTCGTGCTCCTCCTCGCCGCGTCTCCTCCGCGTGCGGCGCCGACGGACTCCGAACGCATCTAGGCCAAACGACGACAGAGACGGGCGGCGCAGAGGAGAGGAGGAGGACGGGCGGCGGCGACACAGATGAGAGGAGGAAGACGGGCAACAGCAGCGCAGAGGAGAGGAGGAGGATGGGCAGGGTGGCGCAGAGGAGAGGAGGAGGACGGGCGGCGGCGGCTCAGAGGAGAGGAGGATGTAGGGTTACGGGAGGGGAAGCCGCGAGGGGAGGACGGAGCGGGGCTGCGCGTGTGCGGGAGGTGGCTTGCTGCACTTATATGCCACCAGGTGAAATGACGAAATTACCCTTGGCGGGCCACCAAATTTACAGGCGGTGGCATGGCGACCCCGATTAAATGACTAAAATACCCTGGTGGGGGCAAGGATATTAAGTTCTGATGCAATTGGAATTTTGTCCAACGACCGAAGTTGATCTGGTAAATATCCAACGACCCACAGCGATTTGGATCGAGATCCGACGGTCTGTGTCGCGAGGAGATTTCGATCCGATGGCTGAAAATCCAAACGCCTAAGGAGGCTCTATTTCGGTTCACACTCTAACAAGGGTATGCACATGGCTTAACAACTACCGTTATGTATGAGGAAATTAAATGCCTCAAAATTTCTTTATGCAACCACCAGCAAGTAAACTAGGCAAAGAATTGCCACAAACTAGTTTGGTATCATTTTTCTTAATACGTAGTCAGGTTCAAAGATTTACGCACCCACAATCTGAAGACCTGTGATACAAATCATATATATCTGTAAATGCGTGTTTGATCTCCTTCAATATCTCGCCGAGCAACGCAAAGGCCTCGGATAGGCTTTCACACATATGGCAGCAATCAATGCTTCCTCGGCTTCCCGGCAGCTTAGCTACTTTCTCGATGTGCACAAGTACAACTCTAAAAATATCATGGATGGACTGACAGCTTCACATTTTTTTTCTCCCCTAATACGCGTCCCACACACTTACCTAAAGGAGATGCAGGGAGAGATCGAGACAGGCAGTGGCGACGGCGGCTCGCCGAAGCAGAAAGCGGGTGGCTCGTCCGCACCGTACTCCAGAAGGGCCGCCGTGTCCATGGCATGGCGAGGGACCTAGATGTGTCACCTATTAGTTTGCAGATCTATATTGAAAATCAATCAACAATGGAACCAATTCAACACCTGATTTCGGCACAATAAGAGCAAGCATGTTGAGTTTTAGTAACCATTTAGAAGAAACCATAAGTTGGACAGCATGCAGACTACAAACAATCTTTTGTTTGAGAAAAGATAGAGAAGTCCAACAAGCAACCCTTCAGGATGGCAATATATAACCAAAAAAATAAAACAACGCCAAAATCTTATAGACACAATCTATTTGCATAAAAATTCAACTCCCTATTTTGTTATCAGGATTTAGAGCCTATTCGAAAAGGTCACATGCTTCAGATTTTAGCAAATGTAACTACGACTATCAGTTATGTGGGGGAAAAGATTTAATTGTTGTTGTTGATAATCAGTTCTGTTGCCATGAGATAATGAAATGGTTCCTTCCCAAAAAAGATCATGTACTGGTTAGTCTTTACTCAAGCTCCTCAGTATACTCTAGACTCCGGACAAGATATATATAAGCATGTTTCCTGTAAGTGATATGATTAAGAGAAAGATAAACATAAAAAGTGTTCAACTATGGCTAATACAACTTCCAGACTGTTGATACTAAATTAGTGCATCTCAATAGTTTCAGAAATGGGTTGATTCACTCTTTATTAAGAATGTCAAAACTCACAAATTAAAACATCAGCTGCTGGCGCTGGGCATTGTTGACCGCATGGCCGGCAGCAAGATCCTAGTTATACATAAAGGCTTCGGTATATCAATCTAAATAACCACAACATTTAAGTGTCTACATTAACAGGCCAATATAAATGAGCTTTCCAAGATAACTTGTGAACAATTTCGAAGTTGTAGAACTCGAGAATAACAGAGGTCTAGCAGACTTGGCTAAACAAAGATTCTTAGCAGAGACAACATTAGAGCAACACTTAGATTTTGTTGCACTTTTAGAAACTGGACGAGATAATTTCACCTCCCATTTCCTTCAAACCCTTACTAGTGGTATAGAGTTTGATTGGCATATTTTACCACCTAGAGGAAGATCCGGCGGGATTTTACTAGGAGTACGGTGTGAGACGTTAGAGGTGCTTAATGTGGTGCAGGGGGACTTTTCGGTTAAATTCAGGGTGAGATCCAAATTGGATGGGTCCCGATGGTCGCTAGTTGCGGTATATGGGGCAGCGCAACCTGAATTTAAACCTGATTTTCTTGCCGACCTAGTGCGGATTTGTGGAGATGAAAATCTGCCACTGCTAGTCGGGGGTGATTTTAATATCATTCAGAGAAGAGAAGAAAAGAATAATGACAATTTCGATGGGCGTTGGTCTATGATGTTTAACATGATTATCGAGAGCCTCAATTTGAGAGACATTGAGCTCACCGGTCGACAATTTACATGGGCCAACTCGTTACCTATTCCGAGTTATGAAAAGCTGGATCGGGTACTTGCTAGTGTGGAGTGGGAACAGAAATATCCGTTGGTCTCGGTCCATGCGCTGCATAGAGGGATCTCAGATCATACACCACTCTTTTTAGATTCGGGTGTGGCTACTCATGTTGCAAACAAAAACATCTTCTCCTTCGAGCAAAGCTGGTTTGAGCGAGAAGGATTTATGGAGATGATTGCACGCGAATGGGGTAAGCCAGTTACAGGAAGGACGCAAGTTGAGAGATGGCAGAATAAGATTAGACATCTCCGACAATTCTTGAGAGGATGGGCCAGGAATGAGAGTGGGATTTATAAACAAAAAAAAGAAAGTCTAATTCAACTCATTGAGACTCTAGATGTTAAGGCTGAAACCACGCTTCTCTCTGTTTCTGAGCACCGTACCAAGTCCGAGGCTGAGCAAAGCCTCCGTGCTCTCTTGAGAGAGGAGGAACTCAAGTGGGCGTTGCGTGCGAAAACGCTTAAGGTTGTCCAAGGGGACGACAAACACACAGTTCTTCCATATGGTTGCAAATGGTAAACATAGGAAGAAGAAGATCATACAGCTTGAACAGGACGAGGGAACAATCGTGGGGCATGAAAATCTGAAAACATATATTTCTAACTATTATAAAGGCCTTTTTGGTCCTCCGAATACTTCGACGGTATCTCTTGATG
Source organism: Triticum dicoccoides (assembly GCF_002162155.2). NCBI lineage: Eukaryota > Viridiplantae > Streptophyta > Magnoliopsida > Poales > Poaceae > Triticum > Triticum dicoccoides. Next base: position 647,315,197 of record NC_041387.1, read on the forward strand.
AGTCTGTGATTGATGATATACCTCAACTACAGACAGCAGAGAACGATGTTCTCTCTGCACCGTTTACCGAAAAAGAAGTTCATCTGGCCATTACTCAAATGAAGCCGAATAAAGCACCGGGACCAGATGGGTTCTAGATGAATTCTATAAGAAATGTTGGCATATCATTAAAGATGATCTTATGCCTATGTTTCACGATTTTTTCGATGGCCATTTGGAGTTGTTTCATCTTAACTTTGGTACGATAACGTTATTACCGAAGAAGAATGAGGCGGTCTGGATAGAACAATTCCGGCCCATTTGCCTGCTGAATGTGAGTTTTAAAATCTTCACAAAGGTAGGAACCAATAGATTGACACAAATTGCTCACTCAGTGGTTCAGCCTAGTCAGACAGCCTTCATGCCTGGACGACAATACTCGAAGGCGTGGTTGTCCTACATGAAATGCTTCACGAGATCCACTCGAAGAAACTAGATGGGGTGATCTTAAAAGTGGATTTTGAGAAGGCTTATGATAAAGTCAAATGGCCTTTCCTTCAGCAGGCCATGCGTATGAAGGGTTTTAGTGAAACCTGGAGGAACCAGGTAGATACTCAAGTCCAGAAAGGTAGTGTCGGAATTAAGGTGAACGATGATATCGGTCACTACTTCCAGACGCACAAGGGGTTGCGACAAGGGGATTCCATGTCACCTCTTCTGTTTAATATTGTGGCAGATATGCTGGCCGTCATTATTGGCAGGGCCAAGCACCATGGCCATGTAGAGGGTCTAGTTCCTCATCTGGTTGATGGGGGGGTGTCCATTCTACAATATGTTGATGACACTATTCTTTTCATGGAACATGACATGGCCAAATCACGTAACATGAAACTTATCTTATGTTTATTCGAACAATTGTCTGGCTTAAAAATCAATTTCCATAAGAGCGAGGTGTTCTGTTTTGGGGCAGCCAAAGATGAGGAACATACTTACAAACACTTGTTTGGATGCGAATTAGGTGCTTTACCATTCAGTTACTTGGGTATTCCGATTCATCACCGTAAACTTTCCAATAAGGAATGGAAGTGTATTGAAGAACGAATTGAAAAAAAACTCAGCTGCTGGAAGGGCAAGCTGATGTCATATGGCGGTCGACTGGTTCTGATTAACTCAGTTCTGACCAGCATGCCAATGTTTTTACTTTCGTTCTTCGAAATTCTGAAAGGGGTCCGGAAGCGACTTGATTTCTTTAGATCTCGTTTCTTTTGGCAATCTGATGAGGCCAAGAAGAAATACCGCCTCGCGCGATGGGATATCCTGTGTAGACCAAAAGATCAAGGGGGGCTTGGTATTGAGAACTTAGAAATTAAGAATAAATGTCTTATGAGCAAATGGTTATATAGGTTAGAGACAGAGCCGGAGGGCATGTGGTCTCAAATCTTGCATAATAAGTATTTGCACACGAAAACGCTAGCCCAGGTTACCATCAGACCCACTGATTCGCCGTTTTGGAAGAGACTTATGAGAACGAAGGACATGTTCTTTCGTAGGGTCAAATTCTTGGTGGGCAACGGGATGTCAACAAGATTTTGGGAGGATACGTGGCTAGGAGAGACGCCTCTGGCCTTACAATACCCTACCCTATACAATATTGTCCAATGAAAGGAGGAGTACGTAGGTACAGTCCTTCAAACTATACCCTTGAACATCCAGTTCAGACGTACGTTAGTGGGCAAGAGGTGGACAGCCTGGATGCACTTGGTTCGGAGATTGATTGAAGTTCGACTCTCCGACATGCCGGACTCAACGATTTGGAAGTTAACTAAAAATGAGATATTTACTGTGAAATCTTTTTATACGGATTTGATTAATTCTGGCCCCCTCTCAAGGTCTTTGCATATTTGGAAGATTAGAGTTTCTTTGCGGATTAAAATCTTTATGTGGTTTGTTCACAAGCAAGTTATTCTCACAAAGGACAATCTTCTTAAGAGGCGATGGGTAGGAAACTCGCGGTGTTGTTTTTGTGCTCAGGATGAGACAATACAACATTTATTTATTGATTGCCCACTTGCCAAGTTACTTTGGAGAACAATTCATATAGCCTTTAATATCAATGCCTCGGTAGATATTGCGTCTATGTTTGGGACGTGGTTAGCTGGGATTGAACAGAACATGGTAGCTCTTATTCAGATTGGAATATGCGCGTTATTATGGGCTATATGGAACTGCAGAAATGATATGATTTTTAACAGACGACACAACTTAACTTTTTTGCAGGTTATCTTCAGAGCTACAGCTTGGATCCGTACGTGGTCCTTACTCACTCCTATGGAATCCAGGGAGCTTTTGGTTACTGGGTGCAACCAATGGGAGATGGTGGCTCAGGGTATATTCAACTGGTTCAGATGACGTTCACATAATAGGATAGGAGTCTAATGAGCTTATCCTTATTTTTACCGTTTCGGTTGTCCGTGCCAGCCTGTATTTTTCCAGCTTTTGTTTTTTGTTTTGCTCCGTTTGCGAGCTGTAAGACATTTTTGACGATACTTTCTGGATTTTTAATAAGAGGATCGTATGCATCATCATGATGCAGAGGCCGGGGGCATGCCTCCATTTCCAAAAAAAGAACTCGAGAATAACTATACAAAAACACACACAAGTGTTTAGCTCTTGGTTAACTGGTCGAAACATACATCAACAACATCAGTACGCTTTTCCATGAAATCATTTTTTGTGAGCACACCAAAGATTCTTTCACCTGAATCAAGAAAAAGTGAGGTCCAAGCTGAGAAATGAGTAAAATTGCAGCAATGGTACATGAAATTAAAAGAAATTACTATATGTGAGTTTCCCCTTTCTTCAACAGAGTTAGCCCACAATAGGTTCATACAAAAAATCAAACATATCAACCAAATAGTGATTGCCAACATAATATGTCTGATATCCACAAAGATAAACTAAAAGCATAGGTCTTAGTTGGTTTATCTTTATGTCAGCTATTGGTCCAATAAATAAGGTGAAGATAACATAGTTTGAATCTTTATGGCATATTAAAAGTAAAGAACCCAGGATAATAAGCGTTTTAAGACATTAGTGACCGAGAACATAATGACATTAACCACATTACCCGAAATGCAGTTCACCAAACTGGCTGCAACAAAGTCATACCTTTTGGGTTAACTTCCCGTGAAATCTTGATAGCATCCAAAGTTGTAAGGTCCTGATTGGCTGCAGAAACAACTAGAATGATATAGTTGGGCTGAAAAAAGACCAAAATAGTTGTTGTTTACACAGTGCATGGCACCATAATTCTAAATCAAACTTTCTATTATATGGGATATGGTTGAGAACAGAGCATGTTAGATGCAATATGCATAACATGAATACTAAATTTGTACATAACCATGAGTTATACAGCTACGGTGCTGGATAGGACATTTTTGGGTTGCTTTATTTCGTTCTGGGCAGCACAAGTAGATATGTAGATGCACCTATTGTTGAACTTAATCGTCCGTTCTAGTCCTTTTCTGTCTACTTGCCGACATGTTTAGTCTACTTGCTGGAAAATGATATTCCCTAAGTGCAAGGAATCATCGTAGGAATTTCCAAAAGTGGAAGTGATAAGTATGGAGTGTCGAACCCAGAAGGAGCTAAAGGTAAGATCAATATTCTCTCAAGTCCTATCTGCCACTGATACGACTCTACGCAAAACGAACATTTGCTTCCATCTAGAAACGAACAATAAAACTACGTTGTGGGTATGAAGTGGATAGCTTTGCATGATATCAGAAAACTCAAATATAAGAATAGGTGTTGTTAACATAGAGTTAGAATATATTATAATATATTATAAAAAGCGAGTATGAAATAATGATGGATTGGCGTGCGGAATTATCCTAGGAAATTATTTACAAGATCGGTAACCATTATTGCAATTTTATATGAGGGAGAGGCATAAGCTAACATACTTTCTCTATTTGGATCATATGCACTTATGATTGGAACTCTAGCAAGCAACCGCAAGTACTAAAGATCATTAAGGTAAAACCCAACCATAGCATTAAAGTATCAAGTCCCATTTATCCCATACGCAACAACCCCCTTACTCGGGTTTAAACTTTCGTCGCTCTAGCAACCCACTATAAACGAATCATGAACATATTGCAACACCCTACAGCGGGAATCCTTCACGTGTGGGCGGCACGGAAGGCACCATAGGACAGCACCAAAATAAAACGTACAACTCAAACCAATCTAGATCATCAATCAACCCAAAAGACAAAAGAAATCTACTCAAAACATCATAGGATGGCAACACATCATTGGATTATAATATGTGGCATAAAGCACCATATTCAACTAGGGGATTACAGCGGGGTGCGGGAGAGTGGACCGCTTAAAAGAGATGAGGAAGGTGATGAAGATGTTGATGTTGATGAAGACGATCACCGCGGCGATGGTTCCCCCGGCGGCACTCCGGTGCCACCGAGAGAGGGGGGGAGAGAGTCTCCCCCTTGTGCTTCCTCCTCCATGGCCCCACCCCTAGATGGGGAGAGGTTCTCCCTCTGGTCCTTGGCTTACATGGTGATGATGGCCCAGGCATCCTCCTCCATGGCCTTCGGTGATGATGGCCCCATCCTGGCAGGGTGCCGGAGAGGGCCTAAATTGATTTTTCATGGCTACAGAGGCTTGCGGCAGCGGAACTTCTGATCTAGGGTTCTTTTTGGAGGTTTGGGGATTTATAAGAATTTTTGGCATCGGCCTCACATCAAGGGGGTGCCCGAGGGGCCTACAAGCCGTAGGGGCGCGCCTTGCCGGCTTGTGGCCACCTCAATCACTTCCTGGCCCAGCTCCGGTGCTTTGGGAGTTTCTTTTGGTCCATAAAAATCACCATAAATTTTCAGCCCATTCCAAGAACTTTTATTTCTGCACAAAAAACAGCGTCAGTCCGGATTAATTCTAATCAAATCATAACAAAATCATATAAAATTGTTGTAAATATGGCATGAATACTTCATAAAATTATAGATACGTTGGAGACGTATCAGAGAACATGGACTATGAGCTAATTAGCATTCTTATTAGGTTTTCCTGGAGCTACTTGCATGACAATGAGTCACGTGGGGTTGCTTCAAACATCTTCAGAGCAAATCTTTATGGCAGGGATGTCATCTAGTAATTCTTTAAGTGCACTAAACCTCTTTTTTTATGGAGATAAGGAAATCAGCAAGGAGAATAAAGTAATGAAATGACCACCTCTTGAGTTACTTATGAATCAATCTTTTAGAGTCTAGGTATTTTTCACATCCGGGAAAATTTAAGTGAGATTATATATTCTATGTACTAAAAAGGAAAAAGGCCAATCATCCATCAGATATACATGAGTATTAAGAAATGCCTTAAAGTTTGGATAAAACACCAGTACTTCATGAAACGGAGTACACAAAGGCATGTATGCGCAGAGGGGAAACCTATCGCCTCCATTACCTTGTCCCAGTCAGCGGTGGCGCTGGACGAAGCAATGAACCAGCCCCTTTCTATATGCTACAGTCATGCGATCATCATAAAATACAAGAAAGTAGGCTAGTTAAATCTCAAAATGAGATCTCCCATAATATTCAGAGTAGAGTCAATACCATTAAGCATTTGGGTCAAATAGATTTGCATACAAAATAAATTTGGAGGTCATATGAGGAGCAACATTTAGGCAAGTTGCACTAAAGTACCTTTTCGACGAATGCTCGAATGATTCTTCTAATTTCCTGAACAATAATCTCCTGCTGACCCTCTAACAAACATAAAAAGACAGTATCAAATAAGAGAATGACATCTTAAAATATGAATAACAAAAGAACAATGCCTTATAAGTTATTTTTTTAGGAACTATGGACTGTGGAGAGAAGCTCCCCCACTGACTTTGTATTAAAAGCAAAAAACTAGTACATATTTACAGGTTAGCGCCAGGCGGGGTGGGGGTAGAAGAGATCAGGAATTACGGAATTACAAGCAAAGGGTGTTCACAAGAGCAACGTAGGAGGTGGGAATCTATCAGGGTAGTATTGAAAGGAACTAGTCCGCTCTTTGTCCTGTGTATAAGTAGATGGAAATCCTCCTTGAATCGTGCGCACCACGACTCAAATGATGGGTTGATCCCTCGGAAGCACTTGTTGTTTCTTTCTATCCAGATCCCCCAAGCAGCCACTATAAAAACCTCCATGAACATAGGCAGGGGCGGAGCTGGAGCAAATGTTACCCGATGCACCGCTTTAATAAGGCGTAAAATTTTCAAACAACTTTCTATTGAATAAAGGTTTGTTTAACAACTTCTAGCACATATTATAGGACATAATAGAAGGCGATGTGTAAAAAAATATGTAGCAATCAAAATGCTCACTATAATGATAAAATGAGAGACAAAATTACCTGAAAATGGATGTCTTGCATTTCCAAATTCCAGAATACATCATTGGACAACAAGGTTCAGTAACCTACAAGATAAAAATAGAATTGAACTTTCTAGTCGAACATAATAAAATGCTAGGATGAAAGTACTTAAATGACTAAAAACCTGTAAATTACCTTTAGTACATCCTACACCTCCGAGCGACGAAATATTCAACAACTTGAGCATTGCTGGCCTTTTTCATTCATTCTTTCAATTTTCTCTTGCCCGGATCATATTGAATCCTCTCTCCCCAAATTATGTTTTCCAAAACATCTTGTGATGGCGCTTTTCTTTTGAGAAGAAACTTCTCAATATTATCTGCATATAACAAATACAAATTACATATGAGAGATAAAAAATGAGAGTGGATTTAATCTATCAGCCGCAAGTTTATAACCCTAAAAAATGCTCCAAGTTTTGCCAATACATAGGGATTTAATCTATCAGCTGCAAGTTTATACACGTAACTTTTGCAACTTGCAATTCGTAGAAAGATTTAGAAAAGGTAGGGCAAGGACACTACCAGAATTGGGGTTCCTTCCTATCCAATCTATAGACAGAACGGAAGATCTCTCGGACAGGTCGCCGAATTGCAGAGAGCAGGAGGGCCAGCCGAAGACGAAATTGCGACGTGCGGTAGGTGTCGCGCGGAACTCAAGTGTGGCTGTGGTGCTGCGGCCTGCGGCGTCCGACGTCGCCGGTTCGCTGCCGCCTGTGTACGCGAGGCGTATATAGGTCGTATGGATCGATTGATTTCACGGCCGCTTGGTACGCGCACGTACGTCTACACGGGAAACTGGTCGATCGATTGATTACAGCGTGCGTACGTGACTTGGGCTGGGGAACAAACAGCAGGTGCGTGTGTGCGTGGCCTGTATTGGCCCATTGCGGAGGCGTGCGTGCGTGAAGTCTGGACACCCTGATGCACTGATGTTGGGCCAACCTGATGCACAGGGCCTTTTTAGGTGGTAGGTAGCACTAAAAAATTAGATGGGCCCGTATTCCTGTGCATCAGGGTCAGCCCAATGGGCTCCGCCCCTGAACATAGGCCTCCCCCAATCATTTCTGCGTGCATGCAACATAGAACCTCTCGTCAAGGATCGGCCAGATGATTCCAATGGCATCCCAACACCTTTTGGCAAACGGGCATGAAAAGAACAAGTGTGTCAGTGTATCCTCAGGACATGCTGCACATAACATGCATGCATAGTCATTGTTCGCCACGGCATAGTGTCTCCGTTTGAGCATGTTTCATGTGTTTAGCCAGTCTACAAGAAGCAGCCACGAGAAAACTTTCCACTTCATGTTGCAGCTAGTCCTCCAAATCCAGGTGAATGCCTCATCCTCTTGTTCATCTCTAAAACAAAACGAGTTGAATTTGGCGGACGTGAGGTTCTGACAGCAAACGCAGCTCCAGGAATCTGGTGTTGTGTCATCCGGGCTCACATTTGCAGTTATCCTCTGTAGATCTCTGACCTCATCTCTAGCCTGGGTCGACAGTGGGATGCTGGAAATTTCAAAGATCGAGTTGGGCGACAGAAGACCTTTGACTGAGACATCCTCATCAGCAGCAAATGAATAGGCCCTCGGATGAGATTCAGACAACAGTTGCTGCTGCCACATGTCCTTCCAAAATAAGGCAGTGTCTCCACTCTTGAGCTGCACTGTGGTAACACCCCTGTAAGTTCAATCCGCAACAATCCACCAGCTAGCCAGCTAGCTCTCTACCACGTGTACTAACCTACAGCATCACCGAGCGTGCTGTAAATCCAAATCTAAACAGGAATCGAACCACAAGAAACAAATCGTAGGGAGGGGCAAGAGTACTTTTCTCTTTTGCTTCCGTCTCTTCCTCTTATGCAATGTGTGAATGGTATGGTCACCCGCAATGGGGCGAACAACTAAATAAGATGGGGAAGATGAACCAACATGTATCGACCACCGATATTCGGTTGTAGAATCTGCATCAGACAAGCACCGGCCGCTGCTATCTCGGCCACCACCCGACAAGGAGGACTAGGAGGTCGCCGGTGGACAGTGAGGGGAGGCCCTGACATGGATGACAGGAGATGTGGTGGCGACAGGGGAATAGGGGAGATGAGAGGTCTGATCTTCTACAGCCGCCACCCCTACATCACTCGATCCCTAAATCCGCCGTTTGTCCATCTTCCCCACACTACGCGGGCGGCCTATCTGAGCAGAGCTAGCGCCTGTCCTGCTGGCCACGCCCTGCTCTGCACGGTCCCTTCCCATGCTCATGGATGGGGAGGACGTGCCGATTTAGGTGGAGGTAACGAGAGTGAGAGATCGCGTGCGTGGGCTAGCAGCCTTCATGGTGAAGATAGGAAGGGAGCGACTAGAATAGAAGCATGGCTTGTGATGCAAAAATAGAAAAACGAGTATGGGCCGTCGGATCCAATGTGGATTGTACAGATTCAAGTTGGGGATCCTAGGCCACTTAATGTGTATTTTACGAAAACCCCCCTGCTAGTAGTTGGATGTAAAAGAGACTTTTGCAGTAACTACCTCCACCTTTTTCATGTCCAAACGTTTTGTTCTTAGTAAATAGCAAGACTATGCCATATCTTCACAGCGCTCATTCCTGCCCCCTCCCTTCATATGTATTGCATGTCTATTAAGCACAATAGTGGGTTCTACCATATAAACTAATTATGCAAGAAAATTGAACATGACCATCACATACTAATGTGTGAGTACGTGTAAGCTGGACCATTTCAGGCACAAGAAATTGGATACATGTTAAAATGAACATTCCAGAAACAAATACTTGAGTACATGTCAAACTGGACTATCCGCGCCGCATTTTTCAGTACATGTCAAACTGTAGCATCCCAAGCATAACACAAGAAGACACTCATATCACAGGATCAAGTGTTGCTAGCGAAAATTGCATCAACTTTGGTACATGACAGGCAAGGGTAAGTCTGAAGGATTATAATAATCATCGCTCAACAAGCATTGCCATTAAGAACTGCATCAACGTTGTTGTCTTGACGGCACACAACAGTTGCCTCCAGATGCAGTGCTTCTTGTTCATCGAGCTTCTCATCCTGGGAGAGATCAAACGTAGCAAACACGATTTAGTTTAGCGCAAGTCTATGTATGTGTCATAATCCTAACTTACCAATAATGAACAAATTATATAAATATTATTTATCTTGTATAGGAAAATAACTCTAGTGCATTCTAGAGACTCACAACAACCAGCGGAATTAGGCAATACAATTATTTACATAATTGTCCTAATAGAAATCCATCCTTTATAAACCTTGTCATTTCCAAATAGCTTATTATATGTAGAAATAAGAAAAGAGCATATCGTATGATAAAATGATGTGTTGAACCCTCGAACCATGAACCAGTAAAAGCAGAGAGGCCAGTCAAATTGCAAGGCCTCTTGCCGGTGGCGGTGTGTGCGCCTGCACATGGCCGGCCGCCACGAGGCCGTCTGGATGCATTCGCGGCCGAGTGATGAATCCTAGACCAATCAATGTGCCGAAGTAGCTGTTTTTACAAAAGTCTCTTTTGCTGTGTTGGTTGTAACTGGCTGTCTTCTGGATGCCGGTGTGTGAGTGCAAGCTCAAGAACTGAGCTATCAGTGTAAATTTGATTTGTACCAACAAATATATACAAAAAAATTGCAAAATTTTTGCTGTCAAATACTAACTGGTGAACTTCACAACTGATGTGATCTGGAGCAGAATAGAGTTTTGATGTGGATAAAACCACTTCACTCTGTCAGGTTTTCACCCACCTCGAAATGGCAGACTGGTTATTTCAAAAACAAACAAAAATCTATGCATATAAGAACAAACGTGTCAACTAAATTCCCCAGAGGTCAGCTACACATCTGAACGAGCTACGGTTGGTGCTAAAAATCCACACATCAGCAAAAGTCAAGGCCACCGGATGCTATACAATGTAATTCTGTTTTTTTTCGGGAAAAACTTCTAATCTATTCATCTTCAATCATGGTAGTACAACAAACATTGAAAATGATAAAAAATTACATCAAGATCCGTAGACCACCTAGCGACGACTACAAGCACTGAAGCGAGCCGAAGACGCGCCGCTGTCATCGCCGCTCCCTCGCCGGAGCCGGGCAAACGTTGTTGTAGTAGACAGTCGGGAAGTCGTCGTGCCAAGGCTCCATAATACAATACCAAATTGGACTGTGCTACATCGTTCACCAGGTTACTCAACCTGATTGGCCAAAGTTACCAAAATGCATCATTCACACGTGAGCAGGTATGAACATGAACAAGTAAAAGAAAATACTGTAGAAATGCAGCTTAAATCAACTAGCTAATAAAATTGAAATGGAACCATGTAGGACAAATGTACTAGCTAGTACTCTCCATCACAATTTGTTTGTTTACCAGGAGAATTAACCACCGTGGTGACGCCTTGTATGTTCGCACCACATCACACAGGCCGCTGCCGGAGCTTGAGATCGGGAGGCAGCGATGAGAGAGTGCGACACGGATCTTAGTACTCCACGAGATCAAATCTGCTCAGCCTCAAACCGAGCAGCCGGCGACACAGTTGGCAAGAGCCATCGGTAAGATGGAAAATCACCTCCGCCCAGCGTACTTGGCTAACTTGGTTGAGGGATCTGGCCGCCGCCGCCGCGCTTGGGGGTGAGGGGGGGAGGGGTTAGGTCGCTGCAACTGCGTACGGTTGGGTTTCAACGACAAGGACATAGCCACATAGGGAACAAATTAACTTTCAGCGAGGGAGCCTTTTGCAAATTTTGGGCGCAGATCGCTTCCTCCGAATCTGGGCCATGAATGTCCCATCCGATGGCCCAGATTCGTTTTTTCTATTTTTGCATCACAGGCTATTCTTCTACTGTAGTCGCTCCCACAGATAGGAAGGAAAGAAAGTTTAGGAGGTGTTACCTACGTTTTCACCTCTTTTTTTTCCTAAAGAAATAGTACCTGGCCAATAGCTTGTGTCCACGTGGACATCATCGGGAAGCTTCCAGTGGTTCGCTCCCGAGGCTGGTCATAGTGGGGAGTAACTTATACTAGTGTCATGCATATGACACTGGCCTAAGTTACTACCTTTATAATGCAAAATAACATAGTAGTAGTGTCATAGAGGACTTCATTAATTAGCTTGTAGACTCATCTTGTCTTGGAAAGCGTTATGTTACAGTAACATATTATGTTACTACTTTTCATTAACTACATGCCACATAAGCAAAAAAATTGGAGTGCGCTATGTTACTTGCTAAGTTACTCTCACTATGACTAGCCTGATGGATGTAACTAGATAATACCCCCACGCGTTTTTGCGGAATATGTAAAATATAAACTTCAAAAAATTATGCATATTCAAGGTAAAATGAAAGATAAGTGTTTCAAAATTATTATTTCTTGTTTCATAGGAAAAAGGCTTGTGTAAATATAGATTTTTTAAAAAAGTACCCAAGTCATCTTGCTAAGATTAGAAGTTTTTTCTTTTGAATTGTTTGAATTGCTTACCACATGTGTCACGTGGTGTTGCCAAGATTAGAAGTTGATTCCGTACAGCTAGTCTTGTTGTTCCTTTTAGATGCATACCAAATTATTACTGCATGAAGAGTGCAGACCTCATGCGTACCATTTTAGTCTAAATAGCTCATGTGTCTTGTGAGACAAACAGGAAGCATATACTTCCTTTGTAAACTAATATCACTAAAGCCCCTGTAAACTAATATAATATCTTTTAGATCACTACTTAGTATATTGCATGGCCACTTGACCATATATGGAACAGAATACTCATGGCCCCTATCACCGGAAGGTGTCATATTCTTTTCTATTGCAAGAAATCTGCACAGTAAAATATATAGATACAGGTGGATAGGCGACGCGAGATCAGGATCAAAAAGGTGCATCAGTGCCCATGGCCATTTTTCTTATTTTTCTCTGTTGTAGCCTGTACTTCTGTGTTGGTGTGCCTTTTGCAGCTGGCCACACAAGGCATCTGGTAGAAATTTAGGGCAGCCCCCGGCGGTGCTCCTAGATGCCGTCACTGCCGAGGTCAAGATAGTTGGAGGTAACTCGCTGCAGGGCTAGTCCGGCGGCGGCCGCGGTCAACGGAGGCTCTGTAGACAGGGCTGAAGCGAGTTGGAGATGGAGGTGATTGACTTGAGATTGTTCAGAGTATATGAAAGGTGTAGACGACTCCTCGGTATATCTGGCCATGGGCCGGGCCGGACCGGGCTTGGGCCGGGCCTAAAAAAGCCTATGGCAAAAAATGGAGGCCCAGGCCTTACCATCGGGCCTACTTTTGAAGCCCAAGCCCGGTCCATCTGATAAAAAGCCCTGAAAAGCCCTTAGGGCTTAGGGCCGTGGGCCGGGCCTCTTCCTTTAAATGCCAATATGCCAAACCCAAGCCCGTCCAGGCCCTGCTGGTGGGCTCAAAACTCAGGCCCAGGCCCGGTCCACAGGCAAGCCCATCGGGCCTAGGCCCTGGATTTTAGGGTCAGGCCTGGGTGGGCTGACAGGGCCGGGCCTGAGATGGCCAGGACTACTCCTCGGTAACCATCTGTTCGTTTCACATTATTACTTTGCATTTAATTTCTCCCTCTGTGGTGGAAAAGATGACCAGCGGAGGAGTAGATGAATACTTCCTTTAGACAAAGAAGAAAGAACATGAATAGGAACGTGTGTCCTCGCAAAAAAAAAATTAGGAACCGTGTGGAAAACTAATTAGATGGGCCGAGAGCATATATAGGAAGGTCATACGTTGGCACTTGCAGTACACTTGTTTAGCCAGGCAACGAAGGAAATTTAATGGGGAGATGAAACAAAAAGTTACATAAGAGCAACTCCAATGGGACGCGACCCATTTCGTTCGTTTGGGTCATTCGAACACAAAAGTTGACCCAATGGGGTGACCCAAACGGACACGGCTTCCGCATGTTGTCCGTCTCGACCCAAACTGGGCGCAAATGGGCCACAATTGGGTCCGCGGCGGACAAAACTGGGCGCTCCTGTCGTCCGCTCCTCCCATCTCGTGTCCGGCTTGGACCCACCGGGCAGCGACCCGCACTTCCTCCCCAACCGCCGCGTAGCACATCCTCCACAACCGCAGCGACGAAGCCGCCGGTGCAGGCCGCCATGGCGCTCACCGACGAGGCCAGCGGAGGAGCGGAGGCGGGCGGGGGCCGCATCGGCAGTAGCTGCTGCTACTTCGTTGGAGGAGTGAAGCCCGTCGGAGGAGGAGCACGGCGCGCGGCGGGTCGGTGGCGGAGTAGTAACTGTTGCCGCTCGACGTGTAGGCCGCGGAGGAGGAGGAGCGTGGCGCGCGGCGGGCCGGTAGCGGAGGCCGCTGCGGCGGGCAGAGGAGCGCGGCGGTGGAGGAGCGAA
>NC_041387.1:647329432-647364460 GCF_002162155.2 Triticum dicoccoides
GCGGAGGCGTGCGGAGGCTGCGGCGAGCGGAGGTGGGTGGAGGCCGCAACGGCTGCGGCGGCGGAGGAGGAGCACGGCGGGCGGCGGGCCGGTGGCTGCGCCCGTGGAGGAGCACGCGGCTGTCCGATGACAGCGGCTGCGGAGGAGCGCTTGTCCGCTTTTTGTTCTTGAGCGTTGGGTTTATCCAGACGTCGTGCGTGTCCGCCTCAGGTCCGCTAGGCGGACGGAGGACCCAAACGGACAAAATGCGGACAAAATCCGTATCCGTTTGGGTTCCTGCGTTGGAGTGCTCTAATGTACTAAATATCGATGATGTGGCTGTTTTACATACGGGACCTACTTGATGTAGATGAGCCGCATGATGAGAGAATAGGGAGATGTGGGGAGCAACTTCTTAAGAATGATAGATTTGGTGACTTCCTTCACGCCAACTCTTACTATCAATTTGTATCTTTTCTTTACCTCTTTATCGTTACCTAATAATAATAAAGGGAGGATGCTTTCATAGTTCTTCATCCGTCACCTCTTAATATCCATTAGTTTCATATTAATCATAAAGATTGACGACTGAGATTAAAAATTAGATCTACACACATGTAACAGAAAATTGAATGATGCGCCAACGAGGTTGAGCATGGAGGACTCCTCGCTGATGCGGCAAGGAGATGGCCAGGCTGAGTGCATTGAAGCATGTTGGGTCCCCGATGCGGCAAGGAATTTTTCTCCTCTCTCCCTCTCTCTCTATGCACCTTCTCCGTCCCTCTCTCAGTACAATGAAAGGAACGTGGGAGGTGGGCATTGACCGCGACATAAGTCAAGCACAACAGATAATGCTCGCAGCAACTGGCCAGAAGAGGCATGCGGCAGCCAGCCAGAGGAGGCGTGCGACAGACTAAGGGTGTGTTTGGTTGCTTCCGCTGCGAGGCCTGGCTCAGAGGGGGGAAACGAGTCAGGCTGAGCAGGGCCTGGATAAGCAAAAACAGAGTAAAAAACATAGATGACCAGTTGATTGGTTGCCTGCATTTGGGGGTCTTATCATCGAGATGCAATTTTCACTCGACGTTTGGTTGCATACATGCATATGATTAGGAGTTAACAACAAAGCTTAACACCCACCAGGTTTGGCATCTTATTTCCTCAAACACGTTGAGCGCGCCGGAGGTTCCTCTACCCATCATGTCCACCGCCAGCTCCGGTCGACCATGGGCGCACTCGGCACCTGGACTCCTTCACGCACGGTACCGTGCCCGGCTCGCGGCCGTGGACACGCCCAGCTCCGGCGGCAGCCGCTCCAGGTCCCGACCGAGAGCTCGCACGACTTGAGCAAGCCACACACCTAGCCTTAGCTAGTTAGCTTACTCCACAGTCCGCACCCACAGCACCGCACCAACTATGGCGATTGCGAGCAGCAGCGGCGGCACCGCACCAACTAGCAGCTGGAGAGCATCGTGTTGTTCACCGTGCAGGCGGCGCTCCAGCGCAAGGTGGCACTCACCGCCAGCCTCGTCCGCATCTTCTTCCACGACTGCTTTCCTCAGGGTTGCGACGCGTCCGTGTACCTCAAGGGCAGCGGCGCAAAGCCCGCCATTGGGCCCAACACCACGGTCGGAGCTGGCTGACGGACTCCGGGAGGCAGCCTCCATTCCCGACAGCCTCGGGTGCTGCAGCTGGTCGAGGAGATCCAGCCACGGGCGCTGCTCCTCGCCGCGCGCGACCCGCGACACCATGCTCCAGCCGCGGGCGCTGCAGCTGGTCGAGGAGATCCAGTCGCGGGCGCTGCTCCTCGCCGCGCACGACCCGCGACGCCATCGTGCTCTCCGGCGGGCCCAACTACACCGTCCGGGCCGCCCGCTTCCTCGAGGTCGCGCCCGGCGGCTTGCTCGCCGACGAGGCCGTCGGGAACGAAGGCTGCCTCCCGGAGTCCGTCATCCGGGCCTACGGACTTCGGCTGCGCGAGGGCCGTGGACTCCCTGCTCCCGATGGGTGGCTCGCCGGCGTTCATGGCGCCGGAGGTCGCGCGCGGCGAGGAGCAGGGGTCGGCGTCCAACGTGTGGGCTCTCGCTGCACCTATCGTCGCCGTCGCCGCGGGCGCCGACGGACGGGATCAATGCACACTGGAGTGGAGGGAGAGAGACGGGATTGAGGATTAAGGAAAGAGAGGGGGGATTAACTCGAGGCACACGTCTCCAGAGAGCCACCCACGTGCGCCTCGAAGCATCGCTCGGGCCTGGCTCTCGGGAAACAACCGATTCGGCCATTCCCAACGGGTCAGGCCCAGGAATGCTTTTAAGAACCGTGCTATGCGGGCTGAACAGTGTATGCGGATAACCAAACAACCAAGGTCCAAAAAAATGCTGCACCGTGCGGGCTGGTTCGCCTCGATGCAGGCAACCAAACTCGTCCTAAGGCTCGCATCGTGGTGGCAGCCAGTGCATGCATCAATGACAACTAGGGCACGTCGTGACGAGGCCAGCTAGGATGTACATGTACGTGGGTGGAGCGGACTAGCTCGTGCGTGGCTGCGTGGCTGGGCTGCGTTGTTTTAGGCGAGACAGCCAGCTGGGGCCGGCGTGTTGTGGGTGGATCATGTTGGCTGCGTGTTGTGCGTGTGTGTGTGATGTCGTCCGCCTGATGTGCTTGAGTGTTGCTGCGAGAGGATGCCCAGCCGACCGGCGTGCGTGGTGTCTGCCGGCAGGTTACGCGTGCATGTTGGCTGCCAGGGTGCTACGAATGCGTGTGGCTGGCCGGCGTGTTGTTTGCCTTCTATTTGAAACCTCGTGGAATCAAGTTTTCAGAATAGACCATGAGTTTAACATCAGCGTTTTTCAGAATAGACCATGGGGCCATAAGCTAGAGACATGAAAGGATTTTTTTTCTTCATTTATTGACTGTGTATAATATTACGTCTTATATGCAAAAGCTGGAACAGATCTTCCAGATTAGAGTTGTCGGGGGGCAATGAACAATGGATTATGGATGCCTCCTCAATGAAAGTATGGTACTTCGCTTTTCCCCCTTTTGTTGGTTTTACAAGTGACTGTGTAGATTTGTTTAGTTAATGTTATGTTAAAACTTGATGATATTTCCAGGAGTTGAACCAAGTTATCCCATGATACTTCATCTGAAGAAGTCAATGATTTGATGATGAGTGGTTTTTATCAATCGCAAACATTTGAGTATCTATGGTGTTTTAAGCTAGTTGCTCCATCAACGGTGGTGGTGAACTTAGAATTGGGAGGTCGAGGAAGAAAAAGAGTGAATTAGCATTCTTCCCGGAAGATAAAGAGATTGACTTAGTTGTACAAAAGCCAAGTACCTTTATTCTTGTGCATGAATTTGACTACATAATTTGAGAAGCTAGGGACATCTTTGAATTTTATAAGCTAGATTTTAAGCACCCTCCAGTAGAAGAGATCCTTCATGATAAAGGCACCATACGTAGGTTGGAATCTTATGATTATTTTGCTTATGATGAGAATATTAGAAAGAGAGTCTGTATGCCCAACTAATTAAAACCTTATACATCAATACTTGTGATAAATTTGAATGGATTACTAAAGGTATTGATGAGGGCTTTAATGAAGAGTGGTTTGAAAGCATGGATAGGGATCCTATTGATGATGATATACATGTCTAATATGAGGATCTTTATGGTGATGATTCGGAATTTGAAGTTGTGAATGTTAAAATTACCGAACAAAGTCCTTCTATTTATTTAAGTTCTCCTATAGGAAATTAGAACATGAAGATAGAGAATTAATGAGAAAGATTATGGATGAAGAAATAAAAACAGATTTGGGAATGAAGGATGACAACACTTGAAACAATGTCTTATGTCTAGCTAGGGGCATAAACCAATAGCGCTTGTTGGGAGGCAACCCAATAGTTATCTCTATTTTTTTCTTTTTATTTCCTTTTTAGGAGTGTTGACACAATTATGCTACTGTTATGGTTGTGTTTTTATGTATTAATTAGTGTTTGTGCCGAGTAAAACCTTTGGGATGATTTGGTTGATAGTTGATTTGATTCTGTGTCCATGCTAATTTTTGGAGTAGAGGAAAACATCCACACATAAATGAACGGATGATCATGGCAAATTTAGCTTTGTAAGCATTTTTCAGTAGCATGGCAATCCTAAGTACGTATACCATGGTAAAATTAGCACTTTAATTAAGTTGTTCAAAAACATGGAAAACTTCTTTAATTCTTAAGATGTTCAAACACATGACATCTTAAGATGTTCAAAAACATGGCAAACTTGCCATGGCAACTTAAGATGTTCAAAAACATTTCCAACTTAAGATTTTCAAAAACATGGCAAACTTGCCATGGAAAACTTAATATGTTCAAAAGCATGGCACACTTCTTTAATTAAGTTATTCAAAAACATGCCAAACTTCTTTAATTTAGATGTTCAAAAACATGGCAAACTTGCCATGACAACTTAAGATGTTCAAAAACATGACATCTTAAGATGTTAAAAAACATGGCAAACTTGCCATGGAAAAGTTAATATGTTCAAAAACATGGCAAACTTTTTTAATTAAGTTATTCAGAAACATGGCAAACTTCTTTAATTAAGTTGTTCAAAAACATGGCAAACTTCTTTAATTAATATGTTCAAAAACATGGCAAACTTGCCATGTCAACTTAGGATGTTCAAAATCATGACATCTTAATATGTTGAAAAACATGGCAAAGTTGCCATGGCAACTTAAGATGCTCAAAAACATTTGCAACTTAAGATTTTCAAAATACATGGCAAACTTGCCATGGAAAACTTAATAGGTTCAAAAACATGGCAAACTTCTTTAATTAAGTTATTCAAAAACATGGCAAACTTTCTTTAGTTTAGATGTTCAAATAAATGGCAAACAGGCCATGGCAACTTAAGATGTTAAAAAACATGACATCTTAAGATGTTAGAAAACATGTCAAACTTGACATGGCATTTTAAGATGTTAAAAAACATGACATATTGATGTTCAAAACATGGCAAACTTGCCATGGCAACCTAAATCAGTAATTTTATAAATGTATCTTTTACCATTGCAATTTCAATTGGACCCCTATGGCAAATTTTAATTTCACACCATGGCAATTTTTAATTAAGACCCCATGGCAAATTTTTGTTCATTTTTGTCATGTCTTATGTCTAGCTAGGGGCATAAACCAATAGCGCTTGTTGGGAGGCAACCCAATAGTTATCTCTATTTTTTTCTTTTTATTTCCTTTTTAGGAGTGTTGACACAATTATGCTACTGTTATGGTTGTGTTTTTATGTATTAATTAGTGTTTGTGCCGAGTAAAACCTTTGGGATGATTTGGTTGATAGTTGATTTGATTCTGTGTCCATGCTAATTTTTGGAGTAGAGGAAAACATCCACACATAAATGAACGGATGATCATGGCAAATTTAGCTTTGTAAGCATTTTTCAGTAGCATGGCAATCCTAAGTACGTATACCATGGTAAAATTAGAACTTTAATTAAGTTGTTCAAAAACATGGAAAACTTCTTTAATTCTTAAGATGTTCAAACACATGACATCTTAAGATGTTCAAAAACATGGCAAACTTGCCATGGCAACTTAAGATGTTCAAAAACATTTCCAACTTAAGATTTTCAAAAACATGGCAAACTTGCCATGGAAAACTTAATATGTTCAAAAGCATGGCACACTTCTTTAATTAAGTTATTCAAAAACATGCCAAACTTCTTTAATTTAGATGTTCAAAAACATGGCAAACTTGCCATGACAACTTAAGATGTTCAAAAACATGACATCTTAAGATGTTAAAAAACATGGCAAACTTGCCATGGAAAAGTTAATATGTTCAAAAACATGGCAAACTTTTTTAATTAAGTTATTCAGAAACATGGCAAACTTCTTTAATTAAGTTGTTCAAAAACATGGCAAACTTCTTTAATTAATATGTTCAAAAACATGGCAAACTTGCCATGTCAACTTAGGATGTTCAAAATCATGACATCTTAATATGTTGAAAAACATGGCAACTTAAGATGCTCAAAAACATTTGCAACTTAAGATTTTCAAAATACATGGCAAACTTGCCATGGAAAACTTAATAGGTTCAAAAACATGGCAAACTTCTTTAATTAAGTTATTCAAAAACATGGCAAACTTTCTTTAGTTTAGATGTTCAAATAAATGGCAAACAGGCCATGGCAACTTAAGATGTTAGAAAACATGACATCTTAAGATGTTAGAAAACATGTCAAACTTGACATGGCATTTTAAGATGTTAAAAAACATGACATATTGATGTTCAAAACATGGCAAACTTGCCATGGCAACCTAAATCAGTAATTTTATAAATGTATCTTTTACCATTGCAATTTCAATTGGACCCCTATGGCAAATTTTAATTTCACACCATGGCAATTTTTAATTAAGACCCCATGGAAAATTTACATGTGCATTTTTGTCATGTCAATTTTTGTTCATAGTTTTGTGTTGATTTACACACTCGGCAGTTTTCTCATACAAAGCATGCCAATTTTAATTGGAATATGATGTTGGCAAAATTATATTATGGCCTATGGCAAATTTATTTTTATTACCATGGCATTTTTATTGTTTGAACTATGGCAAATTCATACTTCATAATACGACAAACAAATTGTACAAGTGTGAACCCTTATTAGCTAAGTTTCCCATGATATATAGAACGTTTTCCATCAAAGATTGACACGGCCAATGGCAAAAACTTTTAAATCTACCTGTTTTCTCATTTAATATCATATTGTGAAACTTTTCCAGTGCATGTTGTTTTCTCTGTTTTTTACCATGACAAATTTATTTTTATATTCTACGACAAATTCATCGAGTATGCCATGAATTGTTTTTTAATTGTGTCATGACATTTTTGTCCCTGTTTTTTTACTTTTCGTTTGTTGCATGCAAGTAATTTATGTGTTTGAAAGATGCCAAAGTTAAGTAATTTTGATCTATTGATATGGCATTTCTCAGAAATCTTTTTGTACCATCCTATATGTCCATTTTTAATGTGTTTTTTCACAATATGAAGGCAAATTTTTGCACACTCATATGTCACCAAGTGTGTTTGAACATCATGGCAACCTCATGATTTTTTTTGTAATATAACTTCTTTTCATAAATATAGGTTCTAAATATATGGTATTTGTTCATTAGAGCATGGCAACTTTTTGTCGCGTACTATGGATTTTATAGATCATTCAAGGATAGTTTTCTTGGTCCAGTGCATTTTTAGGCCTATTTTGTTTCTCTCTATTTTTTTGGAGAGGCAGTACCAGTTTTTGGGCCTGTAGAAAATGCAATTCTTTGTTTTTTTATTCTTAATTCATTGCCATTTTTGGGCTGGTCCGTTCGATCCATTGGGCTGGCCCGATGAAGGCGAGTGGGAGAGGTAACGAAATCGTTCGTTCGGTCCTCTCTCCTGGATTTAATAAAACGTCCAATCTAATTCCTCCCCTCCCTAAATGTTAGGGTATTAACGAGGTCCAAAATTGAAGGTGTGACTGGTCGGCCAATGGTGCATTTTCACGGTCCTTGCTTGCCCCCGTTGAGAGTCTTCTCGTGCCTCACGTCTCTGCCCATCTCCCTCTCTCTCTCCGGTGGTTCTGCCGTCCGGCGTGAGGATGGGTTAGGTGGTTGGCCTCCTGTTCATAGTAGTTTTAGGTTTAGTAGTACTGTGAGACTTGCCTCTGTGGCATTTGGCTTTATGCCGTTTTGGATCTCTCCATCGACGCGTCCGGGCAGCGTCTGGTGGTCTCCGGCTGCCTCTCAGGCTTGTCGTCCATGGTGGACGGAGGCAGTTGGGAGTGGATCTGGCACGAGCTCTCTTCCCCTAATAAGCCCGAGGTCTTCTCAGATATTGAGGATTGCCCTCTGCAGCAGCTTGCTCTTTCAGGTCACTTTGGTCGTGGA
Organism: Triticum dicoccoides; assembly: GCF_002162155.2. NCBI lineage: Eukaryota > Viridiplantae > Streptophyta > Magnoliopsida > Poales > Poaceae > Triticum > Triticum dicoccoides. The sequence goes on from NC_041387.1 coordinate 647,337,365, forward strand.
TGAGGAGCAGGGGTGTTGCAGATACATGAAGCTTGCAGGTCGTGTTCGAGCATATCAGCAGCTGATTCCATGGTGGAGCGACGACGCCCTTGGTTGGCTGCCGGTCTCTGCTGGCTCGCTGCTTCTTCTGGCTGAATGGCGGCCGAATCCATTCCTCCCGGCGTGTGTGCCTTATGGAAGGCAGATTTAGCTGCGGTTCAGAGGCCATGGTGTGCAGCTGATGCAGCCATGGCGATTTCGTCACGCCAAGTGGTTCGTCCCCGGCGGCGGCGAGGTTCAATCCGGGCGGTGGCTGCTAGGGACCCGATCACGTTTCTTGCTTTCAGTTTGGGGTCCTCCATGTAAAAGTCAGGGGCTTAGTTGCAATTTCCTGTTTCATTTGGATCCTGATGTAAAATGTGCTTTGATGCTTATCTAATGAAAGACTGGGTCCTTCGGGACCCTTCTGCTGTTCAAAAAAAAAGGTGTGACTGGTCACTTGGACGTATGCATGGCTTTATATGCACTAAAGTTCACACGTTCGCCAATCCCTCATTTTACACATGCATCCTTATTCAAACCCGGAACTTTTCTTCCATGTGTTTTTATAGAATCCCACAGGCCAAAGGAGACTAAAAAACTGGAAAAGGGATGGTTTTCAAAATCCAACATAAGACATCTCCAACAGTGACCTGCAAATTTCCTCCTACATCCGCCCGTGGAAAGGGGGCCCAGTCCACAGCACGGATACCGAAGGCCGCCATCCAACCATAGTCGCATACATTGCAAACACTTTTTCAACAAATCGGATGAAATTTATGCAAACATGGGCGGATTTCATATAAACATGACATATTTAATACAAGATGGACAAAAATGATTACATTTTGGACATGTTTTTAACTAAAAGGATAAAACTATGTGCACGTACGGGCGCGCGGAGCTCCACTCCGGCGACATGGATATACTACACTAGTCTATGATCGGCCACGGAGGATCACTTTGTCTTCCTCAGGGACTACGGGAGCCCCGGATGTATATTCTTCCCTCGTATCTTCACTATGTCCGGTTGCACCGCTCATCGAGGTGACAAAGAGGGTGCTTCATCCGGAGGGGAAGGGGGTCCGCTTTCGTGGAGCCCAGGATGGCCTGACAATGGTCTGAGATCAAGAAGAAACCAGACATGTCACCGGTTGTACAAGCCGGCGATGGCTATTTTGGAGTCCAAGCAGCGGCGGCCTGACATATTATTCTTTCCCTCGATGTTGCCAAGATGGACGCGACATCCACCAACTCGTCGATCTCCGTGCAACCGACATCTTTCTCTGTTGGCAAGGCGTGGTTACGTTGACGGCGGATGGCGCAGTCGTAGGCATAGGATGCGCAGTACGACGCGACGTCATCCACGGCTGCGATGATGCCTTTGCCATCGTGTCGTCCTGGAGCAACTCGTTGCTCTTCCACGAGCTGGCTTGGAGCGGCAAAGTGCTGAACCACGCGCCAGCTTGGGGCGGCAACTTCCTCCGTCGGGCCAGGTGATGAACCCCAGCCGACTTTTGTGCCAGAGCACTGCTCTTCCTGCTCGTGTGGAGCCATAAAAAGGGTGAAGAAAATGGTGAAAGGAGGAGATGGGGAGCAAACTTGGTGGTGCGATTCTTGCGCAACGTTTGGCCTCGTTTAAATAGAGGACAGACAGGAGGAGCTTGTCTGGCGTTGCGTTTAATGTCGGCCCGCTCGTGAATGGGCATGTGGCCGGGTTAGGTTCCTCGGCTTCCATGCGAGTTTATTGGAGGCGTTTGAATGCGACGAGAAGGCTTGCTCACCCGAGCGTGCAGCAGGCGGCGCCTTTGGCCGGCTCACCGCTTCAATGGCAGATGCAGCGAAACGTCGCGTCCGCCCTGAGCCGTCTTCAATGTGGAGCGGGCCTTTTACAGTGGCATGAATACGGGCAGTTAGCGCTAAGCGGGAACGCGTGCGGGCGAGGAAAAAGAGGTTTGGTTGGACCAGGGCGGTCAGAAGCCGGCATGAGAGAGATCTGGACTCCCGCAAAGCCTTTTAATTTGTCTTAGTTTTGCGGGAGAAAGTACGTGCGGACCACCTTGAATGGACCGCATTAGATGGCTTTCCATATGATGTTTGGACAACCTGATCCGAACCCATGCGGGAGGTTTGCGGGTCGGCGACGACCACACACACCTCCATTCGTGTAGTACCTCCCATCCGGAACCACCTTGACACGCGTTGCACCAGGGACACGTTAGGTGCTCCCGAGACCACACTACCACTACACAGTCACTTGTACACATGTTTGGTTACATATTCAAAATGGATGAATCTAATGCAGCAACACCCCTATTAAACCAGATTGACTATTGTATTGCTATTTGCCGATATCACTCATGATATATTTTATAGAACTAAACAAAGAACATATGAGCTGTAAAATCAAGCTTTTTTTTTCTTTTACAATGTTGCAACACATGGGGCCATAAGCTAGAGACATGGAAGGATTTTTTTTCTTCCATTGGAACGCACATGCATGTTTTAGCGACAAAATCTTCATTTATTGACTGTGTATAATATTACGTCTTATATGCAAAAGCTAGAAGAGATCTTCCAGATTAGAGTTGTCGGGGGGCAATGAACAATGGATTATGGATGCCTCCTCAATGAAAGTATGGTACTTCACTTTTCCCCCTTTTGTTGGTTTTACAAGTGACTGTGTAGATTTGTTTAGTTAATGGTATGTTAAAACTTGATGATATTTCTAGGAGTTGAACCAAGTTATCCCATGATACTTCATCTGAAGAAGTCAATGATTTGATGATGAGTGGTTTTTATCAATCGCAAACATTTGAGTATCTATGGTGTTTTAAGCTAGTTGCTCCATCAACGGTGGTGGTGAACTTAGAATTGGGAGGTCGAGGAAGAAAAAGAGTGAATTAGCATTCTTCCCGGAAGATAAAGAGATTGACTTAGTTGTACAAAAGCCAAGTACCTTTATTCTTGTGCATGAATTTGACTACATAATTTGAGAAGCTAGGGACATCTTTGAATTTTATAAGCTAGATTTTAAGCACCCTCCAGTAGAAGAGATCCTTCATGATAAAGGCACCATACGTAGGTTGGAATCTTATGATTATTTTGCTTATGATGAGTATTAGAAAGAGAGTTTGTATGCCCAACTAATTAAAACCTTATACATCAATACTTGTGATAAATTTGAATGGATTACTAAAGGTATTGATGAGGGCTTTAATGAAGAGTGGTTTGAAAGCATGGCTAGGGATCCTATTGATGATGATATACATGTCTAATATGAGGATCTTTATGGTGATGATTCGGAATTTGAAGTTGTGAATGTTAAAATTACCGAACAAAGTCCTTCTATTTATTTAAGTTCTCCTATAGGAAATTAGAACATGAAGATAGAGAATTAATGAGAAAGATTATGGATGAAGAAATAAAAACAGATTTGGGAACGAAGGATGACAACACTTGAAACAATGTCTTATGTCTAGCTAGGGGCATAAACCAATAGCGCTTGTTGGGAGGCAACCCAATAGTTATCTTTATTTTTTCTTTTTATTTCCTTTTTAGGAGTGTTGACACAATTATGCTACTGTTATGGTTGTGTTTTTATGTATTAATTAGTGTTTGTGCCGAGTAAAACCTTTGGGATGATTTGGTTGATAGTTGATTTGATTTTGTGTCCATGCTAATTTTTGGAGTAGAGGAAAACATCCACACATAAATGAACGGATGATCATGGCAAATTTAGCTTTGTAAGCATTTTTCAGTAGCATGGCAATCCTAAGTACGTATACCATGGTAAAATTAGCACTTTAATTAAGTTGTTCAAAAACATGGAAAACTTCTTTAATTCTTAAGATGTTCAAACACATGACATCTTAAGATGTTCAAAAACATGGCAAACTTGCCATGGCAACTTAAGATGTTCAAAAACATTTCCAACTTAAGATTTTCAAAAACATGGCGAACTTGCCATGGAAAACTTAGTATGTTCAAAAGCATGGCACACTTCTTTAATTAAGTTATTCAAAAACATGCCAAACTTCTTTAATTTAGATGTTCAAAAACATGGCAAACTTGCCATGACAACTTAAGATGTTCAAAAACATGACATCTTAAGATGTTAAAAAACATGGCAAACTTGCCATGGAAAAGTTAATATGTTCAAAAACATGGCAAACTTTTTTAATTAAGTTATTCAGAAACATGGCAAACTTCTTTAATTAAGTTGTTCAAAAACATGGCAAACTTCTTTAATTAATATGTTCAAAAACATGGCAAACTTGCCATGTCAACTTAGGATGTTCAAAATCATGACATCTTAATATGTTGAAAAACATGGCAAAGTTGCCATGGCAACTTAAGATGCTCAAAAACATTTGCAACTTAAGATTTTCAAAATACATGGCAAACTTGCCATGGAAAACTTAATAGGTTCAAAAACATGGCAAACTTCTTTAATTAAGTTATTCAAAAACATGGCAAACTTTCTTTAGTTTAGATGTTCAAATAAATGGCAAACAGGCCATGGCAACTTAAGATGTTAAAAAACATGACATCTTAAGATGTTAGAAAACATGTCAAACTTGACATGGCATTTTAAGATGTTAAAAAACATGACATATTGATGTTCAAAACATGGCAAACTTGCCATGGCAACCTAAATCAGTAATTTTATAAATGCATCTTTTACCATTGCAATTTCAATTGGACCCCTATGGCAAATTTTAATTTCACACCATGGCAATTTTTAATTAAGACCCCATGGCAAATTTACATGTGCATTTTTGTCATGTCAATTTTTGTTCATAGTTTTGTGTTGATTTACACACTCGGCAGTTTTCTCATACAAAGCATGCCAATTTTAATTGGAATATGATGTTGGCAAAATTATATTATGGCCTATGGCAAATTTATTTTTATTACCATGGCATTTTTATTGTTTGAACTATGGCAAATTCATACTTCATAATACGACAAACAAATTGTACAAGTGTGAACCCATATTAGCTAAGTTTCCCATGATATATAGAACATTTTCCATCAAAGATTGACACGGCCAATGGCAAAAACTTTTAAATCTACCTGTTTTCTCATTTAATATCATATTGTGAAACTTTTCCAGTGCATGTTGTTTTCTCTGTTTTTTACCATGACAAATTTATTTTTATATTCTACGACAAATTCATCGAGTATGCCATGAATTGTTTTTTAATTGTGTCATGACATTTTTGTCCCTGTTTTTTTACTTTTCGTTTTTTGCATGCAAGTAATTTATGTGTTTGAAAGATGCCAAAGTTTAAGTAATTTTGATCTATTGATATGGCATTTCTCGGAAATCTTTTTGTACCATCCTATATGTCCATTTTTAATGTGTTTTTTCACAATATGAAGGAAAATTTTTGCACACTCATATGTCACCAAGTGTGTTTGAACATCATGGCAACCTCATGAATTTTCTTTTGTAATATAACTTCTTTTCATAAATATAGGTTCTAAATATATGGTATTTGTTCATTAGAGCATGGCAACTTTTTGTCGCGTACTATGGATTTTATAGATCATTCAAGGATAGTTTTCTTGGTCCAGTGCATTTTTAGGCCTATTTTGTTTCTCTCTATTTTTTTGGAGAGGCAGTACCAGTTTTTGGGCCTGCAGAAAATGCAATTCTTTGTTTTTTTATTCTTAATTCATTGCCATTTTTGGGCTGGTCCGTTCGATCCATTGGGCTGGTCCGATGAAGGCGACTGGGAGAGGTAACGAAATCGTTCGTTCGGTCCTCTCTCCTGGATTTAATAAAACGTCCAATCTAATTCCTCCCCTCCCTAAATGTTAGGGTATTAACGAGGTCCAAAATTGAAGGTGTGACTGGTCGGCCAATGGTGCATTTTCACGGTCCTTGCTTGCCCCCGTTGAGAGTCTTCTCGTGCCTCACGTCTCTGCCCCTCTCCCTCTCTCTCTCCGGTGGTTCTGCCGTCCGGCGTGAGGATGGGTTAGGTGGTTGGCCTCCTGTTCATAGTAGTTTTAGGTTTAGTAGTACTGTGAGACTTGCCTCCGTGGCATTTGGCTTTATGCCGTTTTGGATCTCTCCATCGACGCGTCCGGGCAGCGTCTAGTGGTCTCCGGCTGCCTCCCAGGCTTGTCGTCCATGGTGGACGGAGGCAGTTGGGAGTGGATCTGGCACGAGCTCTCTTCCCCTAATAAGCCCGAGGTCTTCTCAGATATCGAGGATTGCCCTCTGCATCAGCTTGCTCTTTCAGGTCACTTTGGTCGTGGATGAGGAGCAGGGGTGTTGCAGATACATGAAGCTTGCAGGTCGTGTTCGAGCATATCAGCAGCTGATTCCATGGTGGAGCGACGACGCCCTTGGTTGGCTGCCGGTCTCCGCTGGCTCGCTGCTTCTTCTGGCTGAATGGCGGCCGAATCCATTCCTCCCGGCGTGTGTGCCTTATGGAAGGCAGATTTAGCTGCGGTTCAGAGGCCGTGGTGTGCAGCTGATGCAGCCATGGCAATTTCGTCACGCCAAGTGGTTCGTCCCCGGCGACGGCGAGGTTCAATCCGGGCGGTGGCTGCTAGGGACCCGATCACGTTTCTTGCTTTCAGTTTGGGGTCCTCCATGTAAAAGTCAGGGGCTTAGTTGAAATTTCCTGTTTCATTTGGATCCTGATGTAAAATGTGCTTTGATGCTTATCTAATGAAAGACTGGGTCCTTCGGGACCCTTCTGCTGTTCAAAAAAAAAGGTGTGACTGGTCACTTGGACGTATGCATGGCTTTATATGCACTAAAGTTCACACGTTCGCCAATCCCTCATTTTACACATGCATCCTTATTCAAACCCGGAACTTTTCTTCCATGTGTTTTTATAGAATCCCACAGGCCAAAGGAGACTAAAAAACTGGAAAAGGGATGGTTTTCAAAATCCAACATAAGACATCTCCAACAGTGACCTGCAAATTTCCTCCTACATCCGCCCGTGGAAAGGGGGCCCAGTCCACAGCACGGATACCGAAGGCCGCCATCCAACCATAGTCGCATACATTGCAAACACTTTTTCAACAAATCGGATGAAATTTATGCAAACATGGGCGGATTTCATATAAACATGACATATTTAATACAATATGGACAAAAATGATTACATTTTGGACGTGTTTTTAACTAAAAGGATAAAACTATGTGCACGTACGGGCGCGCGGAGCTCCACTCCGGCGACATGGATATACTACACTAGTCTATGATTGGCCACGGAGGATCACTTTGTCTTCCTCATGGACTACGGGAGCCCCGGATGTATATTCTTCCCTCGTATCTTCACTATGTCCGGTTGCACCGCTCATCGAGGTGACAAAGAGGGTGCTTCATCCGGAGGGGAAGGGGGTCCGCTTTCGTGGAGCCCAGGATGGCCTGACAATGGTCTGAGATCAAGAAGAAACCGGACATGTCACCGGTTGTACAAGCCGGCGATGGCTATTTTGGAGTCCAAGCAGTGGCGGCCTGACATATTATTCTTTCCCTCGATGTTGCCAAGATGGACGCGACATCCACCAACTCGTCGATCTCCGTGCAACCGACATCTTTCTCTGTTGGCAAGGCGTGGTTACGTTGACGGCGGATGGCGCGGTCGCAGGCATAGGATGCGCAGTACGACGCGACGTCATCCACGGCTGCGACGATGCCTTTGCCATCGTGTCGTCCTGGAGCAACTCGCTGCTCCTCCATGAGCTGGCTTGGAGCGGCGAAGTGCTGAACCACGCGCCAGCTTGGGGCGGCAACTTCCTCCGTCGGGCCAGGTGATGAACCCCAGCCGACTTTTGTGCCAGAGCACTGCTCTTCCTGCTCGTGTGGAGCCATAAAAAGGGTGAAGAAAATGGTGAAAGGAGGAGATGGGGAGCAAACTTGGTGGAGCGATTCTTGCGCAACGTTTGGCCTCGTTTAAATAGAGGACAGACAGGAGGAGCTTGTCTGGCGTTGCGTTTAATGTCGGCCCGCTCGTGAATGGGCATGTGGCCGGGTTAGGTTCCTCGGCTTCCACGCGGGTTTAATGGAGGCGTTTGAATGCGACGAGAAGGCTTGCTCAGCCGAGCGTGCAGCAGGCGGCGCCTTCGGCCGGCTCACCGCTTCAATGGCAGATGCAGCGAAACGTCGCGTTCGCCCTGAGCCGTCTTCAATGTGGAGCGGGCCTTTTACAGTGGCATGAATACGGGCAGTTAGCTCTAAGCGGGAACGCGTGCGGGCGAGGAAAAAGAGGTTTGGGTGGACCAGGGCGGTCAGAAGCCGGCATGAGAGCGATCTGGACTCCCGCAAAGCCTTTTAATTTGTCTTAGTTTTGCGGGAGAAAGTACGTGCGGACCACCTTGAATGGACCGCATTAGATGGCTTTCCATATGATGTTTGGACAACCTGATCCGAACCCATGCGGGAGGTTTGCGGGTCGGCGACGACCACACACACCCCCATTCGTGTAGTACCTCCCATCCGGAACCACCTTGACACGCGTTGCACCAGGGACACGTTAGGTGCTCCCGAGACCACACTACCACTACACAGTCACTTGTACACATGTTTGGTTACATATTCAAAATGGATGAATCTAATGCAGCAACACCCCTATTAAACCAGATTGACTATTGTATTGCTATTTGCCGATATCACTCATGATATATTTTATAGAACTAAACAAAGAACATATGAGCTGTAAAATCAAGCTTTTTTTTTCTTTTACAATGTTGCAACACATGGGGCCATAAGCTAGAGACATGGAAGGATTTTTTTTCTTCCATTGGAACGCACATGCATGTTTTAGCGACAAAATCTTCATTTATTGACTGTGTATAATATTACGTCTTATATGCAAAAGCTGGAAGAGATCTTCCAGATTAGAGTTGTCGGGGGGCAATGAACAATGGATTATGGATGCCTCCTCAATGAAAGTATGGTACTTCACTTTTCCCCCTTTTGTTGGTTTTACAAGTGACTGTGTAGATTTGTTTAGTTAATGGTATGTTAAAACTTGATGATATTTCTAGGAGTTGAACCAAGTTATCCCATGATACTTCATCTGAAGAAGTCAATGATTTGATGATGAGTGGTTTTTATCAATCGCAAACATTTGAGTATCTATGGTGTTTTAAGCTAGTTGCTCCATCAACGGTGGTGGTGAACTTAGAATTGGGAGGTCGAGGAAGAAAAAGAGTGAATTAGCATTCTTCCCGGAAGATAAAGAGATTGACTTAGTTGTACAAAAGCCAAGTACCTTTATTCTTGTGCATGAATTTGACTACATAATTTGAGAAGCTAGGGACATCTTTGAATTTTATAAGCTAGATTTTAAGCACCCTCCAGTAGAAGAGATCCTTCATGATAAAGGCACCATACGTAGGTTGGAATCTTATGATTATTTTGCTTATGATGAGTATTAGAAAGAGAGTTTGTATGCCCAACTAATTAAAACCTTATACATCAATACTTGTGATAAATTTGAATGGATTACTAAAGGTATTGATGAGGGCTTTAATGAAGAGTGGTTTGAAAGCATGGCTAGGGATCCTATTGATGATGATATACATGTCTAATATGAGGATCTTTATGGTGATGATTCGGAATTTGAAGTTGTGAATGTTAAAATTACCGAACAAAGTCCTTCTATTTATTTAAGTTCTCCTATAGGAAATTAGAACATGAAGATAGAGAATTAATGAGAAAGATTATGGATGAAGAAATAAAAACAGATTTGGGAACGAAGGATGACAACACTTGAAACAATGTCTTATGTCTAGCTAGGGGCATAAACCAATAGCGCTTGTTGGGAGGCAACCCAATAGTTATCTTTATTTTTTCTTTTTATTTCCTTTTTAGGAGTGTTGACACAATTATGCTACTGTTATGGTTGTGTTTTTATGTATTAATTAGTGTTTGTGCCGAGTAAAACCTTTGGGATGATTTGGTTGATAGTTGATTTGATTCTGTGTCCATGCTAATTTTTGGAGTAGAGGAAAACATCCACACATAAATGAACGGATGATCATGGCAAATTTAGCTTTGTAAGCATTTTTCAGTAGCATGGCAATCCTAAGTACGTATACCATGGTAAAATTAGCACTTTAATTAAGTTGTTCAAAAACATGGAAAACTTCTTTAATTCTTAAGATGTTCAAACACATGACATCTTAAGATGTTCAAAAACATGGCAAACTTGCCATGGCAACTTAAGATGTTCAAAAACATTTCCAACTTAAGATTTTCAAAAACATGGCGAACTTGCCATGGAAAACTTAATATGTTCAAAAGCATGGCACACTTCTTTAATTAAGTTATTCAAAAACATGCCAAACTTCTTTAATTTAGATGTTCAAAAACATGGCAAACTTGCCATGACAACTTAAGATGTTCAAAAACATGACATCTTAAGATGTTAAAAAACATGGCAAACTTGCCATGGAAAAGTTAATATGTTCAAAAACATGGCAAACTTTTTTAATTAAGTTATTCAGAAACATGGCAAACTTCTTTAATTAAGTTGTTCAAAAACATGGCAAACTTCTTTAATTAATATGTTCAAAAACATGGCAAACTTGCCATGTCAACTTAGGATGTTCAAAATCATGACATCTTAATATGTTGAAAAACATGGCAAAGTTGCCATGGCAACTTAAGATGCTCAAAAACATTTGCAACTTAAGATTTTCAAAATACATGGCAAACTTGCCATGGAAAACTTAATAGGTTCAAAAACATGGCAAACTTCTTTAATTAAGTTATTCAAAAACATGGCAAACTTTCTTTAGTTTAGATGTTCAAATAAATGGCAAACAGGCCATGGCAACTTAAGATGTTAAAAAACATGACATCTTAAGATGTTAGAAAACATGTCAAACTTGACATGGCATTTTAAGATGTTAAAAAACATGACATATTGATGTTCAAAACATGGCAAACTTGCCATGGCAACCTAAATCAGTAATTTTATAAATGCATCTTTTACCATTGCAATTTCAATTGGACCCCTATGGCAAATTTTAATTTCACACCATGGCAATTTTTAATTAAGACCCCATGGCAAATTTACATGTGCATTTTTGTCATGTCAATTTTTGTTCATAGTTTTGTGTTGATTTACACACTCGGCAGTTTTCTCATACAAAGCATGCCAATTTTAATTGGAATATGATGTTGGCAAAATTATATTATGGCCTATGGCAAATTTATTTTTATTACCATGGCATTTTTATTGTTTGAACTATGGCAAATTCATACTTCATAATACGACAAACAAATTGTACAAGTGTGAACCCTTATTAGCTAAGTTTCCCATGATATATAGAACATTTTCCATCAAAGATTGACACGGCCAATGGCAAAAACTTTTAAATCTACCTGTTTTCTCATTTAATATCATATTGTGAAACTTTTCCAGTGCATGTTGTTTTCTCTGTTTTTTACCATGACAAATTTATTTTTATATTCTACGACAAATTCATCGAGTATGCCATGAATTGTTTTTTAATTGTGTCATGACATTTTTGTCCCTGTTTTTTTACTTTTCGTTTGTTGCATGCAAGTAATTTATGTGTTTGAAAGATGCCAAAGTTTAAGTAATTTTGATCTATTGATATGGCATTTCTCAGAAATTTTTTGTACCATCCTATATGTCCATTTTATTGTGTTTTTTCACAATATGAAGGAAAATTTTTGCACACTCATATGTCACCAAGTGTGTTTGAACATCATGGCAACCTCATGAATTTTTTTTTTGTAATATAACTTCTTTTCATAAATATAGGTTCTAAATATATGGTATTTGTTCATTAGAGCATGGCAACTTTTTGTCGCGTACTATGGATTTTATAGATCATTCAAGGATAGTTTTCTTGGTCCAGTGCATTTTTAGGCCTATTTTGTTTCTCTCTATTTTTTTGGAGAGGCAGTACCAGTTTTTAGGCCTGCAGAAAATGCAATTCTTTGTTTTTTTATTCTTAATTCATTGCCATTTTTGGGCTGGTCCGTTCGATCCATTGGGCTGGCCCGATGAAGGCGAGTGGGAGAGGTAACGAAATCGTTCGTTCAGTCCTCTCTCCTGGATTTAATAAAACGTCCAATCTAATTCCTCCCCTCCCTAAATGTTAGGGTATTAACGAGGTCCAAAATTGAAGGTGTGACTGGTCGGCCAATGGTGCATTTTCACGGTCCTTGCTTGCCCCCGTTGAGAGTCTTCTCGTGCCTCACGTCTCTGCCCCTCTCCCTCTCTCTCTCCGGTGGTTCTGCCGTCCGGCGTGAGGATGGGTTAGGTGGTTGGCCTCCTGTTCATAGTAGTTTTAGGTTTAGTAGTACTGTGAGACTTGCCTCCATGGCATTTGGCTTTATGCCGTTTTGGATCTCTCCATCGACGCGTCCGGGCAGCGTCTGGTGGTCTCCGGCTGCCTCCCAGGCTTGTCGTCCATGGTGGACGGAGGCAGTTGGGAGTGGATCTGGCACGAGCTCTCTTCCCCTAATAAGCCCGAGGTCTTCTCAGATATCAAGGATTGCCCTCTGCAGCAGCTTGCTCTTTCAGGTCACTTTGGTCGTGGATGAGGAGCAGGGGTGTTGCAGATACATGAAGCTTGCAGGTCGTGTTCGAGCATATCAGCAGCTGATTCCATGGTGGAGCGACGACGCCCTTGGTTGGCTGCCGGTCTCCGCTGGCTCGCTGCTTCTTCTGGCTGAATGGCGGCCGAATCCATTCCTCCCGGCGTGTGTGCCTTATGGAAGGCAGATTTAGCTGCGGTTCAGAGGCCGTGGTGTGCAGATGATGCAGCCATGGCGATTTCGTCACGCCAAGTGGTTCGTCCCCGGCGGCGGCGAGGTTCAATCCGGGCGGTGGCTGCTAGGGACCCGATCACGTTTCTTGCTTTCAGTTTGGGGTCCTCCATGTAAAAGTCAGGGGCTTAGTTGCAATTTCCTGTTTCATTTGGATCCTGATGTAAAATGTGCTTTGATGCTTATCTAATGAAAGACTGGGTCCTTCGGGACCCTTCTGCTGTTCAAAAAAAAGGTGTGACTGGTCACTTGGACGTATGCATGGCTTTATATGCACTAAAGTTCACACGTTCGCCAATCCCTCATTTTACACATGCATCCTTATTCAAACCCGGAACTTTTCTTCCATGTGTTTTTGTACAATCCCACAGGCCAAAGGAGACTAAAAAACTGGAAAAGGGATGGTTTTCAAAATCCAACATAAGACATCTCCAACAGTGACCTGCAAATTTCCTCCTACATCCGCCCGTGGAAAGGGGGCCCAGTCCACAGCACGGATACCGAAGGCCGCCATCCAACCATAATCGCATAGATTGCAAACACTTTTTCAACAAATCGGATGAAATTTATGCAAACATGGGTGGATTTCATATAAACATGACATATTTAATACAAGATGGACAAAAATGATTACATTTTGGACCTGTTTTTAACTAAAAGGATAAAACTATGTGCACGTACGGGCGCGCGGAGCTCCACTCCGGCGACATGGATATACTACACTAGTCTATGATCGGCCACGGAGGATCACTTTGTCTTCCTCATGGACTACGGGAGCCCCGGATGTATATTCTTCCCTCGTATCTTCACTATGTCCGGTTGCACCGCTCATCGAGGTGACAAAGAGGGTGCTTCATCCGGAGGGGAAGGGGGTCCGCTTTCGTGGAGCCCAGGATGGCCTGACAATGGTCTGAGATCAAGAAGAAACCGGACATGTCATCGGTTGTACAAGCCGACGATGGCTATTTTGGAGTCCAAGCAGCGGCAGCCTGACATATTATTCTTTCCCTCGATGTTGCCAAGATGGACGCGACATCCACCAACTCGTCGATCTCCGTGCAACCGACATCTTTCTCTGTTGGCAAGGCGTGGTTACGTTGACGGCGGATGGCGCGGTCGCAGGCATAGGATGCGCAGTACGACGCGACGTCATCCACGGCTGCGACGATGCCTTTGCCATCGTGTCGTCCTGGAGAAACTCGCTGCTCCTCCACGAGCTGGCTTGGAGCGGCGAAGTGCTGAACCACGCGCCAGCTTGGGGCGGCAACTTCCTCCGTCGGGCCAGGTGATGAACCCCAGCCGACTTTTGTGCCAGAGCACTGCTCTTCCTGCTCGTGTGGAGCCATAAAAAGGGTGAAGAAAATGGTGAAAGGAGGAGATGGGGAGCAAACTTGGTGGTGCGATTCTTGCGCAACGTTTGGCCTCGTTTAAATAGAGGACAAACAGGAGGAGCTTGTCTGGCGTTGCGTTTAATGTCGGCCCGCTCGTGAATGGGCATGTGGCTGGGTTAGGTTCCTCGGCTTCCACGCGGGTTTAATCGAGGCGTTTGAATGCGACGAGAAGGCTTGCTCAGCCGAGCGTGCAGCAGGCGGCGCCTTCAGCCGGCTCACCGCTTCAATGGCAGATGCAGCGAAACGTCGCGTCCGCCCTGAGCCGTCTTCAATGTGGAGCGGGCCTTTTACAGTGGCATGAATACGGGCAGTTAGCGCTAAGCGGGAACGCGTGCGGGCGAGGAAAAAGAGGTTTGGGTGGACCAGGGCGGTCAGAAGCCGACATGAGAGCGATCCGGACTCCCGCAAAGCCTTTTAATTTGTCTTAGTTTTGCGGGAGAAAGTACGTGCGGACCACCTTGAATGGACCGCATTAGATGGCTTTCCATATGATGTTTGGACAACCTGATCCGAACCCATGCGGGAGGTTTGCGGGTCGGCGACGACCACACACACCCCCATTCGTGTAGTACCTCCCATCCGGAACCACCTTGACACGCGTTGCACCAGGGACACGTTAGGTGCTCCCGAGACCACACTACCACTACACAGTCACTTGTACACATGTTTGGTTACATATTCAAAATGGATGAATCTAATGCAGCAACACCCCTATTAAACCAGATTGACTATTGTATTGCTATTTGCCGATATCACTCATGATATATTTTATAGAACTAAACAAAGAACATATGAGCTGTAAAATCAAGCTTTTTTTTCTTTTACAATGTTGCCACACATGGGGCCATAAGCTAGAGACATGGAAGGATTTTTTTTCTTCCATTGGAACGCACATGCATGTTTTAGCGACAAAATCTTCATTTATTGACTGTGTATAATATTACGTCTTATATGCAAAAGCTGGAAGAGATCTTCCAGATTAGAGTTGTCGGGGGGCAATGAACAATGGATTATGGATGCCTCCTCAATGAAAGTATGGTACTTCGCTTTTCCCCCTTTTGTTGGTTTTACAAGTGACTGTGTAGATTTGTTTAGTTAATGTTATGTTAAAACTTGATGATATTTCCAGGAGTTGAACCAAGTTATCCCATGATACTTCATCTGAAGAAGTCAATGATTTGATAATGAGTGGTTTTTATCAATCGCAAACATTTGAGTATCTATGGTGTTTTAAGCTAGTTGCTCCATCAACGGTGGTGGTGAACTTAGAATTGGGAGGTCGAGGAGGAAAAAGAGTGAATTAGCATTCTTCCCGGAAGATAAAGAGATTGACTTAGTTGTACAAAAGCCAAGTACCTTTATTCTTGTGCATGAATTTGACTACATAATTTGAGAAGCTAGGGACATCTTTGAATTTTATAAGCTAGATTTTAAGCACCCTCCAGTAGAAGAGATCCTTCATGATAAAGGCACCATACGTAGGTTGGAATCTTATGATTATTTTGCTTATGATGAGTATTAGAAAGAGAGTCTGTATGCCCAACTAATTAAAACCTTATACATCAATACTTGTGATAAATTTGAATGGATTACTAAAGGTATTGATGAGGGCTTTAATGAAGAGTGGTTTGAAAGCATGGCTAGGGATCCTATTGATGATGATATACATGTCTAATATGAGGATCTTTATGGTGATGATTCAGAATTTGAAGTTGTGAATGTTAAAATTACCGAAAAAAGTCCTTCTATTTATTTAAGTTCTCCTATAGGAAATTAGAACATGAGGATAGAGAATTAATGAGAAAGATTATGGATGAAGAAATAAAAACAGATTTGGGAACGAGGATGACAACACTTGAAACAATGTCTGATGTCTAGCTAGGGGCATAAACCAATATCGCTTGTTGGGAGGCAACCCAATAGTTATCTTTATTTTTTTCTTTTTATTTCCTTTTTAGGAGTGTTGACACAATTATGCTACTGTTATGGTTGTGTTTTTATGTATTAATTAGTGTTTGTGCCGAGTAAAACCTTTGGGATGATTTGGTTGATAGTTGATTTGATTCTGTGTCCATGCTAATTTTTGGAGTAGAGGAAAACATCCACACATAAATGAACGAATGATCATGGCAAATTTAGCTTTGTAAGAATTTTTCAGTAGCATGGCAATCCTAAGTACGTATACCATGGTAAAATTAGCACTTTAATTAAGTTGTTCAAAAACATGGAAAACTTCTTTAATTCTTAAGATGTTCAAACACATGACATCTTAAGATGTTCAAAAACATGGCAAACTTGCCATGGCAACTTAAGATGTTCGAAAACATTTCCAACTTAAGATTTTCAAAAACATGGTGAACTTGCCATGGAAAACTTAATATGTTCAAAAGCATGGCACACTTCTTTAATTAAGTTATTCAAAAACATGCCAAACTTCTTTAATTTAGATGTTCAAAAACATGGCAAACTTGCCATGACAACTTAAGATGTTCAAAAACATGACATCTTAAGATGTTAAAAAACATGGCAAACTTGCCATGGAAAAGTTAATATGTTCAAAAACATGGCAAACTTTTTTAATTAAGTTATTCAGAAACATGGCAAACTTCTTTAATTAAGTTGTTCAAAAACATGGCAAACTTCTTTAATTAAGTTGTTCAAAAACATGGCAAACTTCTTTAATTAATATGTTCAAAAACATGGCAAACTTGCCATGTCAACTTAGGATGTTCAAAATCATGACATCTTAATATGTTGAAAAACATGGCAAAGTTGCCATGGCAACTTAAGATGCTCAAAAACATTTGCAACTTAAGATTTTCAAAATACATGGCAAACTTGCCATGGAAAACTTAATAGGTTCAAAAACATGGCAAACTTCTTTAATTAAGTTATTCAAAAACATGGCAAACTTTCTTTAGTTTAGATGTTCAAATAAATGGCAAACAGGCCATGGCAACTTAAGATGTTAAAAAACATGACATCTTAAGATGTTAGAAAACATGTCAAACTTGACATGGCATTTTAAGATGTTAAAAAACATGACATATTGATGTTCAAAACATGGCAAACTTGCCATGGCAACCTAAATCAGTAATTTTATAAATGTATCTTTTACCATTGCAATTTCAATTGGACCCCTATGGCAAATTTTAATTTCACACCATGGCAATTTTTAATTAAGACCCCATGGCAAATTTACATGTGCATTTTTGTCATGTCAATTTTTGTTCATAGTTTTGTGTTGATTTACACACTCGGCAGTTTTCTCATACAAAGCATGCCAATTTTAATTGGAATATGATGTTGGCAAAATTATATTATGGCCTATGGCAAATTTATTTTTATTACCATGGCATTTTTATTGTTTGAACTATGGCAAATTCATACTTCATAATACGACAAACAAATTGTACAAGTGTGAACCCTTATTAGCTAAGTTTCCCATGATATATAGAACATTTTCCATCAAAGATTGACACGGCCAATGGCAAAAACTTTTAAATCTACCTGTTTTCTCATTTAATATCATATTGTGAAACTTTTCCAGTGCATGTTGTTTTCTCTGTTTTTTACCATGACAAATTTATTTTTATATTCTACGACAAATTCATCGAGTATGCCATGAATTGTTTTTTAATTGTGTCATGACATTTTTGTCCCTGTTTTTTTACTTTTCATTTGTTGCATGCAAGTAATTTATGTGTTTGAAAGATGCCAAAGTTTAAGTAATTTTGATCTATTGATATGGCATTTCTCAGAAATCTTTTTGTACCATCCTATATGTCCATTTTTAATGTGTTTTTTCACAATATGAAGGCAAATTTTTGCACACTCATATGTCACCAAGTGTGTTTGAACATCATGGCAACCTCATGAATTTTTTTTTGTAATATAACTTCTTTTCATAAATATAGGTTCTAAATATATGGTATTTGTTCATTAGAGCATGGCAACTTTTTGTCGCATACTATGGATTTTATAGATCATTCAAGGATAGTTTTCTTGGTCCAGTGCATTTTTAGGCCTATTTTGTTTCTCTGTATTTTTTTGGAAAGGCAGTACCAGTTTTTGGGCCTGCAAAAAATGCAATTCTTTGTTTTTTTATTCTTAATTCATTGCCATTTTTGGGCTGGTCCGTTCGATCCATTGGGCTGGCCCGATGAAGGCGAGTGGGAGAGGTAACGAAATCGTTCGTTTGGTCCTCTCTCCTGGATTTAATAAAACGTCCAATCTAATTCCTCCCCTCCCTAAATGTTAGGGTATTAACGAGGTCCAAAATTGAAGGTGTGACTGGTCGGCCAATGGTGCATTTTCACGGTCCTTGCTTGCCCCCGTTGAGAGTCTTCTCGTGCCTCACGTCTCTGCCCCTCTCCCTCTCTCTCTCCGGTGGTTCTGCCGTCCGGCGTGAGGATGGGTTAGGTGGTTGGCCTCCTGTTCATAGTAGTTTTAGGTTTAGTAGTACTGTGAGACTTGCCTCCGTGGCATTTGGCTTTATGCCGTTTTGGATCTCTCCATCGACGCGTCCGGGCAGCGTCTGGTGGTCTCCGGCTGCCTCCCAGGCTTGTCGTTCATGGTGGACGGAGGCAGTTGGGAGTGGATCTGGCACGAGCTCTCTTCCCATAATAAGCCCGAGGTCTTCTCAGATATCGAGGATTGCCCTCTGCAGCAGCTTGCTCTTTCAGGTCACTTTGGTCGTGGATGAGGAGCAGGGGTGTTGCAGATACATGAAGCTTGCAGGTCGTGTTCGAGCATATCAGCAGCTGATTCCATGGTGGAGCGACGGCGCCCTTGGTTGGCTGCCGGTCTCCGCTGGCTCGCTGCTTCTTCTGGCTAAATGGCGGCCGAATCCATTCCTCCCGGCGTGTGTGCCTTATGGAAGGCGGATCCAGCTGCGGTTTGGAGGCCGTGGTGTGCAGCTGATGCGGCCATGGCGATTTCGTCACGCCAAGTGGTTCGTCCCCAGCGGCGGCGAGGTTCAATCCGGGTGGTGGCTGCTAGGGACCCGATCGCGTTTCTTGCTTTCAGTTTGGGGTCCTCCATGTAAAAGTCAGGGGCTTAGTTGCAATTTCCTGTTTCATTTGGATCCCGATGTAAAATGTGCTTTGATGCTTATCTAATGAAAGACTGGGTCCTTCGGGACCCTTCTGCTGTTCAAAAAAAAAAGGTGTGACTGGTCACTTGGACGTATGCATGGCTTTATATGCACTAAAGTTCACACGTTCGCCAATCCCTCATTTTACACATGCATTCTTATTCAAACCCGGAACTTTTCTTCCATGTGTTTTTATAGAATCCCACAGGCCAAAGGAGACTAAAAAACTGGAAAAGGGATGGTTTTCAAAATCCAACATAAGACATCTCCAACAGTGACCCGCAAATTTCCTCCTACATCCGCCCGTGGAAAGGGGGCCCAGTCCACATACACGGATACTGAAGGCCGCCATCCAACCATAGTCGCATACATTGCAAACACTTTTTCAACAAGTCGGATGAAATTTATGCAAACATGGGCGGATTTCATATAAACATGACATATTTAATACAAGACGGACAAAAATGGTTACATTTTGGACATGTTTTTAACTAAAAGGATAAAACTATGTGCACGTACGGGCGCGCGGAGCTCCACTCCGGCGACATGGATATACTACACTAGTCTATGATCGGCCACAGAGGATCACTTTGTCTTCCTCATGGACTACGGGAGCCCCGGATGTATATTCTTCCCTCGTATCTTCACTATGTCTGGTTGCACCGCTCATCGAGGTGACAAAGAGGGTGCTTCATCCGGAGGGGAAGGGGGTCCGCTTTCGTGGAGCCCAGGATGGCCTGACAATGGTCTGAGATCAAGAAGAAATCGGACATGTCACCGGTTGTACAAGCCGGCGATGGCCATTTTGGAATCCAAGCAGCGGCGGCCTAACATATTCTTCTTTCCCTCGATGTTGCCAAGATGGACGCGACATCCACCAACTCGTCGATCTCCGTGCAACCGACATCTTTCTCTGTTGGCAAGGCATGGTTACATTGACGGCGGATGGCGCGGTCGCAGGCATAGGATGCGCAGTACGACGCGATGTCATCCACGGCGCGACGATGCCTTTGCCATCGTGTCGTCCTGGAGCAACTCGCTGCTCCTCCACGAGCTGGCTTGGAGCGGCGAAGTGCTGAACCACGCGCCAGCTTGGGGCTGCAACTTCCTCCGTCGGGCCAGGTGATGAACCCCAGCCGACTTTTATGCCAGAGCGCTGCTCTTCCTGCTCGTGTGGAGCCATAAAAGGGTGAGGAAAATGGTGAAAGGAGGAGATGGGGAGCAAACTTGGTGGTGCGATTCTTGCGCAACGTTTGGCCTCGTTTAAATAGAGGACAGACAGGAGGAGCTTGCCTGGCGTTGCGTTTAATGTCGGCCCGCTCGTGAACGGGCATGTGGCCGGGTTAGGTTCCTCGGCTTCCACGCGGGTTTAATGGAGGCGTTTGAATGCGACGAGAAGGCTTGCTCAGCCGAGCGTGCAGCAGGCGGCGCCTTCGGCCGGCTCACCGCTTCAATGGCAGATGCAGCGAAACGTCGCGTCCGCCCTGAGCCGTGTTCAATGTGGAGCGGGCCTTTTACAGTGGCATGAACACGGGCAGCTAGCGCTAGGCGGGAACGCGTGCGGGCGAGGAAAAAGAGGTTTGGGTGGACCAGGGCGGTCAGAAGCCGGCACGAGAGCGACCGGGACTCCCGCAAAGCCTCCTAATTTGTCTTAGTTTTGCGGGAGAAAGTACGTGCGGACCACGTTGAATGGACCGCATTAGATGGCTTTCCATATGATGTTTGGACAACGTGATCCGAACCCATGCGGGAGGTTTGCGGGTCGGCGACGACCACACACACCCCCATTCGTGTAGTACCTCCCATCCGGAACCACCTTGACACGCGTTGCACCAGGGACACGTTAGGTGCTCCCGAGACCACACTACCACTACACTCCCTGACGCACAGGATAGCTGGAATGATTCTCCACAGAGCCACACACCACGCGAGACGTGACGACGGCTACGTGAGTCTCACTCCGCCGGGTCACTCTCCGGTCTCCAGTATCCAGCTAGTAAAAAAGCGCAAAACAACACGGCCCGGAAAGGGAGCGGCCACACCGTAGACCGTAGACGGTAGACGGGACGTGTGGGCGAGGCCGTCCAGCCGAGCCAGAGGCCACCCGCACCGTCCGTTCCCGCGCCGCGCCCACACCCCACACCCCACACCCACGCTCGGCCGTGCTTCACATGGCGGGCAGAGCAGAGGAGGCCAAACCCAAGCCGCCGTTCTTCTCCACCACCTGATTCATCTCGCCCGCGCCCATAAAACCGACGCCCTGCGCTACAACAACCTCCAACAACCAGTGTCAGCAACAACAGTGCCCACCGCCCACAAGACCCTCAACTGAATTCACACCACGCCGGTGCCGTAGTCTCAACCCAGCTGCTCGTGCCGGTGCCAGCGGCAGCGAGAACGAGGAGCGATGCTGGTCAGGAGCGCGTCCACGCCGGTGCTCGGCGCGCTGCACGCGGCATCCGGGACCGGCGGCCACTCCCCGGCCGTCCACTTCGCCGAGTCCTCGCCCACGGTCGCCTACCACCCGCCGGCCATCTCCTGCAGCCTGTCCGCCGGCGGTGGCGGCGGCTCGGGCTCGGACCACGACCGCTCCCGCGGCGGCGGCCTGCGCCGCGCGTGCTCGGACGGCAACCTCGCCGCGCTGGGCGGCCCCGCGGACGACCACCACCACCACCTGCCGCCGCGCTCCAGGCCGGCGCTCGAGACGATCCAGTCGTTCACGGCGCGCGACGGGGCCAGGGACGAGGAGGAGGAGGAGGAGGACGACGACGCTGACCAAGAGACGAGCTTTGGGCAGTTCGGCTTCGGCAGCACGTACGCGCAGGAGCACCCGCTGTTCCTGGCCAGGGGCCTCGGGATCGACCGGCTGGGCTCGGGCCTGCTGAGCGCCGACTGCGGGGGCGGCATCGACGGCGGCGCCGGGGGCGGCTACCTGGCGGCCTCCGGCGGCGGGGGAGGGGACCGCTCCGGCATCGAGATCCACTACAAGAGGCTCATCGGCGAGGACCCCTGCAACGGCCTCTTCCTCAGGAACTACGCGCAGTTCCTCTACCAGGTACGTACAGTACCACCCTCGCCGCTCTGCTCCGGCGCCGCCATTGCCGCCGCGGCCGGCGACTGCAGTTCAGAACTCAGATCCGGAGATGAATGTTCTAACAAAGGCGCCGGCCGACGCGATGATCGGAATGTTGCAGGTGAAAGGGGATCGGCGGAGGGCGGAGGAGTACTACTCCCGCGCGATCCTGGCGGACCCCGACGACGGCGAGCTGCTGTCGGAGTACGCGAGGCTGGTGTGGGAGGTGCACGGCGACGAGGAGCGCGCGTCCAGCTACTTCGACCGGGCGGCCAGGGCCGACCCGCACAACAGCCACGTCCTCGCCGCGCAGGCCGCCTTCCTGTGGGACACGGACGACGGCGCCGGGCCCGAGGACGACGATGCCATGAGCTACACCGGGTTCCCGGCCGCTCACCCGTCCATGGCTTCCGCCACGAGCTGAAAGAAAGGAACCTCGCCGCCGTGCCGTCCCTCTCTGAAGCTGACGTTGATCGGAGCTCGTGTGGTTGCTTGCTTCAGACCTTCAGTAGCAGACTACCAGTAGCAGATTCCCAATAATTGTACTGCCTGCTGTAGTGAACAAGTAGATTTCGCCGACCATTTCCAGTGCTGCATTTCGTCAGTCACTTGTTGGTTTACTGCGTTGCATTCCTTGAAACAATCAGTCTCACACCACTATGACCCGATTCAGTGCAGATCAAACGAATGATCAAACAGAGCAAATTGCCAGGAAAATCTAACCACAGAGTGGTCCTATTCAAATGTGACCCAAGATATGGTCCAGTGGTGTCAAGCCTCTGTCCCAGAGTTACACAACATACAGGCTGAAACAAACTTATTACCCAATCACCACCCTCATGTGGTTGCACTGAAGAAATGTCACACAGTACATATTGATCACAAAATAAACAGGGGCAGGATTTCGACGGATCTAGCAGCAAGGTTTCTCCGGCAAAGAAATCTGATCCCTACTTTCTTCCAGGAACAAGGCAGCTGCAGATGGGAGCAACATGAACTACGCTCGAGGCCCGGTCAGAGATCCTTGACGATTTCGATGCCCATGGACTTGGCCGTGCCGATGATGGACTTGCACAGGGCCTCCAGCGACATGTGCTTGCAGAACGGGTCAGATTGCTTCAGCTTCGCGATCTCGTAGACATGGCGGAGCGAGAGGGACGTCGCCATGTTGTGGCCCGGCCGGCTGCTCGCGGTCTCGATGCCCGCTGCCTTCTTGAGGAACCATGAGACCGAGGGCGACTTGACTACGAACTCAAAGGTGCTGTCCTTGTAGGCGGTCAGCGTGACTTGCATCGGAGTCTCCGCCTTGTACTTCTGTGTCCTGGCGTTGAAATCCTTGCAGAAGGCCATCAGATTGAGCCTGTAGAAACCCAGAGCTGGCCCGACAGGCGGTGCGGGGCGCGCAGCTCCAGCAGGAACTAGGAGGCGGATTGTCGCTAGAATAGGCTTCCGTGTTGCCACATCTTTAAGTGTTGCCATGTTGCTCTCCTTTAGCAGATCTGCAGTGAAAACCGGCATCAATCAATATGACAGGTTTACTAGGAACTACTTATCTCAAGTTATCAGTACCTAGTGGGATATAATAAGTAACTGAAATGAATATCCACTCAAAAGAGTAATTTAAGTGAAGAACAAACAAAGATTTCTGAAACAAAATGTTCTTATCAAAACAAAAGGTTTCTGAAGTAAACTCAAAGTGTTCTTAGTCCGCCTTCTTAGAAACTTGTCACTTGAAAAAGGTGTACAATTTCCAACAAACAAACTATGTGACGAACAATGGATGAACAACCATGCAATTTGTTGCAAAAATGTTCCCACATAATAAACTTTTCCTAAAGAGACTGTTTTAGTAAAGGGGGTTTCTTCAGCAAAAGCATGTGTCCAAGTCACAAAATGTAGTCTCCTCAGTTACTTCCCTCCAATCATTACCCTGAACTAAAACACCATTTAATAAACATAGCATAAGGCTACGATAGGCTAAATAACCATAATTGTATGTCTAAGTTACAAATTCAGACTTCGTCAGTTACTTGCCTCCAATCACTGCACTGAACTGAAAACACCATGTAACAGACATACTATAAGGGCAAGATATGTTAAATACCCACTAATTGTATGCCCTTTAGCACAGCCATAGGAACATAGCACAACACCTCCCACTTGGGAAAATTCAAACTACTAAGAACTTCCTAAAAATAGGCATGCCACAGCCGTTAATGTCTGAACTGTAACAAAGCAGGTACAGAAAAAAGTTCTTCCAAGCAATGTAATGCTTCAACCATGTTTCAGTATCTAAATAAACAAGATTCTACAATGAGCAAAGAAGCAGGTACAGAACTGTAACAAACCTCGTGATGCAATGGTATCTAAATAAACAAGATTCTACATTCACATTAAACACCAACTATCTGCAGGTCATTTTCCTGTAAATTGAGAAAAACGAGAAGGCTCCGGCTCTTCACCCCAAATGAGCAAAGAAACTGTTTTTGGAGGAGTTTAGTTAACAAAGGCATGCATCTAAGTGACAAATTCGGACTTCATATGTTACACACCACCAATCGTTAGTTCATTACTCTTGAACTGAAACGACACGTTGCAAACATACATTAGGCAAAGATATGCCTAATACAAAATAATTGCATGTCCTTTAGCACTGCCATAAGCATATAAAACAACACCTCCCGCCTAGAAAATACTACCAACTATAATGAGAAACTTCCTGAAAGTGGCATGGCACGGCAGTCAATTAACAGTCTGGAACTACACTAGCATCTGCTGATAGCCCAGGCAACGAAGCAAGTACACAGGACAAGGTTCTTCCTAGCAATGTAATGCTTGCTTGGAGCCAGTTTGAACCGAACCTCTTGGTGTCGTGGCATCTAAATAAACAAGATTTCTAGATTCACATTGAACACTAGCTAGCTATCTGCAGGCTGTTCTCAGGGATAAAAAAAAGGGTCATGGCTGACCCCAAATTGTGACCAAGGCTGAAACAGCCTATCATTTTATTTTAACCCAAAATTCTCACTGAAGCTACTACTAATAGACAGGTCAAATAATTTCTTGGCATGATCATGGACATTCTCTAACACTGAAGATGTAGCAGGGCACGGAAAACTTCACAAAGAATTTCAAGTCTGCCGCCAAGAAGGAGCACTCTCTGCAGCAGGAGTTCCAGCACGGCGTTCCTTCAGATCTAAACACGCAAATCTATTCAGACGCCATGGATGGATACACGCCAATGACATGAAGGGGATACCAAAATGGCGGCATTCTTCGCGGCCGCGGGCGATGGGCCAGAGTTTCTCTCGGGACGAGAACCTGAGTTCCGATCCCGTTGTGACGGAGCAACACTAACCTGCGTGTACGTCGTCCGGTCGCCCGCCGCCGTAGTTGCCGCCGGCCAGCCAGCCGCCTGCCGCACGGGGAGCAAAGCACGGACGAAGGTTGGAGAATGACTGCGGCTGGGCCAAAACCCTAAATCGGCCTTCTGTCGTCACATTATGCAGACCCAACAAGGGGAAGGAGGGCCGGGATGGGCTGGGAGTGTACAACAAGGGGAAGCTAGCCCACCAGAGCAGAGTGGGCCGGCCTGGCATAGTCGCACGAAGAAATGTGTATGTTGCTTTTCTTTTTTTAAACACAATACAAACGCGACACTCATACATATGCACACACATTCATCCCTATGACTTGCATGCACGCACGCACACCTTACCATATAAGCAGCTCGTCTTGAGATTGACGAAGTCGCCACATACGCCTTCGTAGTCGCGGAAACTTAAACCCTAATGGGCTAGGGATAGCAGCTGTCCTTCTAACCATCCAATCACAGATTGGTTCACATTTTTGAAAACATTTCAACACCCCTTATTAGATGGTAATCAAAGTAGCGTCACTTACTAGCACAGGTGTGATGGCGGGCTCATCAAAAAGCACTAGGGGTGAAAATCTAGCAATTCTAACCAATTCATTTACTACAAAATTTTCTTCTCTATGGCAGTGCTCCTACCGAACTTGAGAAAAATCTTGATCCATGTGATAACAATTGTTAAATATTGCTGACACCACCCCCGAGAAAAAATGAGTTCTATATGGAAGTCGAAACCATGATACTTCGCGAGAGATTGTACAGTCTTGTGCATAAAGTTATCAACTTTTTTCATAATGTTCTCAACTTTTTACGACACCCTATAGGGGTCATATAATGACAGTATGACACTATGCCAAGTTTCATAATTTTCGGACCTCATTTGCATAGTTTCTTAAATCCCAAAGCATTTTGCTTATTTTAATGGCTAAAAATTCATTTAATGCGCTAAAAATAGCAAGCCAACCCAAAAGTGTGACCTGACTATATTTATGCAGTAAATACAACCCCACAATAAAATAGAATACAAAATATAGCTCAAACAAACTAACACCATATGATTTGCAAAAAGTCCAAAAAGAAACATTAGTGGCGGGGAACTAAGAGTACACGACATTGCTAATATTTTTCACTGTTGGGGGTTTTTTGTCGGCCCGCCACTGGTTGCTAATACCTCTTTGACACTTGACCAAAAACGCAGGCGGCCAACCCAAACCCTTATTTCCACAGATCCCCTTCTCCTTTTCCTAGTGAAGAGCCTGCTGGCTTGGTCATCTCGTCGACACCTACGTCCAGCGCCGCCCCAGCCCCGTCCCTCTCATCTTCCTCGTATTCCCCTTTTCTTCTCCTAGCTAGCTATTC
>NC_041387.1:647364695-647372102 GCF_002162155.2 Triticum dicoccoides
AGGAGGGGCATCGGGGCAGGGCGCCACCGTATGTGGTTGGGGGTCCGCGTCACCAGCTGTGGGTAGGGTTTCACACCACCAGATGAGGGTGGGCTTCGCGCTGCCGGCACGTGGGGTGCACCTGGAGACTTTTGCTTGATAGGTGTTTGTGATAATGATTGTATAGAGGCAAAGACTTATAATTATGTTGTTCTTAATACATGTGAATGGGTTTTTTGATAATGTCTATAGGGGTAAAATGATTCATGTGCGTAACATGATGGTGTGCCAAATCTGTAAATTTGACAATGCAAACAACTTGTTATCTGGATTGTCATCCGGGCTCCACTTGAAGGAGGGATTCAAAGAATCAATAGTAATAACCTTTAACTTTAGCATACAATTGTAAACATATCTGTATTTCTTTTATTGTCTTTACATTAATTATTTACTGCAATTTTTCTATATTGTTGCATAGTGTATCCCATGCAACGTAAGGATGGAGTTCGATGATGCAAGATGTGGCACTGTGCTCTTTGAGGATAACGAGGAGCATTCATTCAAAGTTGAAGTGCACAAAGAACAAGAAAGGGACCTCGTATGCGATGATGGATGGGAGAAGTACATTACAGGATGAACTCATCAGAGGAGAGTATATATGTTTTTAGTTGAAGGAAGCGGTCCCCGGGTTAAGGATTTTTATATCAGCAGCCTTACTGAGGGTGATCCATTTGATTCTCCCAATTTCTCTCCAAGAATGAAGAAGCTTACAGAGAATGAGACCAGCAATCTCGGGGAGATCCTACCACCCACCGAGAACTTCCTGGGGGTGCCCTTTGTGCACCATTTGACTAAGACAAACATCGTCACACACATCATGGTATGATTTTAGTATTCTGTTCTTTTTTCTCTAACACTGTGGATATATCTAATTGCTATTTTTTTTGCTTTTAATCCAAAGGGGTCTTAAAAATTACATCTTCTTTGAAGGTGATTTCCGCTCTGAACATCCCGTTGTATGCCTTGGAGTAGGGCCCGTCACAACTGTTAGTACAAGACAGACAAAGAGGGGCGCATATCCTTCAATGAGTCCGGCTGTGAGGAGTTTCTCACATGAAAGAGACTGAGGGTTAGCATACCTGTGTCAATCACACTACGAAACAACGGCCACAAGACTTGCAGATGATGGTTGTCTTTGACCTAATTTAGAAACAGGCAGCAGGACAGGAATAAGGCAATGAAGTGGTTGCTAGTTTCTTAAGATGAATGATACATTGTTATTTTTGTTTGCATTCTAGTGGAACAAATATGGAGCATAGATGACTGCTTTGAAAATGGATAAAGATTGGTTCAACTATGTTAATAATTATTTGAGTATTTCACTCTTTACAAGTCATGTGTACAAACACTGCCACGACAACAATATTTTTTGGCCTGGATGCGCTACCAGTGGTGCTTTGGTCTGCTCGCAATTGCTACTATCACCTAGCAGCGGCGGACGCCCTTCTCACCATTGATGACCTATTAGCATCGGTGTGGGGTCAGTGGTGGACGCCCTCCACAACAAAGCCCAATATTGTTGAGTGCGGGCTTTTGGTGGCCGCGCTACAGGCAGGCCGGTATCCTGTGCGTCTGCTTGGGCCTGGGGATTCGGAACCCGTCAATTCGTGGCAGTGCTGTGGCAGGCCTAGTGAAGAGAATACAGTCCGTGATACGCCTATCTGCCGCACAGGCGTATTGTTCCACCCATTTCTTTTACCTGTTCGCACGCCTAGAAAAGACGACGTGTCCTGCACCAGAAAGGCTGGCCCATGTCCGTGACCTTATCCCTAACTCGTGAACAAGCCGTCGCCGCACACCTGCTCTGCCCCTCCGTCTCTCTCTCTCTCTCTCTCTCTCTCTCTCTCTCTCTCAAATCCGACGGCGGCACTGGTTTCTCTCCGGCGAGCATCTCCCTGGCCCCTTGTCAGATTCCAAGTTAACTGACGAAGTGTAAGTTCAGATATCGCTTCAGTCATATGGGAGATCCAACGGCTAGCGCGATCTTGCCTGATCCAACGGCTCTGACAGACCCTGTAGCTTTCTACCCGTGGCTGCTCCTTTACTGTTTACTGTAACTGTCGGTGCTGTAACTTTCAGTTGTAAGTGACTATATAAACCCACGCCCAGCCGCGTGCGGAGTAATGAAAAATCATATCAGAAATACCTAGCTACTTTCCCTTCTGTTCTTAGTTTTAGTAGTTATAGTAGATAAATTCCCCACTGATCGAGGGTACTCCACATCGGGAGTCAGTTCGAGCTGTAGATCCATGTTGGGATCTGACAATTGGTATCAGTAGCCATCGATCCTCGGCGGTGATCTGGTTCGTGGAGGCGTAGGCGGCGGTAGACAAATTCGGGCGCAGATCTGTAGCTTGAGATGCGGTTGCTGGGCTCAATGTTACAGCAGTAAAATCCCGTGATCCAGGCAGGTTCGTGCGCCAAGGGAGGCGCATCAACGGGCAGCGGCAGCGGGCTGTGACAAGGAAGGGTTCCGGACCTGTTCCGTGGTAAAATTCTGGACCTTTCTTGCAGTTCGATGGTGAAATCGAAGACCCAAGAAGAGAAGGCGGACGCTCAAGAGGTGGCCGCCATGAAGCTCGATCTGGATCAAGTCGGGGCAAGGACAGAGGAAATCAGTAGCAAGGTGGATGGGATGCAAGAGCAAGTCACTGCCCTGAATGAAACCATGAAAAGAATGGAATCATTGCTGAAGGAAAATCGGACGCCTAGCACTCCACCAAGAACCGGTGAAGGAGGAAGGGAAACAGAAGCAGGACAGAAACCCCAAACCCAACCCAACCCAGATCAGGCAGAAACGGTGTTGTGGCACACAGAGCCACCACACTGGAGAAGACGACCAGATCAAACAAGGGATGCTGTCAGGTATGAGCCCCTGGAGTCACTACAGGAGTTGCAGGCACATATGGAGGAAGCGCCTGAATACTGGGAGCAGGAGACATCACAATGGGAGCAACCTCAGGCTTACCACATGCCACAGATGCCTCACACGCCACCAAATGCATACCAGGAGCAGTACCCCCCTTGGACTATGAACCAACAATCCCAATACCCCCATAACCCACCCTTTTTCCCACAACACCCACCCCAAATACCCAGCAATTACCCAAACCATTTCTACACAACATCCCTATACCCTGCAACCCAAGGACAACCACAGTATCCATATCAGCAACACAACCAACCACATAACTACCCACCTTGTAATCAGCCACCACCTCCTTATACACACCCTCAACCTCCACCACATCATACCCCGCCCCAACCTTGTTATCCCCCACCACCCCAGCAACCACAATTCCAACAACAAGTGCATGCTCCATATCGGCAGCCACAATTCCAACAACAAGTGCCTGCCCCATATCAACAGCCACAACACCACCAGCAGATACCTGCTCAAAATGCATACAACCAGAGAGGAGGGGGGGGGGGGTTTCCCAACAGAGAGGACATGCCTCTCGGATTTGATAAAGAGGCCCAATTCTATAAATCAATTGCTAAAGCACCAAAAATGGATTTTCCAAGATTTGATGGCTCAAACCCCCAGGAGTGGTTGAGGCTCACCGAAAAATATTTCTCCATGGTGTTCATACCTGAAAATGCAAAGTTTGACTATGCCCAAATGTACGTCACAGGAAAGCTGACACCTGGCTTAGAAATTCAGGTATCCTGCAATCCAATCCCACCTGGGACTCCTTTTGCAAAGCCCTGTGCAAAAGGTTCTCAACCACCAGTTCATATGAGGCAGTAGCAAACTTCAACTCAATCAGACAAGGCTCTAGCTCTGTCACAGAATACACTGACAGATTCGAAGAGAAAATGGCTTGTTATAAAAAAGAAAATCCTGACGTCAATGAGCAATACTATGTCAAGTGTTACATCAATGGACTAAGGTAAGAAATCAAGCATTATCTGAAGCCATTCAAGCCAGCCACACTATATGATGCAGTGGAGACTGCTAGAGATATGGAGTTGGGAGCTAATGCAGCACAAGGGAAAAGATATCAAACCTCTGGGTTTTCCCAGAGAAGCACAACAAATAATACTTACCTGTCCAAGCCCAGATTGCCAGAAAATGTGCCTAACAAACTACCAGATAAAACTGGGACTAGACCAGAGGCTAGATATAAAGAACCGGGACAGTGCAGATATTGTGGACAAAGATGGTTCCTGGGACATAAATGTGCCCAATATAAAACATTGAACTTACTGGCAGCGGAGGAAGAAGTACAAACTGACTGGGAAGAGCAATTGCAGAACACAGACAACCCCAATAACACTGAGCAACCAGCCACTTCTCCTACTGAGGAAGAACAACTTATGCTCATTTCCATGCAAGCTATCAAAGGAAAAAGCACAGCGGCCACATTCACCTTATGGGTCAATATTGGTGGAAAAAGAGCCTTGGCCCTAGTAGACTCTGGGAGCACCAACACCTTTATTGACATGTCGTTCGCAACCAAAACAAATTGCACCATAACAAAGAACAATTTACAACCAGTACACATAGCTGGAGGAGGAAAATTGCAAACTGGAGCCCACATACCTGCTGCTTGTTACAACATCCAAAACCATCAGTTCGCCAATGATTTCAAACTCCTCCCTCTCAAGGGATATGATATCATCCTAGGATGTGATTGGTTGTTGGAGCACAGCCCGATATCTCTGGACTTCGATGAAAGATTAATGACCATCAACTAGAAGAGGAAAAAGTCTGTCACACTCCAAGACAACACATTTGCAAAAGGAATTCCACCAATTACAGTGTCCAAGTTGATGTCCATTCAATCCAAGATCACAGAAGGATACCTTCTATTTCCTATGTCTAAAACAGCTGACACTGACACTGTGGTTCACCCTGAAATACAGCAAGTGTTGGAAGAATTTCAGGATGTATTTGAGACACCTACAGGGTTGCCACCAGAGAGGGAATTTGACCATGCAATCCCCCTAAAGCAAGGTTCTGAACCCCCTAATCTTAGACCCTACAGAGTGCCCCACCAGCAAAAAGAAGAGATGGAGCAGCAAATTAAGAAATTGCTGGAGGCTTCCATAATCCGACCTAGTGATAGCCCGTATGCAGCGCCAGCACTGCTTGTTAAAAAGAAAGATGGCACCTGGAGGTTATGCACTGATTTTAGAAAATTAAATGACCAGACCACCAAGAATAAATTTCCAATACCCATTATTGAAGACTTGCTAGATGAGCTGCATGGGGCCAGTTTTTTTCACAAAGTTGGATCTGAGATCTGGATATTACCAAATAAGGATGATGAATGAAGATATCCATAAAACTGCTTTCACTACTTACCTGGGCCATTTTGAGTACTTGGTTATGCCTTTTGGCTTAACAAATGCACCAGCAACCTTTCAGGCACTCATGAATTTCATTTTCAAAAGGCACATCAGGAAATTTATCTTGGTATTCTTTGATGATATATTAGTCTACAGCAAAACTCTCAAAGAGCATATCCAACACCTCAGAGAAACACTTCAAATTCTCAGAGAGCAGCAACTTTATGCTAAGATGAGCAAGTGTGTATTTGCTGCCCCCCAGGTGGAATACTTGGGCCATATAATATCTTCAGAAGGAGTTGCCACAGACCCAAATAAAATTCTCACTGTCAAGACCTGGCCCTTGCCAAAAACCATCACACAGCTGAGGAGTTTTTTGGGAATGGTGGTTATTACAGAAGGTTTGTGCCCAACTTTGGTCTCATATGTAGGCCATTACATGATATGCTAAAAAAGAACTCTTTCAACTGGACTGAAGAGCAAACAGCAGCATTTAACATGCTTAAACACAAACTGACTTCTGCACCAGTGTTGGCACTTCCTAATTTCAAAGACAAGTTTGTCTTAGAAACCGATGCAAGTGGGCAGGGAATAGGAGCAGTGCTAATGCAAAGTGGTAGACCACTTGCATATTTCAGCAAAACTCTGGGAGTTAAAGCCGCTGCTATGTCTACTTATGAGAAGGAAGCTCTAGCAATTCTGGAGGCCTTAAAGAAGTGGAGACACTACTTCCATGGCATGGAATTAATTAGCAAGACTGATCAGAAAAGCCTCAAGTTCATTACTGAGCAGAAAGTTTCCGAGGGACTCCAGCACAAACTATTACTCAAACTCTTGGAATTTAACTATTCCATAGAATACAAGAAAGGGAGAGAAAACAAAGTTGCGGATGCCCTGAGTGGGAAGGATAATTCACTCATGGCAATTACAACTTTCACCCCCCTTTGGATTGAGGCGGTGGAAAAGAGCTATGAGCAAGATGACCATTGCAAACAACTCCTGCAGCAACTCACTATTGCACCTGATCCAAATTCCAAATACACCTTATCAGGAGGAATATTGAGATACAAAGGGAGAATTTATATTGGCAAAGAGGATCATGTCAGGCAGCAAATCATCAATTCATTCCACACATCTGCTATAGGTGGTCACTCTGGTATGGTGGCTAACTATCAGAGGATAAAAAGGATATTCTACTGGCCTGGAATGAAAAAGGAGGTCCATAAATTCATTTCTGAATGTGCAATATGCCAACGAGCCAAGGCAGAACACTGCCACTACCCAGGCCTATTAGAGCCACTGCCTCTCCCAACACAAGCTTGGACAGATATCACAATGGACTTTATTGAAGGATTGCCCAAATCCCAAGGGAAGGAAGTTATTCTGGTGGTAGTGGGCAGGTACACCAAATATGCTCACTTCATAGCATTATCACACCCATATACTGTTCACACTATGGCACAAGCCTTTGTGGACACTGTGTTCAGGTTACATGGAACTCCTGTCAGCATTATCACTGATCGGGACAAATTTTTTACAAGCAATATGTGGCAAGGAATCTTTAAAGCTATGAAAATTGAGTTGAAGATGAGCACTGCACATCACCCCCAAACAGATGGACAATCGGAAAGGGTGAATCAATGTCTCGAGTCATACTTACGATGTATGGCATTTCAAGAACCAAAGAAATGGGCAGCCTGGCTTCCACTAGCTGAATGGTGGTATAACACCTCTTACCATACTGCAACAAGAGAAACACCATTCAAAGCTCTCTATGGCTATGATCCACCTATGATCAGTGAAGTGGCTATCCCCGGCCCGTCTGATGCTCAAGCAAAAGATTTCCTAAGTGACAAACAGAACACCCTGCGCCAGCTCAAGCACAACTTACAACAAGCCCAAGAGAGGATGAAGAAATATGCTGATATCAACAGATCTGAGAGAAAATTCAAAGTGGGGGACATGGTCTACTTACGAATGCAACCGTATAGAATGGCTTCTTTTGGACTCAGGCAAGTCATTAAACTCACAACCAAGTTCTATGGGCCATTCCGAGTGATGAAAAAAATTGGG
>NC_041387.1:647372179-647397540 GCF_002162155.2 Triticum dicoccoides
CAAATCACTATTCATCCTGTGTTTCACGTGAGCCAATTGAAGGCACACAAGGGAACCCATGCTGTTCCTGCGCAAGAACTGCCACTGATTGGAGCTGATGGGAGAATCAGAACAGAGCCTGTACACGTACTGGAAACTCGATCACTGCCACGCAATGGCGTTTTGGTCACCCAGTGGTTAATACAGTGGGCAAACTTGCCTCCCGAGGAGCCCTCCTGGGAAGATGCCAATTTCATCAAAAGAGTATTTCCAGTATTCTTCAAAAGCACCATCCAATCTTGGTTTCCTGACAGTAACACTTGAGGACAAGTGTGTGCTTCACGGGGAGGTATTGTCAGATTCCAAGTTAACTGACGAAGTGTAAGTTCAGATATCGCTTCAGTCATATGGGAGATCCAACGGCTAGCGCGATCTTGCCTGATCCAACGGCTCTGACAGACCCTGTAGCTTTCTACCCGTGGCTGCTCCTTTACTGTTTATTGTAACTGTCGGTGCTGTAACTTTCAGTTGTAAGTGACTATATAAACCCACGCCCAGCCGCGTGCGGAGTAATGAAAAATCATATCAGAAATACCTAGCTACTTTCCCTTCTGTTCTTAGTTTTAGTAGTTATAGTAGATAAATTCCCCACTGATCGAGGGTACTCCACATCGGGAGTCAGTTCGAGCTGTAGATCCATGTTGGGATCTGACACCACGTACCCGGTGGTCGTGGGCAATTCGTCTCCACACGCCGGCTCTGCCGTTGGGTCTCTTTTCCCCCAACCTTGACGGCGCCAGGGTTTGTTCTCCGGCGAGATGTGCTCCTTTGGTGTTGAGGTGCCACGGGTGCGTCTTCTTATGGCCCGGCGGTCATGGCCGTGTTTAGATCCGCATCCTATTCTTTGGATTTGAGTTCAGTGCCTCACCACCAACTTTTCTGCAGGATCCATGTTTGGGACGTCAGAGCCGATTCCTGATGTATTCCCCGTGGAGTCGCGGGATTTCATGAGCATCGCCGATACCCAGCTGGGCCGCGGCAGCGAGGGCACACATCTGTGCGGGGACGCCTGCTTAGGTTTGCTCAGAAGCCACCAGCGGCTGGACCATTAGGTAATTACGGATCTAAAAATCTCTCATGTACCATTTTAAGTCGTTTGTTTTCCCGGATAATGGTAGATGCGCCTGTTTGAGATACAAACTTCTTGGCCGGAACGAACCATCACATCTAGTTTCAGTGTGAAGAAAGCTACTGTTGTTGTGTATAGATTGATTTTCAGTATGGAAATCCTGTGGTGAGAGCTGGAGATTTTTGTTTTGGTTGGTATTTCAGTTATGGGATTTGTCAACACCCGGCATCATTATTATTTGTGTCGGATTTTTAGTTGCTGCAGGTGATTTTGGGATCTGTATTCAATCTGGAAAAATCGATGGGCATCTCATATTTCTCCATTAAATCAGCCATGCTATACTTGACAATTACTGAAATATTAGGCCCTGCTGTGCAATTGTTTTTTTTTTTCGTATCATGTTTTTTGATGCAAATTGGTTAAATGACACTGATTCTGCCGTTTAGTGCCAACATTGAGAAAAAGTAGGATGCATTATGTGTTATGGTTTTGAAACAATTATATTCTTTTCTATTTTTCTATCATAAATATGCTATGATGTTCTTTTTGCGAAGAAAATGTCGTATGATGTTTACTGAACTGTCAAAGCATATTATAAATGGGCAAACAAATATATGTTACCACTGATTCATCTTCTTCCTCCCAATCCATCAGCGGCTGTCCCCCGTGGATGAGTTTGCCGAAGCGCGGCAAGGTGGACCATACATGTAATGAAGGGCCCCAAATCTTCCAGTCGGATGGAGTCAGGGGCTTCTCTTAGTATCATCGAAGCTGAAATTTGCAACGCTGCTGAGCTTGGAAGTGGTGGGCAAAGTGGTGGATTCCCCCCTGAAGCCGGTGTGTTCCAAGTTTGCGCTGAAGCTACTAGTGGATGGACCATGTATTTTTGTCAAATTCTTAACGATGTCTCTGTAGTTCTTTGTGATTTACTACAACAATGGCTCCTATACTATTTAGTCGCTGAAAATTCCATTGTTATCAAGAGCTTCCTTTTATTCTTAGTAATTCATACGGCACAGTTCTGTCTATTGAAGCTGTCCTATTGACAACTGTTGCTGTTTCATATGATACTCTCTTGACAGCAGGAACCTGATTCATGTATGATTTTGAAATGGTCAATCCTTTTCTAGTCTGCACATTTGTTGGAATTTTATGGAGCCAACTCTGTTGTAGGTTTCATCTTATAATCCAAACTAATAATTATGATCTTGTTGAAACATGTTTGGTGATTAGTACACTTCAGAAATCTTGAAAAGAGTATTTATGCTATTATTGCTGACCACAATTTATTTTACTTTTTGATAATCATGATTGAAAGAGCCTGAGTTATTTTTGTATTACATTTTGTTCTCTAGTGCGCAAGCTGCTTGTTTCATTGTTGAGTAGATGACATTGGCTTGATAGAAACCACATTAATCTAAATTTTTTGATATTCACCATGTGCTTTTCTTTGTTGGCAGCACGAATGATGCAATAATTGAAGATATGAAGAAGGCTTACATGGACGCGCAAGAGATCGAGGAGTAGAACAAATAAGCTTTATGCAATGGATAATTTGCAAGGCAAGGTTCTCCATGCCTGTATGTACGTTGCTGCTTTTGGAATTTGACAGTTGCTTACTGGTAATGTTTCATGATT
Source organism: Triticum dicoccoides (assembly GCF_002162155.2). Taxonomy (NCBI): domain Eukaryota; kingdom Viridiplantae; phylum Streptophyta; class Magnoliopsida; order Poales; family Poaceae; genus Triticum; species Triticum dicoccoides. The sequence continues at coordinate 647,374,926 of NC_041387.1, forward strand.
GATGCTGAATTCCTAGATGCATTTTGTAAACATTTGGATTTGTCCAGGGGCATGCCTGTATGTACTAGATGTTTACTTGTTTTCACTTATCTGCAGAAGTGGTATGTTTCCTGTGAGATTAAATTAACTAGGTCCTAATTATGTATTATGTGAAATGGTATATATTAATGGATGTGTATTTTCTGGTTACCATACCGTGGTACTTGTCCTGATGGAACGAATTACCTACTTCATTGTTATTGGACGTGCGATTATGTTAATGCTGACTATAATTACTTCATCTCTCTAGCGGTGCTCTAACAAAATTTAGTCTTTGGAGTAGTCACGTACTCACGTGCATGCTCAATGTCCTCCACTGGCCAGGGTGACAGACTGACATCACGTGAACTTGGTCAGTTGGGCAGCACATGCTGGTATGGGGCATTGGGTGATCACCACCATAGAACAACTGTTGGACATGTACTACAAGCTAGATTCTGTCCCTATCGCTAGCCCGGAATACACGCGCTGGAAAGGCTCTACGGTGGGGCAGCATGCGTGAATACAGGGCCAGCTCGGATCCCAAGCACGGACGGGCGGCCTGGATTCCGGCCTGCCTGATGCTCGGCCTCCATTCGCATTTTCCGACTATTGTTGGGCAATTTGCGCGTGCCGCTGGTAGGCTATTCCGCAATAGTGCCAGTTTGCTCTCCCTCGCTACACCAAATATATCTCTTTTTGGTCCATGAGCTTCTGAATTAGCACTTGAACCTCCTTCTCACGCATACGGGTTCAAGAACTAAAAGGGCCAACCTTCAACTTTTCAGGTTTATTCTTTAGTTTTGAAATACGCTTTTCCTTGCCTTTAAAGTATCACAGTCCCACCTGTGAAAGTCCACATGCGCAACACGTGTATGTATAAAATAATGGTAAAGTAAAATAATGCTATGAGTTTGTACTTCTTTAACTTTTGCTTTGGTAAAAAACCTCATGAAAATTAGTAATTAGGACATGTACAGTGGTCAATAAGATTGGTTTATCTTAATCCCACCATGTAATCTAGAGAAGACAACACAAAAGTTGTACGATCAGTTATTTCTTAATATTATCCCTGGTAACTAGATATTTCCAAATATGAGGTGAGACATATTGTTGCTAAGAGACCATTTTTTAATTAAAAGAAAGCATACTTTTTTCCTATGATTTCTTTCTCCTTCAAAATATAATTTATCTTATGTGCCCTCCTAAGATAGCATCATTGCGCATGCCCTTAGATTACCAAAGTACCATACCAATTTATTGGTACCACGTTTGAGTTTTACCTGCTCAATGATGGGAAGTGCATCTTACCTCAGATTAACGATGAACGTGTGGTCAACAAATTGACAGAATCAACATAAGCAAGTCAATGATAAGCTGATACTCTCTTCGTCCCATAATATAAGATGTTTTTTTTTTCAGTTCAATTGAACTGCAAAAACGTCTTATATTATAAGACAACTAGTTAAAAATCAAAATTTTAAATTAGTGCAGCTATATAGCAAACAGCAGCCAAAGTGTTAGCGCGCTAAATGACCCCAAATGGCGCTAAACAACTTAGCGTGATGCCCCTCCAAACGGTATAGCGCTGTAATAAGACATATGAATTTGTTCAAGGACAACATAAATTGCTAAATTTGTTAAAAGGTAGCAGGACACGACACATCATAATTCGAATGAGATTGATATTCTATAAAAATTGGAAGCAGGAGCGAATGGGTGAGCAAATGAGATTTAGCCAAGTTTACAACACACACGCAACCCTATTCCGGGGCGCCTTCCTCCCTCGACCACTGCCATGAAAACCATGGGCGTCCCTCCAAAAATAGCCCAGGTCTCTCGCAGCCACTACACCTCCCTCCACGAGCGCATGCAATCAAGGAGACTCGTCAGGGAGGCCCACGCCGGAGCCGAGCTAAGCTAGGCAGCGGCAGGGCCGTCCAAGTACGGCGGCCGACTAGCTAGTGCGGATCGAGGCGAGGAAGATGGGAAGAGTCTCCCTTTGCTCGGAGGACGTCGATCCGCTGGTGTGGACGCCGGTCCCTGGCATCGCGGTGGACACGTTGTTCCTCCTCGTGATCCAGGCGCTGGCCATCATCCTCGTCTCCAACCTCTTCCACTCGTTGCTCCGCCGGTACAACCAGCCGAATGCCATCTCGCAGATCCTGGTAATCAATCAATCTGACATTCATTTCTCTGTCCGGGGCGTGGTTGAGAAAATGGGCAGTGCGGCATGTATGTATGATATCTGGCGTGGCGTGGCGTGCAGGCCGGCATGGTGGTGGGCGGCATGGGGCTCCGCAACGCGATCGTGCACATCGACGTGGACAACGTGGAGGACATGTACAACGGGTACATCGCGGCGACGCGCATCCTGTACATGTTCCTCGTGGGCCTGGAGACGGACATCGCGTCGCTGCGGAGCACGGCCCGGCGGTGCGTGGCCTTCACGTACGCGACGGTGGCGGCGAGCCTCCTCCTGGCGGCCATCGTGTCGAGCGGGATGTACGGGAGCATGATGCACTCGCCGGTGAGGACGCCCGAGATGCTGGCGGCGACGCTGATGGTGGCGCTGACCAACACGTCGTCCGTGTCGGTGGCGCGGATCGCGGACGACCTCAAGCTGACGGTGACCGAGAACGGGCGGCTCCTGGTGAGCGCGGCCATCGGGACCAACATCATATGCGTCATCGGCGACGGCGTGCTGCGGTCCACGAGGATGGCGAGGGAGAACAGCATGGACTTGTCGCAAGGCTTGGTGGTGCTAACCGGGGTGGGGCTGGCCCTGTGGCTGGTGCGCCCCGCGGTGACGCGCGTGAACCAGCGCAACGTCGGGCAGCACCATGTGAGGAGACGCGACCTGGCCTTCATGATCTCGGCCATCTGGATCGTCGGAAACTTCCCGCAGAAGCTTGGCTTCGACGGGTTGCCCACCAGCTTCGCTCTAGGGCTGGTGTTCCCGAGGGAAGGGCCCGCGGCACGGTCCGTCGCGGACGCCCTGGTGCCACCCGTTAACGGATTGCTGATCCCCTTCTACTTCGCCACCATTGGGATGCGGATGAACTTCAACACCATGTCTGGCGCCATCATCCTGCCCGGCATTCTCATGATGCTGCTCGGCCTCGTCGGCAAGGCCATCGGCGCGGCGGTGGCGTCCGCGTACCTCAACATCCCGCTCTGCGACGCCCTCCGCTTCAGCGTGCTGCTCAACGTGAAGGGCCACGTGGACACCATGAACATGCAGTTCGCCAAATCAGAAGGGGTACGAAAATCATATTCATATTTGAGTGAGATCATGAACGCCAAGGTCGAAAACATGATCATGAACTACGAAACCGTGGCGCATGCAGGTGTGGGCGGAGCAAGCACTGTACGCGATGATCATCGGCAACCTGGCAAGCACCCTGGTGGCTGGTCCGGCGGCGGCGGTTTTTGTGCGCAAGGAGAAAGAGGCGTACGCGATGACGCACCAGGCCCTGGAGTCGTTGCGCGAGGAGGCGGAGCTGCGCATGATGACCTGCTCTAACAGCGCGCACTCCATGCCCGCCCTGCTCAGCCTGGTGGAGCTGATGGTGATGGAGCCGGCCAAGCAGCCGGCGGTCCAGGTCGTCCACCTGTTCGAGGGCGGCCATAAGCGTGCGGCCGCGGCGGCCGCGGCGGCGTCGTCGACGACGCCGTACCTGCCGCCAATCATCGACGAGTATGACGCCGGACGCGAGGCCATCCACGACATGAACACGGTGGTGGACCTGTACCTGCGGTCGACGGGCATCGCGTTGCAGCAGATCGACGTGGTGTGCAGCAGCGCGTCCCGGGACGTGGACGCCGTGTGCCGCTGCGCCGGGGAGGCGCGCGCCTCCCTGCTCCTCCTCCCCTGCTACAGGGAGCAGCGGTACGACGGCAAGATGGCGTGCCGCCTGGAGGAGCGGCGCGAGCTGAACGTGGGCGTGCTCGCCAAGGCGCCGTGCACCGTAGGCCTCCTGATGGACCGGCCCTACAGGAGCAGCGGCGCCAGCTTCCAGGTCCCCACCAGCGTGGACACGAGCACCAGCACGCTGCTGCACCCGTGCAGCGACAGGGCGGTGAGGCACGTCATCGCGGCGGTGTTCCTGGGCGGGGCCGACGACCGCGAGGCCGTCTCCGTCGCCTCCCGGCTGGCCGAGAACCCCAACATCGGGCTCACAGTGTTCCGGTTCGTGAAGCTCAGCACGTACGACACGGTGACGTCGTCGACCTCCAGGGCGGCGGCGGCCGCGAAGGGCGAAGGGCTGGGCCGGCCGTTCAACGACGCGGAGGTGGACGAGCGGTTCATGTGGAGGTTCTACGAGAACTACGCGGCGACGGAGATGGCCATGTACGTGGAGAAGGTGGTGGAGAGCCCGGCCGACGTGGTGGAGACGCTGGAGGCCATGGCCGGGATGTTCTCGCTGGTGATCGTGGGGCGGGCCGGGCGGCAGCCCAAGGATCTGCTGGTCGGGCTGGACGAGTGGGCGGAGGCCGGGCGGGAGCTGGGCGCCGTGGCGGAGATCCTGGCGTCCAATACGTCCATGGAGATGGGCTCCGTGCTCATCATGCAGCAGCACAGGGTGCTTGTGCAGCTGCCCCGATGACCTCTGCAGAACCGGCGCACGTACGTACAGTATGTAAGAACGTAACATAGTGGTTGCTACAGTATATAATTCGTCACAGACAACATGCAGCTTGTGTATACTTAGACGAGTACGATTAGGACGATGCAGAAACTAACGACCGTTGTATTGCTGTGTGGGCATATGTAAGATCCGAGTCTAGTACTACGTAGGTACACACATCATGTACTTGTCAAATACTAGTAGTTGGGTGAGAATATCAGCACCGATTGTTTCGTGTCTTGACTCTTTACCAATCCACATCTAACGGTAGTCAGTCACCTCAGCCGTTAGTGGCACACCGGTTCAGAGATGAAACTGTAAAACCAGAGACCCGTTGCGCCGATGGCGCAAAAAGCATCGGCCAGCCAGGTTTTTAAAGCATGTGTATGTGATAGTTTAATGCATATACTCCTATATGATGTTAGACAAAGGAAACAATGATATAACTTGATGATAGCATATATTGATCTTGTAATGCTGATACATATTGTTCTAAGAAATTTATAATGAGCATAAGTAAATAGAAACTTACTTTTGATACATAGTGTTTTAAGAGAACCCAATGCTGATACATAGTATTGGCGCATCATATAGATGGTTGTAGTTATGAGCCGATGATCATCAGGCAGAGCCATTGATACATATGGCCTAAATATCCATTGGCGGTCCATCATTACCTAAAGCAGATATTCCTTCAATATCATCGTCCAGGCTCTAATAATATCTGTTTGTTTGTTGGAGATCATACTCTGACTGTGTAGTTGCGTCATTCAAACAATCAACAACATATCTTACCTGTGACAAAACATGATTTAGATTGTTATCATTGGATGTTGATCCTCCTGTAAAGTTGGCATCTATTATACGGTAAAGTTCTTTTGCTGCCATGTGATTTCCATTGAGGGTGCTACACTAGTAGAAAACATGGCTGTGGTCCTGGCCAGATCAGAGCATTAGTCTCGGTTCGAGCGGCTAGGATGCCGGCTGGTCCTTGGCAGACATCAGTCCCAGTTCAACTTGGACCTTTAGTCCTGGTTCCAGACACCAACCGGGACTAGAGGTGTTGCTGCCCTTTAGTCCCGGTTGGTGTCTGGACCGGGACTAAAGGGTAGGCCTTTAGTCCCGGTTTTAGACACAAACCGGGACTAAAGTTTTGCCTATATATATATCCACGCCCCCCTTTCCTCTGTTTTTTGGCCATAGAAGGGTGGGAGGTGTGTGTCGTGGTTCTAAGTCTAACAGTAGAATGGGGGGTAGGTATGGAAAGGCAAGATCTTAGCTATGGAGTAGTTGTGCACACAAATGTTTTACGAGTTCAGGCCCTTCTCGGAGGAAGTAATAGCCCTACGTCTCGGAGCCCGGAGGCGGTCGACTGGATTATATGTGTGAGGGTTACAGGGGTGCGAACCCTTCTGCCAGTGGAGGGGGGTGGCTTATATAGAGGATGCCAAGACCCCAGCCAGCCCACGTAACTGAGGGTTTAAAGTACATTAGGGCCGGGCGTTACTGGTAACGCCCTACATAAAGTGTCATCATGACCATAAAGACTACTTAATTACAGACCGTTTGGATACAGAGTAGATCTTGAACTCCTGGCGGTCGAGTGAGTCTTCATGGTCGAGTGTCTTCAGGTTCGTCGAGCGTCCTCTAGTCCGTCGAGTGGAGTACCTCTTGGTCGACTGGAAGATGGCTTCTTCTAAAAGATGTCCTCGGGGAGGGTACCTTGGACAGGTCCATGACCCTACCCTAGGTACATGACTTCATCATTAGCCCCCGAATGGATCGAGGTTTGAGTGAGGAGGGAGTTGGCAATCTTTCCGACCTGCTTTCTGGTGCTGTAAAGGTGTTTTTCTCTGGATCAATGCCTTTCAAGTGAGGATGTCAACTTTCTTTCAGTCGCCTTGATCCATTCTTTATATCTGTCGAGTGAACTTTACGGACTTGGAGATTTCCGAGCGACGGATCGCAGGAGATCTTCCGTCTGACAAGTTATCCTGCGGTTAGCGGATTTAGTGTGATCTGAATTTTGGGAAGCGCGTGAAGCGGAGAAGACCGCGGTACTCGGATGGGATAAGGCAGGGACGCCTCAATTCCCGTGCCGCCTTTTTCGCCACGTATCGCCTGCGCGACTGTTTCGGGATTTGACAGGATTGCCCGAGCCTACCTGTCAGCCACTCGGAAGTGACTCCATATAAGGAACTAGGCGGAGGTTTTTTGAACAGTGCCTCCTCATTTTCCCCTCCCTTGTCTCCAGATTCATCTGCTGTGCTCGCCAACTGCCCAGCGCCGCTGCTCCATTCCAGCCTCGTCGGCGACAATGGTGAAGGAGAAAACGGCGGCTTTGGAGCGGGCGAAGAAGGCGACGGCGCAGGCGAAGGGGAGAGCGACCAGTCGGGGTGGATCCTCATCGCGGTCCCGCCCGCCATAGGGTTGGATCCAAGGGGATTGGATCCGTTCGACCATCACCCAGAAGGATCTCGACGACCTGGCCAACGAGGGGCTGATCGAGCACGGAGCAGCGAGGCTTTCGGGGACGGAGTGGCAGCCGCAGCCTCAGGAGGGTGAGTGTGTCCTCCTAGCGACTCATGTCGATCGTGGGTTTTCTTTGCCGCCGCATCTCTTCTTCCGGGGGTTTCTGAACTTCTTCGGGGCTCAGCTCCATCACTTCACACCCAATTCTATTGCCTATCTCGCCGCTTTCGTGTCTCTGTGCGAAAACTTCTTGGGTTGTCGGCCGCATTGGGGCCTTTCCAAACACATATTCACTTGCCGCTCTCAGACGGTCAAGAAGGCCAATCCGAATGACGAGAGAACCCAAGTAATCCAGATGTGTGGGGGTCTTGGGATCCAGATGAGGAGTAAGAGTGCCTTTCTAGCTATGACCCTTCCCGAGTCAGTTAGAGGGTGGCAGTCGACCTGGTTCTACTGCCAAGACCGGTCGACGCCAGGGCAGTCGACTGGGCTCCCTCCCTTCACCATGCGTCGAGTGAACAAGCCATCTTCTCTGAAAGTGATTCCGGAGGAGAAGGCTTAGGTTAAAATGCTGATGGAGCAGGTAGTCCAACTCATTCGCGATGGCGTGACATGCATGGATCTTCTGGAGGTTTTCCTTCGACGGCGTATCCAGCCACTCCAGTACCGGGGTCACCCGATGTGGTTGTACTCTGGTACTGAAGATGCCACTCGGGTCCACCCAGAAGAAGTCGACGATGTCACACTAGAGAGGTGGATGACTGCCATTACGGGGAACAAGGACAACCCTCGTGGAGCCAGGAGGATCCCGCCACTCAACCAATCTTATGAGGCAGACAAGGTATGACCACTTATCTCTGATTGTCATCATGCTTCGTCCATTCTGTTTTGATATAGATCAGTCGATCGACTTTTGTCTTGTTTGTTGTCTTTCAGGCCACCACTGAGTTGTACTCGATGCCCAACGGGGCGCAAGCACAGACCGAGGAGGAGGAAGGGAGCGGAGGCAAAAGTCAAGAGGAGTGGGAGTCGGTCGGCGACGAGGATGATGAAGATGCAGACTCCGATGAGGAGGAGGAGGAGGAATAGGAGGAGGAAGTTGTGCCTCCCCGTTCTGAAAGAAGGTCCAAGCTCGTCCACGACCCTGCGGTCGAATGCGGCAAGGGAGTCGTGCCTGCTGGGCAATCGACAAAATGCCCTCGGACGACTTCACGGGCGCCGACTAAGAAGGCGTCGAAGCAACCCCGAGCGGCCCCGACAAAGCCAGCGAAGGCCCTACCGAAGATGAGGATGGAGACCCCGACTGTTTCTGGGTAACAGCATAACTCATGTTTTTTCCTTTTATCATGGATATATTCTTTGTCGACTCGATCGATGACCGACTGATTTTTGAAATCGCAGTGCTGCTACTTCTGAAACTTCAGCCAGGCATGAGGATCAAGAAATGGAAGATGCTGCTACTTCTCATCCTGGTATGATCTGCACAGTTTCTCTTTCGGTCGATTGGATCTTTATTTTTGACTTTGAACCTTTTCTGCAGATCCACCTAGCGTTATCATCAATCTCCCTGACGATGACGATGAAGCGCCGCTGAGGCAAAGGAGGAGCAGGAAGTCGACTGCTGGCAAGACTGCTCAGGTTGCGTCAGCACCTGAACCATTGGTTCCGGAGGGGAGCAATGTTGCTCGGGCTACTGTGTCTTTTGCGGATCCGTTGACAAGTGCCCGTCCTCCGTCGTCGAGTGCTGATCCACCTTCTCTCTTCTCCACATACCACGTCCCGGAGGACCAGGCAGGCGCTGCCAAGGAAGCCATACGCCAAGCGGAGATCATGATGGAGCAGGTGAAGGCAATCCGAGTCGCCAGCCAAGCAGCTTACGACGCGAGTTCAGCTCTTCAGATCAATGTCTAGGTTAGTTGAACACCGACTGAAAATCTTAGTGTTTGTCATGCACCCACTGGGTGTGTCAATTGGAATGTCTGTATTACTGGGGGCACGCTGAGTGCACCCACTGGGTGTAGTCCCCGAGACTACGGTGGACTGCTTGCAGTCGACTGTAGTCTTTAAGCCTTGAACTTTCTCATTTTTACTTGTTTCACTTGAACTGGTCGAGTGGAATCATGGAACCGGTGGGGGCACGCTGAGTGCACCCACTGGGTGTAGTCCCTGAGACCGTGGTCGACTGCTGGCAGTCGGCTATGGTCTGAATAATTCTTCGGTTTTTTGTGTCTAACTGCTGACAGTTATATGTTTCCGATCGACTGGTCGACTCTGAGTCTAGCTGATAGAACTAGTGGGGGCACGCTGAGTGCACCCACTGGGTGTAGTCCCCGAGACTACAGTTGAATGTTTAGATTCAGCTGTAGTCTTAGAAACACTACAATTTTTTTTCTTTAGTCACTCGGAAGTGATCTGTCTTTGATGACTGTCGACTGATCTTTCGCAGAAATCTTGTGACCTTGTTTCTCGTTATACCGAGTTGGAGAACAAGCATATCCAGCTTGAACTTGATCTGAAGCTTCTCCAGGAGAACTTCACGAAGGCGAAGGAGGGGGCAAAAGGTATGTTTGGTGAGAATCTTGACGACTGTCTTTGCTTCTTGCCTTTCTCCGAGTCTGATCTTATTGTGATTTTGCAGATAAACTGAGAGATGCTCTGAAGAAGAAGGACCTTGACCTCACCGAGGCGCAAAAAGCGGCTTCGGACAAAACCAAACTTGCAAAAGAGAAGTTGGCTTCGGTTAACAAACTTGAAGAGGAAAACACTAATCTGAAAGCTGCTCTCGACGTGGCCAACCAGGAGGTCACTCGACTGAAGAATGACAAGATGGTCCTGAGTGACAAAGCTGGCGAACTGGCGGGAAAGAAGAATGACTTGGAGGTTTATCTGGGAGGACTCGCCAAGAAGCTGTTCCTCATGCTTGAAGGTAACCCTTTATATCCGACTGGTAATTACTGACTTACTGTAGGAGCATTAGCTTATCCTTGAATCGTGTCCGCAGAATTCTGCCAAAACTTTGAAGAAGAGACTAGTCGAGTGGAGACTGGCTTGGACCCCATCAACTCTCCAGTGAAAGATGAAGCCGCTATGAACGTGCTCCGCCTCGAGTCTCATGTTGCTGCAGTGGTCGACTACCTTGCAAGACTGAAGGCTGCAACGTCGTGCATCTATATATCACTCTAGCCAGAAGAAACACTTCAGAACGACCTCGAGTCTCTGATGACTCGACTGAACGAAGTTTCAAGTCGAGTGCAAGAATGGAAAAAGTCTTCTGCCAGGTGTGGTGCCGACGTTGCTCTGTCCTTAGTCCGCGTCCACTACAAGGAAGCGAGAGAAGACAAGCTGGTGTCTCTCAAGGTGGTCAATACCAGGAAGCATGAATTCCGTTCTTTCATGGAGACCTTCATTGCTGCCGCCACTCGGATCGCAGACGGGATCAATCTGGATGAGTTTGTTGCGCCTTCCAGCCCTCCGCAGGAGGGGTAAAAAACTTCTATGCTTGATGCTTTGAATTTGCCTCGGAATGCCGAGTGATTTTTGTAACCGATAAACCTTAATAGGCTTGCTGCCTGAGCACTTCTGGATCCGTAGGACGTTATCTGAACTTGGTTTGCCGCTGAAATATGTTTGCTTCTGCTTTCGAGCAACCATCTTTCTTGGGTTCGAATATATACTAGTGTCTGTGATGCTCTTTTGCAGGTAGGGACGAAGCATAAATTGCAATCGACTTGTACTCGTCATGTTTAGGCGAGTGCTGGGCTGTAGCTAAGCCTCTCGAGTGGGATATTTGTTCTCCACTCGACAGGATTTTTGAAACTTAGGCGAGCACTGGGCTGCAGCTAAGCCCCCGAGTGAGAGTTTGCTCTTCACTTGGTAGGATTTTAGAAACTTAGGCGAGCACTGGGCTGCAGCTAAGACCCCGAGTGGGAGGTTTGCTCTCCACTCGGTAGAATTTTAGAAACTTAGGCAAGCACTGGGCTGCAGCTAAGCCCCCGAGTGGGAGGTTTGCTCTCCACTCGGTAGGATTTTAGAAACTTAGGCGAGCACTGGGCTGCAGCTAAGCCCCCGAGTGGGAGGTTTGTTCTACACTCGGTAGGATTTTAAAAACTTAGGCGAGCACTGGGCTGCAACTAAGCCTCCGAGTGGGAGGTTTGCTCTCCACTCGGTAGGATTTTCGAAACTTAGGCGAGCACTGGGCTGCAGCTAAGCCCCCGAGTGGGAGGTTTGCTCTCCACTCGGTAGGATTTTCGTGGCATAGTTTTGGAGGGGAAGGTAGCAGTCGACCTGCACTTCGTCCTCCTTGCGGAGCACACGTTGTATTTGTGGCGTAGCTCGGAAGGAGAAGGCAGGAGTCGACCTGCGCCTCATCCTCTTTGCAGAGCGCACGCTGTATTTTATACTTAGGCAAACACTAGGTTGCAGCTAAGCCTCCGAGTGGAAGGCTGGCTTACCACTCGGTAGGATTTTTTTGAAACTTAGGCGAGTACTTGGACTGCAGCTAAGCCCCCGAGTGGAAGGCTGGCTTACCACTAGGTAGGGTTTTCAAAAACTTAGGCGAGCACTGGGCTGCAACTAAGCCTCCGAGTGGAAGGCTGGCTTACCACTCGGTAGGATTTTTTTGAAACTTAGGCGAGTACTTGGACTGCAGCTAAGCCTCCGAGTGGAAGGCTGGCTTACCACTCGGTAGAGTTTTCAAAAACTTAGGCGAGCACTGGGCTGCAACTAAGCCTCCGAGTGGAAGGCTGGCTTACCACTCGGTAGGATTTTGTTGAAACTTAGGCGAGTACTTGGACTGCAGCTAAGCCCCCGAGTGGAAGGCTGGCTTACTACTCGGTAGGGTTTTCAAAAACTTAGGCGAGCACTGGGCTGCAACTAAGCCTCCGAGTGGAAGGCTGGCTTACCACTCGGTAGGACTTTGTTGAAACTTAGGCGAGTACTTGGACTGCAGCTAAGCCTCCGAGTGGAAGGCTGGCTTACCACTCGGTAGGGTTTTCAAAAACTTAGGCGAGCACTAGGCTGCAGCTAAGCCCCCGAGTGGGAGGTTTGTTCTCCACTCGGTAGGATTTTAAAAACTTAGGCGAGCACTGGGCTGCAGCTAAGCCTCCGAGTGGGAGGTTTGCTCTCCACTCAGTAGGATTTTCGAAACTTAGGCGAGCACTGGGCTGCAGCTAAGCCCCCGAGTGGGAGGTTTGATCTCCACTCGGTAGGATTTTCGTGGCATAGTTTTGGAGGGGAAGGTAGCAGTCGACCTGCGCTTCGTCCTCCTTGCGGAGCGCATGTTGTATTTGTGGCGTAGCTCGGAAGGAGAAGGCAGGAGTCGACCTGCGCCTCATCCTCTTCGCGGAGCGCACACTATATTTTATACTTAGGCGAACACTAGGTTGCAGCTAAGCCTCCGAGTGGAAGGCTGGCTTACCACTCGGTAGGATTTTGTTGAAACTTAGGCGAGTACTTGGACTGCAGCTAAGCCCCCGAGTGGAAGGCTGGCTTACCACTCGGTAGGGTTTTCAAAAACTTAGGCGAGCACTGGGCTGCAGCTAAGCCTCCGAGTGGAAGGCTGGCTTACTACTCGGTAGGATTTTGTTGAAACTTAGGCGAGTACTTGGACTGCAGCTAAGCCTCCGAGTGGCAGGTTGGCTTGCCACTCGGTAGGATTTTGTTTAAACTTAGGCGAAACGTATTCGCAGCTAAGCCTCCGAGTGGAAGGCTGGCTTACCACTCTGTAGGATTTTTTTACAAACTTAGGCGAAACGGACTCGCGGCTAAGCCACCCACTGGGGGACTGATTTATAAGAACAAAAGCAATAACAATCACTGGGTAAAATTATGAAACTCTTGTCTTTGATAAATAAACTACAGAAGTACTTTTATTACAACTCATCCGAGTGAAAACTTAAGTATAAAAGGGGCGGAGCAGCTCCGCGTTCCATGCTCGGGGCTCGTCAATCTGGTGCTCGACATTGTAAAGGCGGTATGCTCCATTGTGGAGAACCTTGGTGACGATGAAGGGACCTTCCCAAGTAGGAGCAAGCTTGTGTGGTTTCTGCTGATCCACTCGGAGAACTAAATCTCCCTCCTGGAAAGCTCGACTCTTCACGTTTCTGGCATGGAAGCGACGCAAGTCCTGCTGGTAAATGGTCGATCGGATCAAAGCCATCTCTCTTTCTTCTTCTAGAAGGTCGACCGCGTCCTGTCGGGCTTGCTCTGCTTCAGCTTCGGTGTAGAGTTCGACTCGAGGTGCGTTGTGAAGCAGGTCACTCGGCAAGACTGCTTCAGCTCCGTAGACCAAGAAGAACAGAGTCCTCCCAGTCGACCGGTTTGGCGTGGTCCTTAATCCCCAAAGCACCGACGGAAGTTCGTCGACCCATGCACCAGCTGCGTGCTTGAGGTCGCGCATCAGTCGGGGTTTCAACCCTTTGAGAATTAAGCCATTTGCTCGTTCTGCTTGTCCATTCGACTGGGGGTGAGCGATTGAAGCATAGTCGACTCGTGTACCCTGAGATGTGTAGAAGGCTCTGAATTCCTCGGAGTCGAAGTTTGGCCCATTGTCTGTGATGATGCTGTGTGGAACTCCATATCTGAATATCAACTCCCTGATGAAGCTGACGGCGGTGCCGGCATCCAGATTCTTGATGGGTTTAGCCTCAATCCACTTGGTGAACTTGTCGACTGCTACCAGCACATGGGTGTAGCCGCTTCTGCCTGTTCTCAGTGGTCCAACCATATCCAACCCCCATACAGAGAAAGGCCAGACGAGTGGAATGGTCTTTAAGCCTGAGGCGGGTTTGTGCGACATATTGGAGTAGAATTGACATCCTTCACACTTGTCGACTATCTCTTTCGCCATCTCATTTGCTCTGGGCCAGTAAAAACCCGCTCGGTATGCTTTAGCCACGATGGTCCGAGAGGATGCATGATGGCCACAGGTCCCTGAGTGGATGTCGTTGAGAATCATTCGACCTTCTTCCGGTGTTATGCATTTCTGGCTAACTCCAGTAGCACTTTCTCTGTACAACTGTCCCCTCATGACGGTAAAGGCTTTGGACCGGCGGACGACCTCTCGAGCCTCTTCTTCATTCTCGGGGAGCTCCTTCCTCAGAATATAGGCGATATAGGGCACTGTCCAGTCGGGAGTGATGACCAGAACTTCCATGATTAAGTCGACCACAGCTGGGACCTCGACTTCAGTCGGATCTGTGGCACTTTTTGGGTGCGGGGCTTCCTCGGTGAAAGGATCTTCTTGAACCGACGGCGTGTGAACATGTTCCAAAAACACGCCACTCGGAATGGCTTCTCTTTTGGAACCTATCTTCGCCAAGTCATCGGCTGCTTGATTTTTCAGTCGGGGAATGTGATGGAGCTCTAATCCCTCAAATTTCTTCTCCAGCTTTCTGACTGCATTGCAGTAACCAGTCATGGCTGGGCTTCTGACGTCCCACTCCTTCAGCACTTGGTTGACCACCAAATCCGAATCACTGTAGACCATGAGGCGACGGACGCCGAGTGAAATGGCCATACGCAACCCGTACAAGAGTGCTTCGTATTCAGCCTCATTATTGGAGGAATCAAAGTGAATCTGGAGTACATATCTGAGCTTGTCTCCTCGGGGGGAAACCAACACTACCCCGGCACCGGAACCATTCAGCATTTTGTAGCCATCGAAGAACATAGTCCAGTGCTCCGAGTAAACTTGAGTCGGTAACTGCTGTTCAGTCCACTCGGCGAGGAAATCTGCTATTGCTTGGGACTTGATAGCTTTCTTTGCCTCAAATCTGATATCTAGGGGAAGAAGTTCAATCGCCCATTTTGCCACTCGACCAGTTGCATCTCCGTCGTGCAGAATCTCTGATAAGGGGGCGTCGGTGACGACTGTGATGATATGGTCAGAGAAGTAGTGAGCAACTTTCTTCGTGGTCATATAAATCCCATATACAAGCTTCTGATAATGAGGGTATCGTTGTTTGGATGGGGTCAAGACTTCGGAAATGTAATATACTGGGCGCTGAACTTTGAAGGCCTTCCCTTCTTCTTCCTTCTCGACCGTAAGTACAGTACTGACGACTTGTCCTGTGGCTGCAATGTAAAGAAGCAAAGGCTCTTTGCTGATCGGGGCGGCAAGCACGGGCTGGGTGGAAAGCAGGGTTTTTAACTCTGCAAACGCTGCGTCAGCTCCAGGAGTCCACTCGAACTTGTCTGACTTCTTCATCAGTCGGTAAAGAGGCAATGCCTTCACCGAGACGAGATATGAATCGACTTAAAGCGGCCAAGCAACCAGTAAGCTTCTGAACATCGTGCACACGCACAGGTCGTTTCATTCGGAGTATAGTGCCTACTTTCTCTGGGTTTGCATCGATTCCTCGTTCAGAAACGAGAAAACCGAGTAACTTTCCACCAGGAACTCCGAATGTGCACTTGGATGGGTTAAGCTTGATATCATACCTCCTGAGGTTGGCAAATGTTTAAGCAAGGCCAGTCAGCAGGTCGGAACCTTTCCGTGACTTGACCACAATGTCAACCATGTACGCTTCCACATTCCGACTGATTTGAGTGAGCAAACACTTCTGAATCATCCTCATGAACGTGGCTCCGGCATTCTTGAGGCCGAATGGCATGGTGACATAAAAGAAGCACCCGAATGGGGTGATGAAAGCTGTTTTGATCTCGTCAGGTCCAAACAGACGGATCTGATGGTACCCGGAATAAGCGTCCAAGAAAGACAGTTGCTCACATCCCGCAGTCGAGTCGACTATTTGGTCGATGCGGGGAAGAGGAAAATGATCTTTCGGGCAGGCCCGATTGATATGCTTAAAATCGATGCACATGCGAAGCGAATTGTCCTTTTTGGGGACCATGAAGACATTGGCGAGCCACTCGGAGTGGTAAATCTCTCGGATAAACTCTGCTGCTAGGAGCCGAGCCACTTCTTCGCCAATAGCCTTCCTTTTCTGGACGGCGAACCATCGCAGATGTTCCTTCACAGGTTTTTCCTTTAAATCGACTCGCAGACGATGCTCAGCCAGTCCCCTGGGTACACCCGGCATGTCAGAAGGTTTCCATGCAAAGATGTCCCAGTTCTCACAGAGGAACTGGATGAGCGCTTCTTCCTATTTGGGGTCGAGTGTTGTGGAGATATGAGTCGGAGCAGCGTTGGGGTCGGTCGGGTGGATGTGAACTGGTTTTGTCTCACTGGACGACTGGAACGCTGATTCTGTAGCAGGTCTTTTGGCTCGCAACAAATCACTCGGGTCCTCATTCCTCTGGTGTTCTTGCCACTCTTCTGCCACCATCTGAGCATCGGCGATCTTTGAGCCTTTCTGGAAGCACTCTTCTGCCTTCTTGCGGTTACCAGTGACAGTGATCACGCCTTTAGGGCCAGGCCTCTTTAGTTTGAGATACACGTAGCATGGTCGGGCCATAAAACGTGCATAAGCTGGCCTGCCCAAAATAGCATGGTAGGCACTCTAGAAATCCACAACCTCAAATGTCAGCTTTTCTTTGCGGAAATTCTTTGAATCACCAAAAACCACATCAAGAGCAATCTGGCCGAGTGATGCGGCCTTCTTTCCAGGGATGACTCCATAGAAACTCATGTTGCTTGTGCTCAGTCTGGACATCGGAATGCCCATCCCTTTCAGTGTCTCAGCATACAGTATATTCAAACTGCTGCCGCCATCCATCAACACTTTGGTCAGTCGAGTGCCCTCAACGACTGGGTCGACCACCAACGCTTGCCTCCCAGGAGTGGCAATGTGCGTCGGGTGATCAGATTGGTCAAATGTAATGGCAGTCTGAGACCACTTCAGGTAATTGGGTGTTGACGGAGCAGCCATATTCACTTCTCGGTTTATAACTTTCAGTCAGTTTTTGCTCTCAACGTCAGCAAAAATCATCAAGGTGGAATTGACCTGCGGATATTACTTGTCGCTGTCCTCCTTGTCCTCAACCTTGTCTGACTCTTTTTCTTTGTCCTTGGACTGCTTCCCTTGGAACTGCTGTATCAGGAGTCGACATTGTCGAGTGGTATGCTTCGGGTAAATGAAATTACCCTCTTCGTCTTTCTTGGTGTGGATGTGACATGGCAAATCCATCACGTCATTTCCTTCTTTATCTTTTACTTTTTTGGGATTCCAAGTCCCCTTGGGCTTCCTTTGAACTTTCCTTGATTCAAGGCCAAGGCTTCTCCAGGAGCGGCTGGCTCGGCTTTACGCTCTTGCTTCCGACTGGAATTTCCACCTCCGGTGTCCTGGGCGACTGACTTGTGCTTGCCGCTCCGGAGCCGATCCTCTTCCTCACCATTGGCATATTTGGTGGCTATTTCCATCATTCGACTCAGAGACATGTCTCTGGTTCGACCGAATTTCAGGCTTAGCTCTCTGTACTTTACGCCTTCCTTGAAGGCGCAAACTGCCTGGTGATCAGATACATTCTCTACCGTGTGATGCAGTGTGATCCATCTCTGGATGTAATCCCTCAGAGTCACATTCGACTTCTGCACACAAGATTGCAGCTCTGTCAATCCTGCTGGTCGCTTGCACGTTCCTTCGAACATCCTAACAAACACTCGGGAGAGGTCTTTCCACGTGTAAATGCTGCTGGGTGTCAACTGATTCAGCCATGCTCTGGCTGACCCCTCCAACATAAGAGGCAGATGCTTCATGGCCACCTCGTCATTCCCGCCGCCGATCTGAACAGCCACTCGGTAGTCCTCAAGCCAAGTATCAGGCTTGGACATACCGTTGAACTGCTGACTCTAGTCGCCAACCTGAAGTTGGGAGGAATCACCGCGGCTCTGATGGCTCTGCTGAAACACTCTGGTCCGGAGACATGCACTCGGCTGCTGGTGGGTACATCTCTGTTATTACCCTCTCTGTGGGCTCTGTTCGGGTCGACCAAACCTTGAATGATTATGGATCTCGCATCAAAGCCTGGTTCTGTGGGGTCGACTGGAATCCTTCGTCCGCCACTGTGTTGGCGTCTACCATCCTGCTGTCGAGGCACATATGATCCACCCCTCGGGGGAGGAGTGGGCACTCGACATCGATCGTTGCGATCGAATAGGTGATCATACTGCTCATAGTTCCTGTACTGATCGTGCCGGTCACCACGCCCTTCACGCCTCGGGGGCGATCTAGGGCTATGAGCCGACTGGACCGTATTCGGCGCCACGGATCTGCTATGAATCCTGTTCCGTGACTGCGATACAGCTGAATTCTGATCTCCTGCTGCCCGGAGCAAATCTCTGATCTACATCAAGCCTCTTCCAGCCTCTGACTGGGAAGGCTAAATCGACTCTGCTATACGGGTTGCAGCTGCTAAATTCTAAATCGGAGTTCGATATACCTGAGTCGGGGGTTTAAAGAGTTGGCGTCGACTGGAGTCTGGAATCCGTTGCCGCGCGTGCTCATCGAGTGCCCGCTGAAGGTTCTCCAGTCGAGTGCGCTCAGCCAGGTTGGCCAAGCGCGCGTCCTATAAGGCGCGAGCCTCAGGGGTTTCTCCAACGATCGGAGTGTGAAGCGCATCCATGTTCCGATGGCGAAGCTCTTCCCTCTGCTGCGAATTGAGGGGCTCGGGGAGATATTCCTCATGGTCGTGCGACGGATCACCTCCGCCGTTGCCTCCCTCGGCGCCAGGAAAGCTGGGGGGAGCATGCGGTCCATTGACCATCAGGACCTCCGCCGCTGCATCACTGCTGTCGCACTCGGATGCAGTCTCTGAAGAGCCAGTCGACAGGTCGAACAGGCCGTAGAGAGATTCCCCGGGCTTGATTGCCGCGACTTGGGAGGTGGTCGACTGGCGAGCCACCGCGTGTCTCACCCACCGCCGAAGCCTCGACAGACCGGAGCGCTTACGCCGGCGGGAAGCGGGGAGGGAGGATGACACGAAAACCGGCCGATACTGGGTTGACGGTTGCCGCAGAAGGACGCCGCGGACGCATGCTCGAAAGTGCGTAGCTCCGCGGACCGGGAGCGCGGCCACGTCGAGCGGAGCCTCCTGCAGCCAGGCAGAGTCGTCGGCGACGAATGTGAGCGCGCCCAGACGGATCTCGCGGCCCTCAACCAAAACTCCACCGGAAACCATGATGATGGGAATCGAAAAGATTGCAACTTCTCCAATAAGTCACTAAGACACCTGCCCCACGGTGGGTGCAAACTGTCGTGGTTCTAAGTCTGACAGTAAAATGGGGGGTAGGTATGGAGAGGCAAGATATTAGCTATGGAGTAGTTGTGCACACAAATGTTTTACGAGTTCAGGCCCTTCTCGGAGGAAGTAATAGCCCTATGTCTCGGAGCCCGGAGGCGGTCGACTGGATTATATGTGTGAGAGTTACAGGGGTGCGAACCCTTCTGCCAGTGGAGGGGGGTGGCTTATATAGGGGATGCCAAGACCCCAGCCAGCCCATGTAACTGAGGGTTTAAAGTACATTAGGGCCGGGCGTTACTGGTAACGCCCTACATAAATTGTCATCATGACCATAAAGACTACTTAATTACAGACCGTTTGGATACAGAGTAGATCTTGAACTCCTGGCGGTCGAGTGAGTCTTCATGGTCGAGTGTCTTCAGGTTCGTCGAGCGTCCTCTAGTCCGTCGAGTGCAGTACCTCTTGGTCGACTGGAAGATGGCTTCTTCTAAAAGAAGTCCTCAGGGAGGGTACCTTGGATAGGTCCATGACCCTACCCTAGGTACATGACTTCATCAGTGTGAGCTACTCTGTTTTTTGCCTATATATGCACATGAGATGTTCGATGAAATGACCGAGCCATAGTTAAGCTTTCTCCTCTGTTCTTCCTGCAAGCTCCATTTTTTCCAATAATTGTCTAGGTTTGGCGGTGCACCAACTATCCAAGTGTTCTAAAATGGTTAGCAACTTCATCCTTTCATTTCTCACTGCTAGTTTAGCTCATTTCAAATGCTCTAGAAGTAGTGCGGTTTGTGGGTTTTAGTGGAGGAGTGCATGTGTGAGTTTATTTGATTTAGATGCACAATTTGAGTTCAAATTAACTTCTTACTTTGCACATGTGTAGGGTGTCACCCCGTCCCATCCCCGTCCTCACCGATGTCGATTGCCCGCGTCGATCTCGTCGCCGGCACCACCGTGGTGAGCCTCTTGTTCTTATCTTTTTTAAAAAGGAAAAAAATTCTTACTTGTATGATTTATATAGCTACTTGTATAACTTTCGTACTTGTATTATTTTTTGTTATTATATAGTGCCATGATTTTGGTATCCGCCCCCGTCGGCTCTTGTCTGGTCTATGATTCGGATGTGGTATATTATCTTTTATAACTATTTGTCTCATTTAGTGTTTATGACAATTATGCCGACCAACTGGACATATATGTCTTTATCTAGGAGGTATGTGAACCGAAAATTCCAACCGACCCTCTTGTTGAGAGGTTAAATTTATTTGAAAAATAAAAACAATTATTTGAAAGGAAAATTGAAAAGAATTGAAGAAGAGAAGATGAAATTGGAGTTGCATGTTGCCGATGTCGTCGATCTACACAAGATCCAGATGGATGCAATGCCCTTGAAGATTAGAAAGTTTAGAAAATATGTCATTGATAATGAGGCTTGGTATCATTATGATGTTCACTAGTGCAGAACCGGCCTTTAGTGCCGGTTCGTAACGGCCTTTAGTGCCGGTTCGGCAACCGGCACTAAAGAGTAGGGACTAAAGCCCCCCCCCCCTTTAGTACCGGTTCGTCACGAACGGGTGCTAAAGTGCCACCACGTGGCACGAGCCAGGCCCGGGTGCGTGTAGGACATTAGTACCGGTTGGTAACACTAAGCGGTACTAAATGTTTGGGTGTTTTTTTATTTTTTCCTTTAATTTTGTGTTTTCAATTTAATTTAGTGATGGTTTATATTATAACGAGTTGTTAAATCATTAGGTGAAAGTACCGCAGATTAGTTTCGACTGGATGCATTGGATCCTATAGCTACTAGCTAAGTGATCAAGTATATGCCATATCCATATATATTATACTTGATCACCTAATTAGGTGATCAAGCATAATATATATGGATATGTCATATACTTGATCACTTAGCTAGGATCCATCCAGTTGAAACTAATCTGCGGTTTATTTCATTAAATGATATAATAACTCATCATCATCATCATATTAATATATATATATATATATATATATATATATATATATATATATATAAACTCTTGCATCATATCATCAACATGAGTATATATACTCTAGCTAGCTATAGCTAAAAATCATCGTAGTCGTCATTATCACTATTTAATCGTCATAGTCATTACCGCTATCTAATCACCAAACACTAGCTTAAAAAAGAAACATTCACTTGTACCAGAAGCAAAAATATCATCGAGTTCAACATGATGGGCATGATATTATAAGCGTTCATAACACCACAAAGGCAAATCACTCTTTGAGATTAAGTTCAGGAAGAAAAACATGGACATGAGAGGGCAAGTACTAAGAGCATGAATCACTCCTGCTGCTCTCTCTCAGGTAAAATAGAATAGAACATGTATAGTTCTCCTGATTCATCATACTGGACCATGCAGATGAACCTGTGTCCTAATCGTGGGCTGCGCTTCTCATTGCTGCCCCTAGTACTTCTCTGCGATCGTCAACAATTTTCCTTCAATCTTTCACTATTAAGCATTCATAGCTTCTAGAAATCCTGAATGCACTCATGTGCAATGTAGGATATCTTGGCCGTAAGCTAACAATTGACATGCAACCTTTAGTCTCGATCCCCTGAGGCACAACTGCCATCGGGAGTCCCTATTGAAGAACATCGTATAGTACTTAATTAATATACTTAGCAATGAAAGTTTACCAAAAAAATTATGTATGCAAAAGATGCACTGAGGACGAATAGTAAAATCTTACCATCATTCCTAAATAGATGTGACCATAGTTCAATATGATCACTATTGGTCGCACATTTTGAGTACTAACATTTCTAAGTGCAGAAAGAAAATTTGTCTTGACAATATGAAGATTCTCAAGCCATGAAACATAATGACTTATCTCCTCGGAGTTTAGTTCAGCTCCGGGACAGTAGTAGGTCCTGTCTACCAAGGCCGCGCTGGTCTTCACAGTATTCACACATAATGAAATCTTTTTCGTCGTCAGACGACATTTCCTATGTTCATATAGGTGAAACATTAAACACTTACTAATTCAATTAATTCAACTAATTCAACTACTTCTATTAATTCAACTAGTTCTGTTAATTCAACTAATTCAACTGAGCATTTACTAAAAATAAACTTGTTCTATTAAGTTTCTTACTAAAATAAACTTGTTCTGTTAAAATCTCATATACCTAAATTTTAATTAGTTCAAATAATCTCATATACCTAAATTTTCTTACTAAAAATAAACTAGTTATATTAATTCAACTCGTTCAGCTAAGCATTTACTAAAAATAAACTAGTTATATTAATTCAACTAGTTCAAATAATCTCATATACCTAAAATTTCTTACTAAAAATAAACTA
>NC_041387.1:647397907-647418096 GCF_002162155.2 Triticum dicoccoides
TAAACTAGTTATATTAATTCAACTAGTTCAAATAATCTCATATACCTAAATTTTCTTACTAAAAATAAACTAGTTATATTAATTCAACTAGTTCAAATAATCTCATATACCTAAATTTTCTTACTAAAAATAAACTAGTTATATTAATTCAACTAGTTCAACTAAGCATGTACTAAAAATAAACTAGTAATTCAACTAGTTCAAATAATCTCATATACCTAAATTTTCTTACTAAAAATAAACTAGTTATATTAATTCAACTAGTTCAACTAAGCATTTACTAAAACTAAACTAGTTATATTAATTCAACTAGTTCAAATAATCTCAAATACCTAAATTTTCTTTTTTTGACCATAAAACAGTAGGGTAAAGCCCTACTGTGTGTCATTTTCATTATAATGAATAAAAGTGCATAGTACAATGGTTGTTGGGAGAGCGACCAGAGTGATAAAGTTTACAGAAGATAACAGAAAAGAAAGATAAGATACAAAATTATTCAGATGTTGTCTATCCAGGATGACATGCCATCCTTAAGGCTAGGCTTGGCTTGAAAGTGTTGATGAAGTTAAACTTGCATGAGGCAATGGAGCATGGTATATTTTCAAATATCAGTCCATTTCTCTGATTCCATAAACTCCAGCATCCAACTAGTTATATTAATTCAACTAGTTCAACTAAGCATTTACTAAAAATAAACTAGTTATATTAATTCAACTAGTTCAAATAATCTCATATACCTAAATTTTCTTACTAAAAATAAACTAGTTATATTAATTCAACTAGTTCAACTAAGCATTTACTAAAAATAAAGTAGTCCTATATTCATCTAGCTAACAACTTTTCTATCTAATTCATCTAACATTAATCTAAACAATAGAAAACAGAAAATAAGTAAAAATATGTGTGTGTGTGTGTGTAGTACTGCGTGTGTATGTGTGTGTGTAGTGTGTGTGTGTGTGCGTGTGTGTCTATGCATGTGTGTATGTGTGGGTACGAAGAGCGGGCCGGGGGGCGGCGGCGTACGGGCGGCGACGGGGGCGCGGCATCGAGGGCGGCGACGGGGACGACGTGACGACACGGGCGGCAGGCCGGGGGCGATCGCGAGGCGACGTAGTACGGGGAGAGACGGCGACGACGGCACGAGATGGCAACGACGGGGCGGCAGGGGCGACGGCGCGCGGCGGCGGCGGCGATGTCGCGCGAGTGGAGGAAGTGGTCGATATGGAACTGATTTTTCGTAAGTGCCATATATATAGGAGGGGCCTTTAGTACCGGTTGGAGCCACCAACCGGTACTAAAGGACAATTTTGGCCTGGCCAAGCGGCGGGAAACGAGGGCCTTTAGTACCGGTTGGTGGCTCCAACCGGTACTAAAGGACAACCCATTAGTACCGGTTGGAGCCACCAACCGGTACTAATGGTCGTGCGCTGCCACCCCCGGTGCATTATGTTTAGTCCCACCTCGCCGAGCGAAGGGCAGCCGCACTGGTTTATAAACCCAGCCGTGGCTGCTCTTTCGAACTCCTCTATATAGCAGACTTCTGGGCCTAACTAGGGCGCGCTGCCCTGTGAGCCTGCCAGCCCTTCTGGGCCTGAATTTGCACACCCTAGGTCTGGCAGGCCCACCGGGCAGCGCCCCAACTATTTTTTATATAGTTTTTTTCTTTTATGCATTATTTATTTTTGAGTAATTTTTTATATAGTATTTTCTTTTCTGCTTTATTTTTTTCTTCTATTTATTTCTGAGTAGTTTTTTTGCTGTATTTAGTTTCTTTGTGAATATTTTTGCTTTATATAGTTTTTTCTTTTCTGCATTATTTATTTTTGAGTAATTTTTTATATAGTATTTTCTTTTCTGCTTTATTTTTTTCTATTTATTTCTGAGTATTTTTTTGCTATATTTAATTTCTTTGTGAGTATTTTTGCTTTAGTTGCTTCAAATGCTGCATAATGCTTCATTTTGGACTGATTTTCAATTTCACGGTCATTTAGCTATCTATATACCTATACCAATTACAGACTCCCCGTAAATTACCACGTTAATTAGAAATTAAGAGCCGTTCATCTATGTGGGGCCGAATTATTACGGTTTAGATTAACCCTTAGAATTCTCCGCTGAATATGTGCTCAGTTCGGCTAAAAAAATTAGCCCATAAACCTTTCACGGTTAGAAGATGGAAAAATAGGAGCCTGATTTGGTGAGTCCACATTAGCCTCCACGTTTAATCCTAAAAAGTTAAAATCATACAGTAGCTACAGATCCAATCTTTTTTTTTCTTTAAACGTCTTAGATCTTTTCAATCTAATCGTACCTAAATCCCCTAGCAGTCCACGTTGCCCCTGCTCTCCCGTTTCCTACCAGGATACGTCACCTCCTTCCTCTATCTTGTTTTGTGCTGCTTCGCCGCAACTCCTCAGGACGCCACCTCCTTCCTCAATCCTTTTGTGCTGCTCCGCCACATCTCCTCTGGGCGAAGGTTTTACCATGATGACTAGGTTCTCCTACAAAGCGTTGGCAATGCTCCTGATCAAGGTGCTGACCCCCTAGCCCCTCCATCTATCACCATAACACACCTAGCTGATTGGTCTATGCAGGATCTCCCCGTACACTACTCTAGGTATGATCACCTTGCCAATGGCTTTCTCTCATGGAAGGTCTCGCCATTGTCTATTCTTCTGTATGTATCTTCTTTGCATGCGAGGCTCCAATCTCAGCAATGGCTCAGCCCCCAGGTAGATTTCCTTTCAAACCTTGGTATTTGATTACAACTGTTTTGTCTCTAAATAGGATAATGATCTTCTTCTTATAGTACAATTATATTTTATTAATTACTAACTGACGAATGTTTGCTGCAGTCTACCTACGATCCAATCTTTTAGCATTGATCCTGAGTGTCGTCTATGGATCTTTTATGTGTTGATGGCAGTGCACTTGAAATTAGTTGTACCAAATCTGTTGCTGCTCAGCAATCACCAAAATTGACTTCAAGGTCTTTGTTGATCAATCTGACAGTGATTTGTGATTATCTCTCTCAAATTTATTGCTACTACGGGCATTCAATACACACTGAACTTGACATAAACATTTTGGCTGATTAATCCGCAGGTGCTTGGATGTCATTCTGTGTATAACTTATATGTTTGAATGATATGAAGATTGATCGAAGTATGCCTTTGCTCTTCTTTCTCATGGCGCACCGAGTGAGCTAATGTTGTGTTGGAATGGTGAGTTGTGGTCGTGTGTTTCAGGGTCAAAGATGGTAGTTAGATTTAGGCGAAGATGTGTTCCTGGAGCTACATCCGTACATAATTAGCTTAAGTACCATTGAAAGCATTAACTATTTATACTTATTTTCCCACAATATAATGTGCTACACGGTCATGATTACTAAATCCAAATTTCATGTTTTGGAGTTTACATGTGGGCTGACAGACCGTGTAGAACTTTTTATGCACCCAAAATAACCATTTACAGAAGGAAGTATTCTTCAAAGATAGCAGTAAATTATGTGCGTTAGAAGGAGAGTATTCTTAAGATTTCCAAGTTCGTCAACAAGACTTTTATTTATACTGCTACAAGTGCTTAACTGTGCACGTAACATATTGTTAAAGGTATTATTTTTGTGTTAACTGTGCATGGATGATATATTTCTGTAGGCTCCTTTGGATGATTAAAACGGTAAGATATCTAAGGTCATTGACAAAAGTGGGTTTACATGTGGGCTTACATACCATGTAAATCTGGGTGCTCCTTGAAGCAAACGTAGGGGGTTGTTTTCTTACATTCATATTTTCAATTGGACTCCACGTTCTATTGTCATCCTGAAAGTTAGTCATGTGATCTCCATGGTTTTAACCACATGCTCTCTCTACTAACTCTTCTTAATTTTTTATTTCACGGAGACTTAAAGTTTCTGAAGTTTCGAGCTCCAAATAATTGTTTTACAGATGAGGAGTATTCGGCACAGATGGTACATGATGTGGGTGCGAACATGGTAATATTTCCAAGCACATCTACGAGAGTGTGATTTATACTACTAAAAGTGTTTAACTCTGTATGATATTATTAAAGGTATTACTGCTGTGTTCTCTATTTAGGTAGGCTCCTATGGGCGATTAGAAATGTAATTAAGCTATCGAGTATCATCGACAAAAGCGCGATTTATACTACTTCAATTATTTAACTGTGTAAGATAACAAGACATTCTCCGAAGTCTTATTGATTTGTCTATTTTTGTAGGCTTGCTCCCAGGTTTCTTCTTCACCGGGGAATTTCAGTGACGACTAAATACATGAAAGATAAATTATCCAAAACTACATACAATATGAATATGCATCTTTGTAGTCGAGTTTGAGGTATTTATTTCAGCTGAAACCATCTTTGAGTTATTGCCTAGAAATATATATCCAAATTGCATGTTTTTAATTTCACATGCATGCTTGCATACCTCTTAAAAGAAAGTGGTCCAAAGAAATTTTGGGGCAACTCATGGAATTCCTTTTGTTGTTCACATTTCAGTCTGATCGGACCGTCTCTTGATGTCTTCAGAGTAAGTGAAGTGTTATCAGATTCTTAGCAATTAACATGGCTGATCGTCCTTGCTGCCCTCATGCTTGGTGACGATCAAATTTTCTTTGTTATTGCAGGAGCTTTTATGTTTCACAGCCGTCCCCTTCCAATAATTGTATTAGAGAGGGTCTATGTTCATTTTGTTTCTAGAATCCTGTTTGTCCTATGTTTGCAATTTTAGTTAGGCCACCAATATGATAGAAATCAAGTATATGACAGAGATAGGGATAGATGCTGTAGTTTGAAAGAATGATAGGTTTTAAACATGAGCGTGATTTATTCTACTATGTGTGCAACTGTGTAATATATTCTTAGAGCTAGAAGTATTATGTATTCTTTCTCTATTTTTGTAGTTCTACTGTTATCTCTATTTTTTACCATGGAGTTTGCTCATTACTAAGTTGACAAAAGGTAAATCCTCTGAAACAACGCATAGTATAAATATGCAATTTAGTTCAGTTTGTGGTTGCTAAATTACATCTTTGTCTTACCACACAAGATGACATTTGTATGTCTGGAACTATTCAAAGGCTTGCTTTTCCATGCATATTCTTCTTTTTGTTATGATTTATTTCATAACCTTAGTTCACATATTATATGTAAAATTATTCGATGAGATACGAAGAAAATAGAAGTATACAACGTTCTAGATGATTAGTGTTTTGTTGATTTACTATTCATTTATCATCGGTACGCTTCTCTAAATAACTGACGTACCTAAGCACACATACATGTTCTACCTTGGCACATGGTCCTCATTTGTTAACCCAGACCGTGCAAAGGTCTATGGAGTTGCCTTTATAATATATAAGCGCACACGATCCTGCATGAGGACTTCGAGAAGTGACCCATTGTTGAAACAAGAAAAAATGATACGTTGAGATAAAACTAGGGAAAATATATGCACTTCTGTCCCCAAGTGGGTTCCACCTAATGGACGCGCAAAGATATATGTAGATGTTTGTATGTATTTTTATCCTTATGAAAAATATTTTTGTGTTATTTTCCATGGGTTATGATCGACCGTATACAAATTGATAGAGCTTCCCATTATGTAGCATTGTTTCGGTAACTTGATCATGTGGATGTGGATAGTTCTTACATAGTGTCTTTGATACCTTTTTATTCTCCATTTAATAAACATCACTAAAAATTCTAAGTTATACATTTTTCAAAATCTAGCCCATGCGAATGCACGGGTTGACGACTAGTCTAAACAAATTGATGACGTCACTTCGAATGCTGGATAATGCTGGCTCAAAAAAAGTCTAGAGTTCAAATAAGTTTAAAAAAAATGAAGCGCCTGTGTAACAGATGAGTTCTCGTCCGAAACCCTGATACTCCGAAAGAGTTTGTCCAGTTTGTACATGAAGTGCGTTCAGTTTTTGCCGTAACCCTCTCTACTCTTTCGCACATGCTATGCAGGTGAAACGATGATACCATGCCAAATTTCAACATTTTTAGAGTTCGTTTTGTAGTGATTTTCAATTTCACGGTCATTTAGCTTTGATTTAAACAAATCGGTTATTGAAAAACGGCAAATGATGTCAGAACGTGTTGGAAATTGATGACGTCGCGGGGGATTGAGGGGGAGACCGAGTGAGTGGAGAGAGTGAGGGCGTAAACATGTAAAAATATACATCAAAAATACATTGATCTGGGCAACACCCCAGACACGCCATCGAACTCCAGATCTGGCACCCCCACACAACTAAGACGCCGAAGGAGAAAACCATACCTGCGATCCACGAACCACGAACCCATCACACGATCCACCATCATCCATATGCCGCCGATGCAGACCACAATCTGCATCCGCTCCTGGACTACCTCCCAAGCTCCGTGCCGGCGCTGGAGCAAACGCCGCCGCAACGGCGAAGCCCGAGGACACAGGTCCACCACGAGGATGTCGCGGCCGCCACGCCATCCTTACTTGAACAGATTGATTTCCAAATCCATCCTTAACCATAGGACCGATCGCCTCGTCGGAGTAGGATCTAAAGAAACTTTATTCAGCGCCGTCATCGCCGCCGCCGAAGCAAAAACGATGAACAACCTAAAAACCTAAACGACGAGAGCATAAAACACGATCCACACGCGTGGATCCGGTGACCCCCCTCACCACCGACGACCGAAGTCGCCGGTGGAGGGGAGCCGCCGGAGGCCGGCGGCGAAAGCGAGTCCGCTAGCGCTAGAAGCTAGATCGCCTTTTTCTTTCTTCAGGAGAAAGAAAAGCAAATAGTTCACGTACCCCCACGGCGCAAGTTGCCCACGTAGTGCTTGTGATACTTTGAGAAGTAACATATTTGAATTGTGCATCTAAACGTAGAAAAAAATACATTGATCAGTACCGCCTTTTGGCCAAAACGCGCTACTGCTACAGAGAAGTACATAAAAATACATTGATCATCAATGATCTTTTTGTATAGAATCTAAATTGTCAATAGGAATCTACCCCGATTTAAGAACCGGCGAAGACTCCTATTGCAGCCTACATTGATCAGTATCGCCTTTCAGCCAAAATGCGCTACTTCTACAGAGAAGTACATAAAAAATACATTGATCATCAATGATCTTTTTGTATAGAATCTAAATTGTCAATAGGAATCTACCCCGATTTAAGAACCGGCGAAGACTCCTATTGCAGCCACAGATCCTACACATAGAGTTCAATGAAGACCAAATGCTTGTGACAGTTTGAGAAGTAACATATTTAAGGTGGTAAAAATCTTGCTAGGGGAGCGAGGTGGGACTAAAAATAGCCCCTGCCACCACCTCTTTACTACCGGTTCGTGCCACGAACCGGTACTAAAGATGCTGGTGGCCAGCCAACACCTTTAGTACCGGTTCGTGGCACGAACCGGTACTAAAGATTCACATTGAACCGGTACTAAAGATCTCCTCCCGCCTAGCCATTTGAACCGGCACTAATGGACACATTAGTGCCAGCTCAAATGCAAACCGGTACTAATGTATCTCAGATTTGACCCTTTTTCTACTTGTGGTTGGATCAATTGTTACCTTAGTTGCGATTTTGATCGCATTATTGCATTTAAATGTTTTACATAGTTGTATGTTAGTTTAAATGTATGTTTTAATTATATGCTCTAGAGAGTTGTATGTTGTTCTATGAGAACTATGTATGAACTTTATGTATTTGTTTTTTCAGTAATAACATTTGATCACTACTGTACTTTGGTTTTAATGTGATGATGAACTTGTATTAATTTGGCCATTTCTCTATTCATGATGTTATGTAATGGTTTTTGATATACTTAATTATATAATGCACGCAGGTGAACCGGCAATGGATGTATGGTG
This sequence comes from Triticum dicoccoides, assembly GCF_002162155.2. NCBI lineage: Eukaryota > Viridiplantae > Streptophyta > Magnoliopsida > Poales > Poaceae > Triticum > Triticum dicoccoides. The sequence goes on from NC_041387.1 coordinate 647,405,798, forward strand.
ACCGACACACCTCTGACTACATTAAGGGTCTGCATAATTTTCTCGATGTGACTGAGGCAAACAAGAAGAATGGTTTTATGTATTATTCATGTATTATCTGTGGGAATACGAAGGATTACTCTTCCTCGAAAACTCTTCACTTCCACCTGCTTGAGAAGGGTTTCATGCCATAGTATAATGCTTGGACCAAGCACGGAGAAAGAGGGGTTATGATGGAAGACAATGAAGGAGAAGAGGATGATGACAACTATCCTATGTTCCCTGAATACGGTGATACTGCAATGGGGGAAGCTGAACATCAAGAGGCACCAGATGTGCCCGATGATGATCTTCGCCGGGTCATTGTTGATGCACAAAGAGGATGCAAAAATGAAATGGAGTAGTTGAAGTTCAATCGCATGTTAGAGGATCACAAAAAAGGGTTGTACCCAAATTGCAAAGATGGCAACACAAAGCTCGGTGCCGCACTGGAATTGTTGCAATGGAAGGCAGAGAATGGTGTATCTAAAAAGGGATCTGGGAAGCTACTGAAAATAATGAAGAAGAAACTTCCAAAGGACAACGAATTACCTGTCAGTACGTACATGATACATCTCCAATGTATCTATAATTTTTGATTGTTCCATGCTATTATATTACATGTTTGGGATGTTTATGGGCTTTACTATACACCTTTATATCATCTTTGGGACTAACCTACTAACCGGAGGCCCAGCCCAAATTGCTGTTTTTTTTGCCTATTTCAGTGTTTCGAAGAAAAGGAATATCAAACGGAGTCCAAACGGAATGAAACCTTAGAGAGCGATCTTTTTGGAACAAACGCAATCCAGGAGACTTGGAGTGGACGTCAAGAAGCAGCCGAGGCGGCCACGAGGCAGGAGGGCGCTGAGGGAGTCCTGGATTAAGGGGTCCTCGGACAGCCGGACTATGTGCTTTTGCTGGACTGTTGGACTATGAAGATACAAGATAGAAGACTTCATCCCGTGTCCGGATGGGACTCTTCTTTGCATGGAAGGCAAGCTTGGCGATTCGATATGTAGATTTCCTTCTCTGTAACCAACTCTGTGTAACCCTAACCCCCTCCCATGTCTATATAAACCGGAGGGTTTAGTCCGTAGTACAAGAATAATCAGAATCATAGGCTAGCTTCTAGGGTTAGCCTCTATGGTCTCGTGGTAGATCAACTCTTGTAATACTCATATCATCAAGATCAATCAAGCAGGAAGTAGGGTATTACCTCCATAGAGAGGGCCTGAACCTGGGTAAACATTGTGTCCCCCGCCTCCTGTTACCATTAGCTTTAGACGCACAGTTCGGGACCCCCTACCCGAGATCCGCCGGTTTTGACACCGACATTGGTTCTTCCATTGAGAGTTCCATCGTGTCGTCATCATAAGGCTTGATGGCTCCTCCAATCATCTACAATGATGCAGTCCAGGGCGAGACTTTTCTCCCCGGACAGATCTTCATATTCGGCAGCTTTGCATTGCGGGTCAACTCGCTTGGCCATTGGGTCAGGTTTGGAAGTTTGAACTACATCATCGACATCCGCGGAGACTTGATCTTCGACGGATTCGAACCCATGACAGCCGCTCTCTGTAGCCACGATGAACATGACTTAAATCTGTCACCGGACTATGCTCAGGAGACAATGCTTGTGACTATCCTGGCCCTAGATCCAGAGCAGATCGCGCCGTCCGCGGACGGGGGGCTAGACCCCACCATGGAAGCCGCATACCCTACGGTGTTAGAGCCAAGCACGGATCCAACCTCTAGCGAGGTCTGTGCCATTGGACCCTCGGACTCGTCTCCGGATACAGGTTCCGAACCGCGTGTGTCCGCACCCGTCGAATTTAATTGGACGCCAATCTTGGAGTTCACCTCCGCGGACATCTTTCAACACTCGCCCTTGGGCGATGTGTTAAATTCATTAAAATCTCTCTTTTTGTCAGGAAATTCTTGGCCGAACTATGTCCAGCTTGAATGGGAAGCGGACGACAAAGAACTTCGCTGCCCACCCACCACCCACTTGATAGCCACTGTCGACGACTTGACCGACATGCTCAACTTCGACTCCGAAGACATCGATGATATGGACGACGATGCGGGAGAAGAAGATGAACCACCGCCCACAGGGCGATGGAAGCCACCTCATCATATGACATTTAGATGGTGGATACCCCCAAAGAAGACAATGGCGAGGACCAAAAGGATACAGGTGAGGATAGACCTCCCGAGAAGCAGCCGAAGCGCCGACGTCAGCGGTGCCGCTCTAAACCACGCCATGGTAAAAACAGCAATACCGTCACAGGAGACAATAGCACTCTGGACGATGCCGAAGATAACAAAGACGACCCCGCCCAGCCAAGCTTCGAGCAGGCCGGACGGGAGGACGGGCAGGCCAGCCTTGATGAACAGGCCACGAACAAAGACTCGGAGGACGATAATTAGATGCCTCTCTCCGAGGATGAGGTGAGCCTCGGCTACGACAAATTTACCGTGCCTGAGGATCCCGCCGAGCAGGAACGCTTCAAGCGCCAGCTTATAGCCACTGCAAAGAGCCTGAAAAAGAAACAGCAGCAGCTCCAAGCTGATCAAGATCTGCTAGCTGATAGATGGACCGAGGTCCTGGCAGCCGAGGAACACAGACTCGAGCGCCCAACCAAAAATTACCCCAGGCGCAGGTTGCTACCTCAATTCGAGGACGAGGCGCTAGAGCCCATACCACCTGCGCATGATGCGGCTGACTGACCACCACGTGGACGAGATAAAGTGGCATATCAGTACGAACATCAGCCCTCACCCCATCGCCGAACAAAGAGAAACACAAAGGCTCGGGGATACACACATGACCTGCGGTACAAATTGGAAGACAAAGCAGGACAGCCAAGATTGATCTACGGATCGCGGGGGTGCGCCTCACCACACGACGATGACCGTCACGACGGATACACTACATACAAATCCGCCCGGGCCGAATACCGCAGACCAGCTCCATCCGAACTGTGTCGCGACGTAGCCCGACATAGAGGCGCCACACACCCCCTGTGCTTCACTGATGAAGTAATGGAACATGAGTTCCTAGAAGGGTTTAAACCTGTAAACATCAAATCATATGATGGGACAACAGATCCTGCGGTGTGGATTGAAAACTTCCTTCTCCACATTCACATGGCCCGCGGCAATGATCTCCATGCCATCAAATATCTTCCACTAAAACTCAAGGGACCAGCTCGGCACTGGTTGAATAGTCTGCCCGCAAACTCTATTGGCAGTTGGGAGAACCTGGAAGATGCATTTCTTGACAACTTTCAGGGCACTTACGTACAACCACCGGACGTTGATGACTTAAGTCACATAAGACAACAGCCCGGAGAGTCAGCTAGGGAATTCTGGACTCGGTTCTTAACTAGAAAGAATCAAATCATCGATTGTCCGGATGCCGAAGCCCTAGCGGCCTTCACACATAACATCCGTGATGAGTGGCTAGCCCGACACCTCGGCCAAGAGAAGCCGAAATCCATGGCAGCCCTTACGACACTTATGACCCGCTTTTGCACGGGCGAGGCTAGTTAGTTAGCCCGTAGCAACAACACATCAAGAAAGCCTGGCACTTCAGACACCAGAGATAGCAATGGCAAACCCCGACGCAACAGACACAAGCGTCGAAATAATGGCGATAACGCCGAAGACACGACCGTCAATGCCGGATTCAGTGGCTCCTAGTCCGGTCAGCGGAAAAGCCATTTAAGAGAAACAATCCGGGTCCGTCCAGTTTGGACCGCATCCTCGATCGTCCATGTCAAATCCACGGTACCCCCGATAAACTAGCCAACCACACCAACAGAGAATGTTAGGTATTTAAACAGGCCGGCAAGTTAAATGCCGAACACAAGGACAAGGGGCTGCACAGCGATGACGATGAGGAGCCCCGGCCACCAAACACAGGGGGACAAAAGAAATTTCCCCCTCAAGTCAACATGGGGAATATGATATACGCGACCCACATCCCCAAGCGGGAGCGGAAGCGCGCACTAAGGGACGTCTACGCGATGGAGCCGGTCGCCCCAAAATTCAACCCATGGTCCTCCTGTCCGATCACCTTCGACCGCAGGGACCATCCAACCAGTATTCGTCATGGCGGTTCAGCCGCACTGGTCCTTGACCCCATTATTGATGGATTCCACCTCACACGAGTCCTTATGGACGGTGGTAGCAGCCTGAACCTGTTGTATCAGGACATAGTGCGCAAAATGGGTATCGACCCTTCAAGGATCAAGCCCACCAAAACCACCTTTAAAGGTGTCATACCAGGTGTAGAGGCGTGTTGTACATGTTCAATCACACTGGAAGTGGTCTTCGGATCACCGGTTAATTTCTGAAGCGAGGAGTTAATCTTTGACATCGTCCCCTTCCGCAGTGGTTATCATGCACTGCTTCGACGAACCACATTCACTCGATTCAACGCGGTACCACACTATGCTTACCTCAAGCTCAAAATGCCCGGACCTCGCGGTGTCATAGCAGTCAATGGGAATATGGAGCGCTCCCTCCGTACTGAGGAGCACACCGCGGCCCTTGCATTCACATGATCCACACTGCGGCTCAACCGCTCCTGGATCCGCATACCTTCACTTTTTCTTCTCCTTTCAGGTTTTCTCTTCTTGAGGCTTTTCCTGATACCTAGACGTCAGACACATCGCGGAAGGATACACCAAGAGAAGCCAGGGGCTTTGACGTATAAGGGAAGTCCCATGTGGTCTTTGCTAACGATCGTTATTCCTGTTCTACATACCCGCACGCAGCCCGCTCTTGGTAATGGCATGTTAAATAACCTTATTCGCTTCCCGCACTGTATGTACAAATACGCTTTAACGTATTATTCAAATTACATTGGAAAAATAACTTGAAGCATTTGCTCTTTACCTAACTTTTTCCTTGTCTTTGTATTTTCTGCATTCGTACAATCGGGTACGCTTTAATTCGCCAGGGGCTCCAATGTACCCCATAACATGGCAAGAAAGTCCGAACACTTAATAGTATAGTTTGGCACCCCGAACTTATAGCATTATATGCATTAGCTCCGAATCATGTCTTTGGTCAAATGTTGGGTTTGCCCGGCTCCCATGTTTTGCTACCTTACGTTCCGCTATATCGACTAAGGCGGCACATGGAGAACTACTGCGATTGTGTCCCGGTTCTTCTGGACGAGCACCTCAGTAGAGAAAGCCGAAAACTGACTGTCATGATGCGGCGAGAGCTGGTCACTGTTCGAGAGGTCTCAAAATCCTTAAAGATTTTTTCCGCTTCATGTGAGGAATCGGTTTTTGCCCGATTTAGGCATGTATAGCGTCCTAAGTTCGGCCTTCTGAATACTAGAGGCTTCACCGAAATTTAAAGTTATAAAACTCCTATGGCTAAGTGGGAGTGATAAAGCCATATAGTTCGATTGCCTTGTTCGTTGCGCTAAACACCTCCTTAAAGGACCAAAGACTTGGATAAAGAGTGTTTAGATTTATCCCGAACACCCCTGTACTAGCTACATGGGGGCAGAAGCCAACGACTGACCAACTCTCAGATTTCATAAACGGCAGCACAGGAGGGACAACTTTAAATAAACAAGCAACATATTGCAAAGCGAACTTGTTTTATATTACAGGATAGGATAAAATGAATGTATCCATTCAAAGATTACATCCTTTGCACATCGCTCCGCCACAAGGCGGGATCCCTTTAGGACACTGTCATAATACATTTCGGGTCGACGGTGCTCCTTGCCCTTTGGCGGTCCCTCGTTCATCAGCGCCGCAGCATCCATCTTCGCCTAATGCATCTTCGCATGGGCAAAGGCCATCCGCGCACCTTCAATGCAAACCGACCGCTTTATGACATCAAGTCATGGGCAGGCACTCACAAGCCGCTTCACGAGTCTGAAGTAGCTACTAGGGAGAGGCTTGACAGGCCATAACCGAACTATAGGTCCTTCATGGCCAGTTCGGCCGCCCTGTGCAGCTCGAGTAGCTGTTTCAGTTGGTCGCTCAAGGTCGTGGGTTCTGGCGCAAGGTATTGGGACCAGAACAACTTCTTCATTGAGCTCCCTTCTTCGGCTCGGTAGAACTCTGCGGCATCTGGTATGCTGCGGAGCAGATCCACAAACGCCCCTGGAGAACTCCGAATTCGGGTAAGTAAAAAGAATGTTTCCTTCACATGCTTGCTTTGCATAAGAAAAGCCTTACCTGCCGCAATCTTTTGGGCCGCCTAGACTTCTTGGAGGGCCCTCTGGGCTTCGGCTCTGGCGTCTTGTGTGCTCTAGAGGGCCTTGGCAAGCTCGGACTCTTGAGTGTTTGAGTCACGCTCCAAGGATTCATACTTCTTGACGGCATCCTGGATCTCTTGCTTCACCTCGCTGACCCGGGCCTCCTGCTTTTCGCATGCGGCACGTTCCTTGGCCGCTTTTTCTTCAGCCTCGGCTAACGCCTTCTTCAGGGTCACCACCTCGATTGTGGCCCCTACAATAGTTCATAACGCTTTCGTCAGCATGAACCATTTACCATTCATAACTATATGGGCTGGGTACTACATACCTTGGCTCTCCTCCAGCTGCTTCTTTACAAGGCCGAGCTCTTCCTCGGTCTGCTCCAGACTCTGCTTTAGTCCAGAGACCTTAGCAGTACGAGCGGCAGCGGCTAGCAGCGACGCCTGCTTATTCACATAAGACATCTTTTGTTAGACTCCTGCGACTATTATTTTATACTCTGTTCTGCCTTTCTTTCCAAACACCTAACAGAGCAGCAGGGGCTACTGTCTATACTGTGACATTTTTTCATAATTTCATTACTTACCTCAAAGACGGTTAGAAGGCTAGCGCAGGCTTTGGTCAGTCCGCTCTTGGCGGACTGGATCTTCACAATCACCATACTCATTAGAGTACGGTGTTCTTCATCAATGGAAGCGCTACGAAGCGCTTCCAACAAGCTGTCCGATGCCTCTGGATGGACAGAGGTCATCGGTACAGACGGCTCGCCCCCCTTGTTAGGGAGGGCCCACTTTTCTGAATCCGGAACCACTTGGGTTTCCGGAGCCGTATTCGGCTGGGGGCCAAACTGGCTGCGGTCCCCATTCTCGGTGTCCATGGGGGCCTTGCCCCCCATGTGTTCGGCAGCCGGAGTCTCACCCTCCAGCGTCTCCAGAATAGTCTCCCCTTGGCCCCGTATCCTTCAAGACGAGACTCGCTGTTCATCACCGCCGGGTCCAATGATCCCTCCGAAGAGGAGGATATCTTGATGTTGGATTTGGCGAGACTACAGGTGCATGTCTGGCACGGTAAGAAGCGATAAAGCAAATAGACTGGAAATACTAGTGTGTCCGGATACTTACGATTTGGCCAGGGGCTTGACCCTGGGCTCCCACTCCTCATCGTTGTTGGTATCTGCGGCGGAGTAGTTCGGAAGGAAAGTTGTCCCCTCCTTGGACGTCTCAGTCTCCCCATGTGTGGAGGCCTTCATCTTCTTCCTCCCCCCCAGTGGGGGGACGGATCTCCTCCTCCTCCTCCTCGTTGTCTTCGGTGGAGGAGTTCATCTCGGTGTCTTCGGATGTCATGTCTGAAACACCCCTACGTCGGAGGCCATCTCTGGTCCCCGTAGCCGTCTTCTTGGCCTTCCTCTCCGGCACCTCGTAGGGCGCCGGAAATAGCATCCTCGTCCAGAGAGGTGATTCTGGATCTTCAGGAAGTGGAGCCGGACAGTTGATCTGCTCCGCTATCAATACCCAGGCCTGAAAGGTCGGCATGGAGGCTTAGATTCCTCCCGCGGACATGTTAGTAAGAAGGCATGTCTTGCAAATATGAAAACTTACCAGATTAGCTCGGCGTTTCGTGCCGAGCCCGCGATCTTCGGTCAAGGGCAGTGGTATCTCACCGGCCTTAAAGAGCACCTTCCAGATGTCTTCATGTGTTGTGCCGAAGAGCTCTAGTAGCGTCTGGTGTTCGGCCAGGTCGAACTCCCACAAATTACAAACCTGACTCTGGCATGGAAGAATCCAGCGGAAGAGCATGACTTGGACCACGTTGATGAGCTTGATTTTCTTGCTCACCATGTTTTGAACACATGTCTGGAGTCCAGTCAGTTCTTGCACTGAGCCCCAGGCTAGGCACTTCTCTTGCCAGGAAGTGAGCCGCATAGGGACGTCGGATCGGAATTCGGGGGTCGCCGCCTAGTTGGTGTTGCGTAGCTCGGTGATGTAGAACCACCCCGACTGCCACCCCTTTACAGTCTCCACAAAGGAGCCTTTGGGCCAGGTGACATTGGGCATCTTTCCCACCATGGCGCCTCTGCACTCCGCTTGTTGGCCGCTCACCACTTTTGGCTTCATGTTGAAAGTCTTCAGCCATAGGCCGAAGTGAGGTGGGATGCGGAGAAAGGCCTCACACACGACAATAAATGCCGAGATGTTGAGGATGGAGTTAAATCATGGAAGTCTAGCCCGTAGTAGAACATTAGTCTGCGGACGAACATGTGGATGGGGAATCCCAGCCCGCGGATGAAGTGGGAGAGGAACACTACCCTTTCCTAGGGCTCCGGGGTAGGGACGACCTGCCCCTTGGCAGGAAGCCGATGCACGATGTCCTTGGACAAGTATCCGGCCTCCCGGAGCTTCTTGATGTCCTCCTTCTTAACAGAGGAGGCCATCCACTTGCCTCCCGCACCAGACATGTTTGGAACGTTTCTTTTTTGGAGAAGGAGAAAGCTTGGGCGTTGGAGCTCGAGAATGGATAAGCAGAGGAAGGAGAAGGCATGGGTGAAGAGGGGAATCCTTATCCCTTTATAGAGGCAGTAAGATTATGCGCCTCCCCACATGCCCTGAAACTCGCTTAGTTCCCAAGCGTCGTGCTGATAGCACGGTTGGGTTACCCACGCCCGTATTGCTGAGAATCCCGCAATAAGGGGACATGATCTCTGCTTTGACAAGACGTGCTAATAAAACCGCCTCGTGAAACATGTCGTGGCAGGCTGATAAAACGGTTTGAATAATAACCGGGCCACGGTGTGATGTCACGCTATGAAGAAACTGTCAGTAGATTAGATTCGTGAAATATTATACTCTCTACGGTGGTGTGTGGAATTTGTTTTGGAGAGCCGGGCATGATTCTTGTGTTCAAGATCTACTTTGGAGTATTCGGAGAAGGAACCCGCCTTGCAATGCCGAAGACAATCTGCACGCTGGACTCAATCATCATTGAGGCCTAGTTCAGGGGCTACTGAGGGAGTCCTAGATTAAGGGGTCCTCGGACAGCCGGACTGTATGCTTTGGCCGGACTATTGGACTATGAAGATACAAGATAGAAGACTTTTTACCGTGTCCGGATGGGACTCTCCTTTGCATGGAAGGCAAGCTTGGCGATTCGATATGTAGATTTCCTTCTCTGTAACCGACTCTGTGTAACCCTAACCCCCTCCGGTGTCTATATTAACCAAAGGGTTTAGTCCGTAGGACAAGAATAATCAGACTCATATGCTAGCTTCTAGGGTTATCCTCTACGATCTCGTGGTAGATCAACTCTTGTAATACTCATATCATCAAGATCAATCAAGCAGGAAGTAGGGTATTACCTCCATAGAGAGGGCCCGAACCTGGGTAAACATCGTGCCCCCCGCCTCCTGTTACCATTAGCCTTAGACGCACAATTCGGGACCCCCTACCCGAGATCCGCTGGTTTTGACACCGACAGCCGCGCCCTAGGGGGTGGGCGCGGCCCCCACCCTCGTGGGCCCCTCGTGGCTCCCCTGACTGACCTCCTTCACCTATATATATCTACGTACCCCGAAATCATCCAAGAGCACCACGAAAACCTATTTCCACAGCCGCAACCTTCTGTACCCGTGAGATCCCATCTTGGAGCCTTTTCCGGCGCTCCGTCGGAGGGGGAATCGATCACGGAGGGCTTCTACATCAACACCATAGCCTCTCCGATGAGTTGTGAGTAGTTTATCACAGACCTTCGGGTCCATAGTTGTTAGCTAGATGGCCTTTTCTCTTTCTTTGAATCTTAATACAATGTTCTCATCGATCTTCTTGGAGATCTATTTGATGTAACTCTTTTTGCGGTGTGTTTGTCGAGATCCGATGAATTTTGGGTTTATGATCAAGTTTATCTATGAGAAATATTTGAATCTCCTCTGAATTCTTTTATGTATGATTGGTTATCTTTGCAAGTCTCTTCGAATTATCATTTTGGTTTGGCCTACTAGATTGATCTTTCTTGCAATGGGAGAAGTGCTTAGCTTTGGGTTGAATCTTGCGGCGTCCTTTCCCAGTGACAGCAGGGGCAGCAAGGCACGTATTGTATTGTTGCCATCGAGGATAAAAAGATGGGGTTTATATCATATTGCTTGAGTTTATCCCTCTACATCATGTCATCTTGCTTAATGCGTTACTCTGTTCTTATGAACTTAATACTCTAGATGCATGTTGGATAGCGGTCAATGTGTGGAGTAATAGTAGTAGATGCAGGCAGGAGTCGGTCTACTTGTTGCAGACGTGATGCCTATATACATGATCATGCCTAGATATTCTCATAACTATGCACTTTTCTATCAATTGCTCGACAGTAATTTGTTCACCCACTGTAATACTTATGCTATCTTGAGAGAAGCCACTAGTGAAACCTATGGCCACCGGGTCTATTCTCTATCATATAATTTTCCAATCTACTTTATTTTACAATCTTTACTTTTCAATCTATATCATAAAAATACCAAAAAAATTTATCTTATCATATTATCTCTATCAGATCTCACTTTCGCAAGTGGCCGTGAAGGGATTGACAACCCCTTTTAGCGCGTTGGTTGCGAGGTTCTTGTTTGTTTGTGTAGGTACGAGGAACTTGCATGGAGCCTCCTACTGGATTGATACCTTGGTTCTCAAAAACTGAGGGAAATACTTATGCTACTTTGCTGCATCAAGGGAAAACGAGCGCAGTGCTCACGTAGCAAGAAGGATTTCTGGCGTTGTTGCTGGGGAGGTCTTTCCTCAAGTCAAGACATACCAAGTACCCATCACAAACTCATCTCCCTCGCATTACATTATTTGCCATTTTCCTCTCGTTTTACTCTCCCCAACTTCACCCTTGCTGTTTTATTCGCCCTCCCTTTTCCGTTCGCCTCTTTTTCGCTTGTCTCTTGTGTGCTTGTGTGTTGGATTGCTTGTCATGATGGCTCAAGATAATACTAAATTGTGTGACTTTTCCAATACCAATAATAATGATTTCCTTAGCATTCCGATTGCTCCTCTTAATGATGTTGAATCTAGTGAAGATGCCGCTACTCATCTAAACAACTTTGCTGATTTGTGTGAAATGCAAAAGAAGAAAGACATGGATAATGATATTGTTAAATTGAAGTTATTTCTGTTTTTGCTTAGAGATTATGCTAAAACTTGGTTTCCATCTTTGCCTAAAAATAGTATTGATTCATGGAATAAGTGCAAAGATGCTTTTATCTCTAAGTATTTTCCTCCCGCTAAGATCATCTCTCTTAGAAATGATATTATGAATTTTAAGCAACTTGATCATGAGCATGTTGCACAATATTCGGAGAGGATGAAACTAATGATACATAATTTCCCTACACATGGTTTGAATTTATGGATGATCATACAATTTTTTTATGCCGGATTGAATTTTGCTTCTAGAAATCTTTTAGATTCGGCCGCGGGAAGCACTTTTATGGAAATCACTTTAGAAGAAGCTACTAAACTCCTAGATAATATTATGCACTACAAAAAAAAGACACATCCGTGACATTTTGGGCCGAACAATTTTTTTTCTATCATAAATATGACACTTCTATGACGATAATTGTGACAAAACCCGGTATCATCATAGATGTGGTGGGCTCCTACTTCTATGAAAAAATCATGACAGAAAATGGGCTTTTCGTCCTGGGCGGGCCGGAGACGCAGCTGCATGACATTCTTTGGGTCGTCTATGATGGAAAAAACCGTGGTAGAAGCGAGGGCGAGGAAAATTTTGGGGAGTTCCCGGTTACGGTGGGTGGTCGGGGACCGAGCGGTGCGCGTTTCTCTCGTACACGTATGCGTGTGTGTGCGAGGCGTTGGCTCTAACTGAACCCGAGTGAGGCGTTGGGCTCGAACTGAACCCGAGCGATTGCACTGCAGGCTACGCGTTACTGAACCCGAGCGATCGATCGATGGCTGTTAACTGAACCCGATCGAGCAATTCCTTCGCTACTGCTGCTAACTGAAGCCGATCGATGCTCCCTCTCTGGATGAACAATGAGCGT
>NC_041387.1:647418300-647429567 GCF_002162155.2 Triticum dicoccoides
TGAGTGGTGGGAGTGGATGAACAGGACCCGTGGCATTGCCTCTGGATGAACAGGACCCCGATTGATCGAGCCGGTTGGGGCTGGATGAAGAGGACCCCGTGGAGGGCTGGATGAACAGGACGACCCCGTGGAGGGCTAGATGAACAGTAGACGGTGGAGGGGTGGATGAAAAGTAGCCCGTGGAGGGGTGGTTAAACAGGAGCCCATGGAGAGGGGTGGTTGAACAGTAGCCAGTGGAGTAGCGCGCGGTAGAGGCTGGATGAACAGGAGCCCGTGGATGAACAACCGCAGGTGGAGGCTGGAGGAGGTCGACGGTGGATGAATAGTAGCCCATGGAGGCTGGAGGAGGTCGACGGTGGAGATGAACATTATCTCGTGGAGTCCCGTTTTGTGGTATGCCACACCCCTCCTGATGAACATGACCCCCGTTTCGACCGTTACACTCCAACACAAGTCTGTTTCGTCCGTTTTGCGGTACACCACACGCCTCCCGATCAACAGGACCCCCGTTTCGACCGTAGGAGGTCCGTTTCCTCCGTTTTGCGGTACACAAGACCCCTCCCGATGAACAGGATCCCGTTTCGAACATGGCCGGTCGAACACAAGGCCGTTTCCTCCGTTCTGCGGTATGCCAGGCCTCATTTCCATCGCCTATTCCGTCCAAGCCCTCCCGATGAACACGACGACACATTCCGTTCCGACCCAGCCGGTTGGCTCTCCATGAACACGATGATGACACTGTTTCTCCGTTCCGACCCAGCCATGTACACGAGCCCTGGCCGTACGTATATATGCGTGAGTAGGCCTTCGAGACCCCGCCCGTATGTACACATACGTGGCCGTATTTTCTTTCTTGCACCCTGGCCGCTGTACGTACGTGTACATGCTACGTGCGCGCCTCTACTACGACACGTGCGTGCCTCTACATCGACCAGTATATATGTACGTACACGTTCGCGACCAGAATGACAACGCTACGTACGCTTTGACCAGGTGGGTCCCGACTGTCAGGCACTTCCTTGCATGCGAAGATGTAGCTGGTGGGTCCCACTAGTCAGGGGGACGAATCGTTTTTTTTTCGGACGCACTTCCTTGCGTGCGAAGATGTAGCTGGTGGGTCCCAGCAGTCAGGAGGGCGAATCGTTTTTTTGCCAGGACGCACTTCCTTGCGTGCGAAGATGTAGCTGGTGGGTCCCAGCAGTCAGGGGGGAAACGTTTCTTTCGTGAAATATGGTGGCCTGTCCGGTGGGTCCCTGCTATCAGGTGGAGGTATCATTATTTTCCGCGTAATAAGGAGGCACTTCCTTGCTGCGGCCATGTACCCAGTTGTCAGCCTCTCCACGTACAGTCCACGTCCGATGGAAGTCATTCCTTGACCACGTTGACCACACCGCACCAAGAGCACCAGGGTGGTGGACGACGGTGAGGCCTAGGAAGGGGACGACGTGGAGCCGGGTAAGACGTGGTAGTGGAAGCCCGCGCGGAGAGGAGTACGAGGGTTCACCGGTTCGGCTGCGGTGTGAGGCTGCCGTCGCCGCAGAATAACAGGGGGTGTGGGTGAGTAGAGGGATGCCCTCGCCAGAGGTGGGAGTAGCAGTGGGCGCTGAGGTCTGCGCGGCAGCACAGCTGGCCACGGGAGGCGAGAGCAAGCGGTCCCGCCGGCGCTGCTTTGGCGGCTGGAGCAAGAAGATCACAGATTGAAGAAACACGACGGCCGTTGGATTGACATCCAACGGTTACATCTTCTAGAATCGTTTGTTGACATATATAATAACTAAAAAAATCTTGCATACGCGTCAACTAAACAGGCCCACAAGTCAGACCACTCCTTCTTTTTTAATAATTTATATATAGCTCATGGCAACTTCTTATGCAATTTATTGCAGTCATTTTTTTGGTTGGCCAGGGCCAATTTCGCATATTTCTGTGGGTTCCAAACTATTTTAATACCGAAATGTCGAGCCGGATTTAAAGTACTTTGAAGATATATTTAAATTAGGTTAATGCCCAGTGAAATAGGAATCTGAAAATGTAAAAAAAATATATAAAGTAATTGCCAATTTGTCATCTGTTTTTATATTTACAACCCATTTCATATTACTTTCAAGATTTGTAGGCGTCTTGAAAGAGTTGCAGCCCATTAGGGCATAGAAAAATAAATAGGCCTGGATTGGGTATTCTTCAGAAAAAATAAGCTGTGCTCATTTTTACAAAGAAAAAATAGCTGGGCTGGTCACATGGTGAACATAAAATATAAGCCTGGGCTAGACGGGCCACAGCCCAGTTCAAACCCTGCTCCGTCTCAACAATAACAAAAAAATACTGCTCGAGCAGCTACGTCCTAGGTGTCAGCCGATCTTGTGCTGTTCTCTTGTCTATTGACTATATACGCTCACAATGTTGTGGGTCCCAGATGTCAGGAAAACACTAGGAGGAAGCATTTTATTTTTCCATACGCTGATGTGGTGGGCCCCTATTGTCATCCTATCCACGTACTTCTGCCGATTCCTGTTGTTTGTTGACCATGTTGACAACGCGAGAGGGCGGCGCCGCGGTGAGCGCACCAAACTGCACGGAGGACGTAGGCGTTAATGATTTAGGAGACGGTGGGGCGGCGATGCGTGCGCTGAGGCGCAGCCAGCCGTGGGAGGCGGAAGCAGGCGGCCCTGCCGGCACATGTTTAGTTTTGGCGGCTGGAGGAAGACAGGACTGAAGAAACATGACAGACTATAAAAGCAGTAGGAGTACTTAACAACCTTAACTGAAACCAGCAGGGGCACTTAACAACCAAAGCTAAAAGTAGTATGAGTACTTATATAGGTTCAACCGTACAAAGCACTCCTCGAACAGTGCTACTTTGCCTATAGTTAACCAAGTGTGAGGCCGCCAAGCCCCAGGACCGCCACCCCGCGCATCAACAACCTTCTGAAAGCGGCTTCATCTCGCAATGTGGTCAATAAACAGGATATTCGCTTTAGAGCCATGGAAAAGCATGAACATAATCTTCTGTCCTATTCTCCAAGATGGACGACCCTTCATTATTTGAGACAACCCATGAATAAGTATCTTTTCACCTCCAAGGGGAATTGAGTAGGTCGACATAAACATCATGTTGTGACCAAGCGCAAGTCTAACCCGACCATGGTCAGGCATCTGTATATGAACAATAGAACTGGGCAGTTCCAGTTTCAAGAAGATCACAACTGTAAAACTGTGTATAAGCAATAGTTCATGAACAACATATATAACAGAAAACAACTCGTACCATAAGTTTCTCGACATAGTTGGACCTGTTCAAAGAGTGCAGCAGTGGCACACATATCCCACGCGGCCTTCCACCATTGAAACGCCCCACAAGGACCTCAAGACGATCAATAAAGTGTAGGAACTACGGATGTCGATCCAGTCAACTTCAGTGCCATCAGTAACAGCCGAGTCACTACTAGGAAAAGGCCTACTAATGGCGCACCGGTTTTGCCTACTAATGGCGCACTACCGGTGCGCCATTAGTAGCACACCATTAGAATTTTTTACTAATGGCGCACCACAGGTGCGCCATTAGTATCTGGTATACTAATGGCGCACCTAACAGTGCGCCATTAGTATGTAACTCCATGCGCCATTAGTATGCCTCCCGGGGGGCCATATGTAACCATGTGCTTTCTCACACTAATGGCGCACTCTGCCTTGATGCGCCATTAGTATCCTTTGGCATAGTGCGCCATTAGTATCCATTAGTATCAAGGCAGAGTGCGCCATTAGTATGAATATTTGGTTTTTTTTGCTTTTCTGATTTTTGCACAGGTTACAAAATATATTATTGGACAGAATATAGACAGCAGCACACAGCAACATCAGATTCATCGAATACAATAGAAGATTAGTCTCCGAATACAATTCATCATATTAGTCTCCGAATTCAAAAGACCGAACAAAGATAAAACATTACAAGTCTCAAGACCGCGAGTATCGAGTTTGTCTTCACATTACAAGTCGATATCGATCATCTAAACTACCATCACATAAAAGAGAGTTGTGGTCATCACGATGAGCATCATCGCGATCAAACTGGTCTTCATCCGGTTCCTCCAACGCTCCCTCCTCTCTCCCGCTAGATAGCGGGCATATCTAGATTCGGCCTCCGCCCTAGTGGTGTACCCTTTGTAACTGTTACCGCTGAAATGGTGAACCTGTCTCCGACACTCCTCCCAGTCGTCGTAGACTCCAGGAACCTTACCCTTGTACACGACATACGACGGCATCTCTATGCACAAGCCAAACAACAGACAATACATAAGCAATATGTAAGTATGCAACAAAAGGATCGGAAGAGAAAAGCAAGACATTAATAGCACGATTCATGGTCCTTCTAATAAATAGCATCGATTACATCTAAGTTGAACGACTGTCCAAACCAAAGAGACATACAAATTCGTTAAAGTTTAATTACAACAGGAGCCAATCAATGTTTCAGAACTACACATCACTACTTTCGACTCGACTCATCGGACAGGAGCGTGGATGAAGACACCGTCTGTCATGATGGTCATGAAATCTCGGTCGTTGTCACCCTGCATTTGTAGCGTTCCATCTATCTCATTGTTGGACGGTTGATATCTAAGGTAGAACTGCCCCGACGTATGAAGGACATCTTGATGGATGATGTCCGCAAAGTCCGACTGGATGCGAAAGAATTCTTGTCTGAGGTCCGCGTCCTGGATTGCCGACAAGTTCGCGGCCCGATCTTTGAGATTACTTGGTAGCAGAAGTTGATGATGGTCCCTTACGATC
The DNA here is from genome assembly GCF_002162155.2 of Triticum dicoccoides. NCBI lineage: Eukaryota > Viridiplantae > Streptophyta > Magnoliopsida > Poales > Poaceae > Triticum > Triticum dicoccoides. The sequence continues at coordinate 647,423,092 of NC_041387.1, forward strand.
GCCCGCATGTGATGGAGGGCATAGTAGGCATCCTTCTGACCGCCAGGCGGCTGCTTGACGCAGCAGAACTTCATATTGTGTGAGAACATGTGCTTGTTGTACTTACGAATAGTCCCGGTGAAGGTGCCTCCAGATTTGGCGTAGCCGGGGAGAACATCATCAAGAACTTTCTTGACATTTGTGTAGTCTATCTTGGAGTTACGGTTCGAGTCGAAATACGTGGCCATGGAATATTTCGGGCTTAAGAGGATGAGTGTGCAATGTGTGTCACTGCACAGAACACGGAATGTTAGAAAAAAAAGAACGATCGAAATGTAAGAAATCATATGTTACGGGGCCGTTAAGGGATGACTTACTCGGGAAAGTAAGCCACAAGGAAGTTATCCTTATCTGGGTTTGCCAGAATGATGCCTTCGAGGTGTGAACTCGCAACTTGGCGGTCCCCAGCGCTGCTCAAGTGCTTGGCACACATGTAGAAGGGGTCGACTATGACGATGTCTGGGGTCTTGTCTCTAATGATCCGCATCTCCATACTCAGCGAAAACAGCCGAACGAAGGTGTAGTGCAGCGGATGAAGGTTAAACATAGCAAAGATGTCATCAAACCGCAGGACGATCGTACCCCCGATGTCGCCATCCACAAAGCCCTTGCCCTCTGGCACCTTGGCCACGAAAACCGGGTATGCCACATCCTTCTCTCTGAGACGCCGCTTCTCCAAAGAAAGAACACTGTCGTGCAGACTCCGCATAGCACCGGTTGCAGCATTCAGCATATTTGGCGGTAGCATCGCCCTACCCGCCACATGCACCATCCTCGAGATATCCTTAGGTGAAGGTGGCCCGTCCTGAGCACGGATCGAACTCGGTGCCGGCTGGCTCGCACCGGTGCCCTTGTTAGTCTTTTGTTTCCGTCCCTTCTTCTTGATCTCCTGTAATGGGACAGAGTTCTGCTCACAGACCGCCTTCTTGAGCGTGTTGGGGCTGATAATATTTTGCACCTCAGCTATCTGAGGCTCGGTGAAGGCGGGAGCTGGAGGCGTCTCCTGAGAACTGAACGCCAGATGACGCCTATTGCAATTGGATTTCTCCGCCGTACCAGCTAGATTGCGGTCGTCTTGGTTGGGTTCTTGAGAAAGAGGCCCGCAGAACTCGTCAGCGTACCCATGTTCGGCAAAGTACTTATCGACTTTGGTAAATGTACCGTCGTCGATGTCGTCGTCGTCCGGATCCTGTGCCATAGGGCTGTCCGGATCCTGTGCCATAGGGATGTCCGACATAGGGATGTCCGGCAGGTCCGGTAGTGTTGCGGCGTTCTTGCCATGGCTTGGCACCGGCATGACTGGCGGTCTTGTCTGTGGGGTGGTGTCCCCCGCCCCCCAAACGAATCTGGCTCTTCGGCCAAAGCAGCGGCCAGTTTACGCAGGCGCTGAGGGTCATCTCATCTTCTTCGTTGGCCCCAGCGGGTCGAACCAGAGGTAACAACTCGTCGCAGCCTGGCAGCACCCGAACCACTTCAACCCTATACGCTGTGGGTGGCATCGGATTACCGTGGAACATGCGGTTGCCCGGTTGAACGATTCTGCCCTTGGCGACATCGACCAACTCGACACCCACGAAGTGCAGAAGAGTGCAAGGAACGTCGGCGGTGTCCTACAAAAACATGTATAGGGCGCCAGGGATGCCCAGTCAAAGGCAAGGAGATGAAGTCATCGGCCGAGAGGCTTAGTTACCGTGATGCCGTCGAGCTCGGCTAATGTCGAGGCACCGCCAACGGCGGGCGTGCAACTGACGGAGGGGGCGCTTGCTGGCAAGGTGCCGGCCGGCGTACACCCGGGTGCATTAAGCTCCAATGCCCGTGTCAGCGCCGGAGACACGAATACCGCCTCCGCCAGAGACACCAATGGCGCCGCCGCTGGAGACACCAATGGCGCCGCCTGCGCGCTGTGCAAGTTGCTGGCCGTGAAGCTGGGAACCGGGGGAGGCCCCTGTTGGCCGCCCGCAATCCACGTTGTCATCCCATGAATCAACGTAGGCACCATGGCGTTGAGCTTCGTTCCCAGTTGTTGTTCCACTTGCTCTTGGACAAGCTCCAAAATCCGCGCCACTTGTGCCTTGAGTGCTTCAACCTCGCGCGTCTGGCTTTCCGAGCCGGCCTTTTTCTCCTTCCGCACACCAGCGGTATAGTATGACCCCCATTTTGTGGACAAGCCTTTGTCGGCCACACGACCAGCTGACGTCGGCTTAGTGAGCTTATCCTTGCTTTCCATTACGTTCAATGCCCTATTTAAAGGGGTGTCGAAAGGGGAGCTCTGAGACGACCCCGCGCTACTGCTTTCAGTTTCCTGCGAAAGGAACATGAACCATTTAGAAATATTAGGGATTAATTAGAGTGCAACCATATGGAGCTAATTACGCGGGGGTGTATTCCTTACCAGAACAAGCTCAAGCGCCCTGGTCTTCGGATCCGTGGTAAGCTCCTTTGTTATCGGGTCCTCCTTGTACCGGGCCCTGACATAGTTCCTAGTCTGCTTGTTACCGCTGTATTTCTCGAAGCGGGGCGGTAGGCCTTGCTCGGCACACTCCGCGTCCTCCTTGTCCCATATAGGCTCCGCCACTCTGTAACCGCCGGGACCGAGTTTGTGTTCCCCTAAGTTCAACTCCCGCATTTCTTTCCCCCACTGACTTGATTCGGTGGTTGCACTGCTCTCGCACTTTATCTTGAACTCCTTGTAGTCATCTTCGCTCATCAAAGGATATTTCGCCTTGATCTTCTCATAACTATCACCTTTATCAATCATTCTCTTCACCGTGCTTCTCCAAGTAGACAGGGCCGTGCTCATCTTCGTGAGGGCGGCACTGTTCACTTTATTCCCTGAGAGGCGTGTGTTTTCAAATTCGGCGGGGAACTTGTATCGTTCATGCAGCTTCGTGAAGAGGAGGTTGCGCAAATTCCCTCGGTCCTTATGCCTAAGATTCTCGGTGTTGATCAAGACAGTGCTCCGGAGAATGCACCCGAGCTGAACCGAGTACCCCTTGACTATATGTTTGGGCTCTGTTGGATTCTCGTCGGAGTCCACTTGAGTGAATTCCTCCTTGAGGGTGCGGAGCGCATTCGGGCGCCGGTCCTTCCTTTGCTTCTTCGGTTGGCTGCCATCTATGTGTGCGCCGCCATCATCAGTGGTGGCATCCTCGGCGGCACCATCAGTGGTGTCATCCCCGATGCCACTAGGGGTTGTGTAATCAAGATCGGTGTCTTCCGCGACGTCCTCATAGCGGTGAGGTTGTTCCTCCATCTCCTGGGACAGCTCCCAGAATTGCTTGCCACCCGAACCGCCGGCCTCATCGTTGTTGGCCATGTTTCTCTTTAAATAGGAAAACAGTTTGGTCAAAAAGTTGGTTATTGTCAAGGAACAAGATCATGGTCTCATCATTTAGGGTTTGTCGACATCGAGGCATCCTAAAAGCTAAGCTTTTATCATTAAGGGTTTGTCGACGCCGAGGCACCCTAAAAGCCTATGCCGAGGCACCCTAGGTTGGGCCTAATCACTTGGCACTAATCACTTGGCTCTATTGCCACCTATGGTTTAATGCAGCAAGAATGGCGGGGCATTTGATCCTACTTAACTAAGTACTAAGATACCCCGGTCCATGCATTAGTCGCAAGTACCCCATATGTCCTATTTTTAGCAAAGTCATGCTAAAATTTCGGCATGACCTTTGCTGAAAATAGGACATATGGAGTACCCGAATTTGCCGGAACGGAAGTTAATCAACATTCCGGCAAACTCAAGGGCCTCTCAGGGTACCTGCAAATTCATCACGACATGATGGTCGGAGACAAAACCCACCAAACTAGCAAGATGATCATCATCTTTGCAAGATAGTAGCTCAAGTTTTTGACAATAGCCTCTGAAGAAAACAGCATTGCAACATTCAAGTTCACAGGATAAAAAAATCATCCACATTCAACAACCCACATGATGTTAAAACCCACATGAGCTGTAAACAGACTTAAAAAACCCACATGATGTTATAACTGTATACAGTGAACATGATGATACCAAATGGGAAGGAAAATTGTATCACTCTAGATTAGTGTAGCCACTATCTAACAAAACCAGAATGTTAACAAAATTACACCATGATGATACCAAATTCTTGTAGCAGTACAATGAGTTCACAGGATAAAAAATCATCCACATTCACCAACCCAAACTGGTGGAGATACAGCAAACCAGAACCTCCCAGGTTTCTGCCATTTTATTTTTCCCACCGTATATGTTTTTTGATTCATGTCATGGTACTTGCTGTCAAACCAAGTATTTTCTTTCTACATAATCTGGGAAGTTTCCTTCTTACTGTCTCACTATCTTACTGTCTCACTACAAAAAACTAGTATGCTTAGTTGAGACTAGTATGCTTAGTTGCATTATGACAGACAAAAACTACAAATATTTGTGTTTTTAGTTGAGCAATACAGCGATAGTGTGATAGGCAAGTTTCAGCTGGCAAAGTGTCATGATTCAGACAACAGAGCAACTGAGCATAGCAAGTGGATAGTTTAGTCAGTATACTAGTACTCTTTAGAAAGCATGAGACATATATTACCTGGAGGAGACTTCGTCGGAGAGTTGCCTGTGCATTGAAAATACAACGAGATCAGCAAAGGATAGTAAGATATATACTGAAATTATCATAACAAAATGCCAGATACTGCCATGGTCAAAGAATAGATTATGATAGCTGGACAAGTACATGTCAAACTAGATAATTTTTAGAACCGGTTTAACCACCGCAGGATAAAACAATGCATCCAAGACTGGGCTTAGACTAATATCCTCATAGCATAATCTGACATCAAGCAAATATTATAAGAACAGTGAAAATGTATGTTCACTGCAAATGAATATGGACCAAGTGTTCTCATTAACTACTTAAAGAATTAGTTCCATATTGTTGCATGAGAATTGTAGAGAGAAAAGATACATGGTTCTACTTCTGGGGTTGGTTACATCTCTTATTGTTCACATTCTTGTCAAAGGACTTTAACCATTAATTATCAGAAGAACTAATGCACATTTAAACACCCTGAATCCGTAAGAAGTAATACAACACTACATAGTACCTTTGTAGTTTCCATGCCAAACTTTGGGTGATATCAAACCATTAGAAAGCATGATCATGAGAACAACATCAGTTTGAAAGATATTGTAACCCCTCCTGGTAACAAATATTCATCTACTCATTTGTAGATACCTAGGAGTAACAAGACTATCAAACTAACATATCCATTAATCAATTATGGACTTCTTACATGTTACATCTATCATTAGTGGCCAGAAAGAATAGTAATTAATGTTTCATATTGTTGCATGAATCCAAACTCACTGGAAAATTCACTAATTGAGCCTAGCTACTTAAAGAAAGAATCTCTAGGCGGATGCTTAGTTGAGACTAGTATCCTCTAAAATGCATCTAAATGCAAGCTCAGAGATTTGAACATTTGGAAAACCCTAGCTACTTAATTCTCCAACTCCCTTTCCTTGTCCAAATTTCTCCAACCCCCAACCCTAGAACACATCAGAAGGAAATAAAGAGGGGGAAGAGGGGGAAGCAGCTCGGTTCTCACTTGGGAGGTCGAGGGCGACTCGGGGCAGCCGAAGCTAGTCGAGGCGGCGCGAATTCGGTGTCGAGCGGTGGCGCTCCTCCTGGGCAGGCCACACGGTCGAGGGCGTCGAGCGGTGGCGGTCCTCCTGGGCGTCCGAGCTTGTCCGGGTCCTCGTAGTCGAAGAGGAAGATGGCGGCGGTCCTCCCGGGCAGGTCGCGCGGTGTTGGACGGCGAGCACGTCGAGGGCGCAGGTGGGGCCGCGGGGGGAGGGGGCGCTTGGGCGGGAGGACGTCGAGGGAGGCGGCGCTCGGATCGGGGACGGCGAGGGAGGCGGCGAGGGAGGCGGAGCTCGGCTCGGGGACGGCGAAGGAGGCGAGGGGGGCGGCGAGGGGGACGGCGAACACGGGGGGCAGCGGGTGAGATCGATGAGGCAGGGGAGAGATTAGAGAGATTGGGGATTTAGTGTGGGGGGAAGCTTTCTAATGGCGCACCACCCCCTCGTGTGCCATAAGTACGACTATTCTAATGGCACACCACCCCTCGGTGCGCCATTAGAATTTTGTTTTAATCTAGCCCACTAGCCCTATCTATAACCTAACCTTATCTACAATAGAACCCACCCACTAGCCCGACTGGTCAGCACGCAGCACACACACCAGGAGGTCCTGGGTTCGATTCCCAGGCTCCCCAATATTTTTATGCATTTTAAATGTTATTTTTTATATTTATTTGTGTTTAAATATGTTCAAACTTGTTTAAATCATAACAGTAATATTTTTTATAAAAACAGTAATAATTTTTTAAAAAATATGTTCAAATTTGTTACTTGAAAATATCATCGGCGGCGGCGGTGGAGCGGGGGAGGGTGC
>NC_041387.1:647429793-647465044 GCF_002162155.2 Triticum dicoccoides
GGTGCGGGGGGCCGGGTGCTCGTCGGCGGTGGTGGAGCGGGGGAGGGTTGCGGTGGGTCGTCGGCGGCGGTGGAGCTAGCGGGGGAGGGTGCGGGATCGAGATGGAGGGGGAATCGAGATCGAGATGGAGGGGGATCGAGATCAAGTGTCCTCATGATTTCAAAAAGTGCCCATGAAATTTAAAATATTCATGATATCAAAAAGTGCCCATGAAATACAATCGAGAAATGAAGACTACGATTTAAATACAATCGATCTTAGCTAGCTATCTAATCACAATCTTCTTGCCCTTCTTTTTCGCAAATGGAGTTCTTCTGTGGAACGGACGTCCTTTAGGTAGGGTGGTCCTACTTCTTCTTGTGGTGTGTGCTGCTACTTCATCGTCATCGTCATGTTCGATCTTCGGGTCGCCGTACTTGTCGAAGTCTTGCTCATTGGCTACTCCATCCATTCCGATGATCTTCCTTTTGCCTCTCCTCACGACAACACGACTGGGCTTTGGCGGGTCGGTAATGAAGATGCATTGGTCCACTTGGAAAGCCAGTACCCATGGCTCATTTTTCGCGGTGACGTTTGTGCCCGCGGTCTTGGATTTGGCTTCGGGTATAACCATGGTGGTGAAATATCGGTCTTCTTTTAGGATGCTCTTGGCCCATCTGACACGGAACATCGGCACCTTCTCTCCAGCGTAGCTCAGCTCCCAGATCTCCTCGATCCTTCCGTAGTATCTGTCCTTGTCCTTACCGGTGTAGGATTCCATCATTACCCCGGAGTTCTGATAACCATCGCTCTTCATGTCCTTGTCCTCGGTGTAGAATGTGTAGCCGTTGATATCGTACGCCTCATAGGTCATCAGGTTGTGCTCGGCGCCCTGTGACAAGGCAAATATGAGTTGTTCTTCCGCGGAAGAATCTTCATGTAAAGGGTACGACAGAAGCTTCTACTTGAACCAACACGTGAAACATGAGTTGTGCTCTTTGAGTATATCTCCGTCCGTCCTCTGTTGGCCTCGATCATTGTACGTCTTCTCAATAAAGGTTTTGTGCTCTACCACCCAAGGATCGACCACGTCTATGTGTTGTAGCGCGACTAGGTTTGCTCTTTCAAAGTCGGCGAGTCGACCCTCGAAGTCGACATGCATTTCGCAGCGACCCTCACGGTGACCCCATCCAGCGAGCTTGCCGAGGTGCCTGTTGACGGGCAGACCAACGGGGTTCTCGATGCCTAGATAATTCGTCCAGTAGGAGATGCACTCTTCGGTCAGAAAGCCCCTGGCTATACTTCCCTCTGGACGTGACATGTTCCGAACGTATCCTTTGATGACACCATTCATCCTTTCGGATGGCATCATGCTGTGCAGGAACGTCGGCCCGAGTTGGATGATATCCTCCATGATATGGACCAGCAGATGCACCATAACGTCGAAGAATGCGGGCGGGAAGTACATCTCAAGCTCGCATAGTATCACCACGATCTCTTCCTGTAGCCTTCTGAGTTGCCTCACGCCAATCGACTTCCGAGAGATGACATTGAAAAAGTTGCATAGGCCAAATAGCGTTTCACGGACGTGCGCGTCCATGATCCCACGGATTGCAACTGGAAGTATCTGCGTCATCAGCACGTGACAGTCGTGAGACTTCATCCCGCTGAACTTCTGCTTCGCTAGGTCTAGGTATCTGCTTATCTTCCCCACGTAACAGTAAGGAAGTTTTACTCCTAGGAGGCAGGTGAAAAACTGCTCGATCTCCTCCTGACTTAGAGTGAAGCACGCGGGAGGGTAGTCATTTCCGGTCTTCTTGGCCTTTTTGCCTTTGCGACGACTTTCTGTGTCCTGCTTCGCCTCATCATCATCATCATCATCATCATCATCATCATCATCATCATCATCATCATAATTAGCGTGAAGCTCCTGCCTGATGCCCATTGATTTCAAGTCTGCCCTTGCTTTCGGCCCATCTTTGGTCCTCTCTGGCATGTTGAGCAGGGTACCAAGCAGACTCTCGCACACGTTCTTCGTGATATGCATGACATCAAGGCTGTGAGGCACACGGTGGATCTTCCAGTACGGCAAGTCCCAGAAAACAGACCTCGTTTTCCATACCTTCAGCAGCGGCTCTGGCGCCTTTCGCTTCTTTCCCGGCTCTGGCGCCTTTTTCTTCTTTCCCGGCAGTGGGCAGTCTTTCCAATTTTTCAACAGCTCGTCTATTTCCTCGCCGCTCCTCGTACACGGGCGTTTTCGGGGTTCGGTTTCACCATCGAACAGATCCTTGCGTTTCCTCCATGGGTCATCGTCATCAAGCCACCTTCGATGTCCCATGAACACGGTTTTCGAAGACTCGGGATCTCTATCTAGCTGGCGATACGTTGTGTCATCCATGCACCTTACGCATCCAGAAAATCCGTGGACTACCTGCCCCGCGAGATATCCGTAACCAAGATAGTCGTGCACCGTCGTGAGCAGTGCGGCTCTCATAGGCAAATATTCTTTCTCTGCGGCGTCCCACGTATTGGCTGGCGTTTTCCACAGCGTGTCTAGCTCCTCCTTCAGCAGCCCCAGATACAGATTGATGTCGTTCCCTGGTTGTTTCGGCCCTTCAATTAGCATACTCATGTGAATGTACTTCCTCTTCATGCACAACCAGAGGGGAAGGTTGTACATCCACACAAACACAGGCCAGGTGCTATGTGTGCTTCTCTGGCTGCCAAACGGATTGACTCCATCGGTGCTCGCGCCCAGCACGATGTTCCTTGGATCCTTCCCAAATTCTGGGTATTCGAAGTTCAACGCTTGCCACTGGCTCGCATCCTTAGGGTGACTCAGCATCTTGTCTTTTTATTTATCTCCGGATCATTTCCGTCATCTTCCCGCTTCTTCTCCTCCCTATCCGCGTGCCAACGCAGGAGCTTTGCTACCTTAGGGTCCGTGAAATACCGCTGAAGACGAGGAGTGATCAGAAAGTACCACACCGATTTTCGAGGAGCTTTCTTCCTCTTCTTGTATCGAGTGACGCCGCACACCGGACATATGGTAGCCTCCGCGTGCTCATCCCGATAAATGATGCAATTGTTCATGCACACATGGTATTTCACGTGTGGTAAATCCAAAGGACACACGATTTTCTTCGCCTCCTCGAAACTGGTCGGGCACTTGTTCCCCTTGGGAAGACGTTCGTGCCAGAATGACATGTTCTCGTCGAAGCATGCGTCGGTCATTTTGTGTTTTACCTTCATCTCCAGAGCCATGAGCGTTACTGTTAGGCGGGTATCCTCGGGCCTGCATCCTTCATACAATGGAGTAACCGCGTCTATCTCCAGTTGATCCAGCTTGGCTTTCTCTCGGGCGGCAGCTCTTGCGTTATCCGTCTGCTTGCGAAGCAGCTCTTGAATATGAGGGTCCTGCACCCAGCCTCCATCGTCGTCTGCTCCGGCATCTTCATCTTCATGATCATGCCCTTCGTCTTGATCTTCCTCATCATCATGTACGACATCTTCTACATGATGATTGTGTACATCATCACCGTCGTGATCATGTCCTAGAGATTCTTCGTCTTCTCGCCCGCCCTTGCCGCGGTGGTTGTCTTGTTGCCCTTCCTCATTTCTTGCCCGGCCCCCATGGACGACTTCATAGTCATCTTCATCACCTTGCCACCGATAGCCATCCATGAAACCACGCAAGAGCAGGTGGTCCCGCACCTGCGCGAAAGCCGGGTCTGCAATGAGGCTCTTTAGCTTGCATCTTCGACACGGACATCTTATCTCCGTCTCGTTCTTTTGAAGCATCTCGGCCTTCGCGGAGCTCAAAAACCTATTCACGATGCCTTCGATCATCGTGCGGACCATGCTCGCCTGCGGGGTAGAGCAAAACGATATTTTAGAACCAAGAAAAAATTTGGCATGACCTTCCCTAAAAATAGGACCAAAAAGAATGCATAGTGCCAAAATTCTCGCCAAAACGGAAATGAATCAACATTCCGGCAAAATATTGGCAACTATCGCATTTCAAATACCGGTACCTGCAAACACAAACATATATGCAACACCACAAACACAAGCAACACCACAAACATACATAGATCTAGCTAGGCCACAAAAAGTGCATGTGCACGTTGTTGGAGCGAGCTAGGGAGAAAAGAAGTAGATCTACATCATGAAGATAGCTTTCCCCTTACTTACCTATCAAAAAAAGGTGATTTCACCACTTAATTTTGATGAATCTATGGTGGAAATGAGGTGAGGAGGAGGAGGCAGCCGAGACAAGCTTGGAGGAGGAGGTGGAGAGAATGAAGTGGGGAAAGTGAGTGGGTAGGTGGGCTGTCCAAAATATCTTGTTCGTCCTAGGTTACTAATGGCGCACCACCACAAAATGCGCCATTAGTAACCCTGGTTACTGATGGCGCACCGGCAGGTGGTGCGCCATTAGTACTTTTTGCAGAAAAGTAAAAAAAACATATGTATACTAATGGCGCACTGTGGAAAAGTGCGCCATTACTAGTTTAAAAAAACATATGTATACTAATGGCGCACTGTGGAAAAGTGCGCCATTACTAGTTTAAACTAGTAATGGCGCACTTTGGCATAGTGCGCCATTAGTAGGTTTGCAAAAAAGTAAAAAAAAATATATACTAATTGCGCACTGTCTTGGTCGTGCGCCATTACTAGTTCTAACTAGTAATGGCGCACTTTGTCAACCTGCGCCATTAGTTTGTATGGAAAAATGAAAAAAAAAATCAATAGTAGTGGCGCACCGTGAGTACGGTGCGCCATTAGTGTCTTCCACACTAATGGCGCACGAGCAACCGGTGCGCCATTAGTATATAATAGTGGCGCACTGTTTACCTGGTGCGCTATTAGAATCAGTCCTATCTATAGCCCTTTTCCTAGTAGTGGTTATCAGAAAAAAATGAGCAGACTACTTAACTCTGAAAAAACCTACACGTGCCACCAATTATAAGAAAATATTAGTTAGAAGTAGCATCTTCGTGAGAGATTCATTGCTACTTCTAAAGTTAAATTGTGATTAGTTAGACAGAATAGGTGGATTAAGAAGTAATCGAGGCAACAAGCAAGAACCAGATACAAAACTAATATGGATGAACAATTGGAACGACATCGGAGTGGAAGATCGCAGTGAAGATGAGACCAGGTTCTGCTATTTCCGTCAACATTCGTGCGCCAACTTTCAGTCTGTAACACTTGAGAAAGTTTATCCAAGTTCGGCCATAAAAAAAGCAGTGATCTTCTTGGTTCATGAACCCAACTCGGAACTTATATCCATGGCTTGTCTTCACTGTGACCATTAAACTAGTGTATTCAGTTATGGCAAGGCCGAGCATCTTGAGTACATGTGTTCTGGCTGAGCAAATAATACACTACAGGAAAAATAATATGAGAACACAACATGTTCAAAAAAAACCCACCCTCCCGGATAGAAAAGAGGATCCTAGGAACATACTGTGCGCGTTTCAAAATGCTGTGTTAGGATGAGAAGGAACAAGTGTGACGTCTCGCCGAGGGTGCAGAAACCTGTAGGGTCCTCGCACTTTGGGCACTACAAATGAAACAAACTAGATTCAGTAGGAAGAAAAATTCATCAACGGCGGCGGCTGCCATCCTAGGATTACCTGCGACCAAGGGACTTGGATTTATCGGGGATGGATGAAGAATTCGTACCTGGTTCTCCATGAGAAAACCCTATGCAATCGCCGAGAGGGGGTTTTCTCTGAACAAGCAGACGGGGGTGAAGAGGATTCAGGCCTAGTGAAATATTGCTGCTTCGTCCATCCAGCTTACTGCTAAAGCCGGAAGGGGGGGGTTGTGATTTGACGGCTCATTGGGCATTACTGCGGTGCTACGACCGGGGTGTGTCTACCGTGCAGTTGTGCACTCTAATTTGTGCATATGGCACGTGGACCCTGTTGCCGGTTGCCCCACATATCAGCGAAAGGAAGTAGAAAGACAAGAGTAACTAGTTACACATAAATATATTTTTTTGATAGAGAGATACTCCCACTGTAAATAAATATACAAATATTTTATATCACAACTTTATACATAAGAAAAATAAAGGGGAATATATATAACATATATCTCTACTCTTATAAAAAATAGAGTTGGTGATGATGGTGTGCCTGCCATCCTGCAATATAAGCCGTCCGATTTATATCTGACGGATAGGAAGGAAAAATGGAAATTTTGCAAAAAGATACCCACAGCCACTCAACATTTGCAAATAAGGCCTTCCCTCGTTCATCCTTTTCTCCCACAAGATAAACTACTCATACAAATGCATCTTGATGTTCCATGCAATGCATGGGCATCTTGCTAGTAATTATAAAAAACAGAGTTGTTTTTAACACAGTATAGACGAGTTGGTGATGATGGTGTGCCTGCCATCCTGCAATATAGGCCGTCCGATTTATATCTGACGGATAGGAAGGATACTATGGCAATTTTGCAAAAAGGTACCCACACACCTCTCCACATTTGCAAATATGGCCTTCCCTCATTCATCCTTTTCTCTCACAAGATAAAATACTCATACAAATGCATCTTGATCTTACGTGCAACGCACGGGCATTATGGGAGTTCAGCTTTTTCTATGGGGGTTCAGCTGAGAATATAATACTCAGACAAGCTCACGATTCTGGACTTTGGGCCGCAGGCCCACCATGCATGTTTGGGGGGCCATGTGTTCTACCTCAGTGCTTTTCATATTGCAAGCGATCGGTACGCCGCTGGTTTTAGATGTTGTCGCAAGGCGAATACACAAAATTGAATAACGCACGACAGCTGTTGGAATGAAATCAAACGACAGTTCCTAACCAGCAATTAGAGTTGCAATTCTATCAACGATATACCATGTGATAAATAATACTGTCGTACTACTTATGCACACATGACACTTGTTTCACCATGCCAGATTATTACATCAAAATCTCTCGGAGGATAAATCAGTTCGGCAGTTGCGTGCTGCTACTGAAGAATTTCAAAGTTGATTTGGACCAGCTCTCCTTGCCGAGAAAGTTTGATTTTGACATCATCCCCTACCGCAAGATATTATTTAGATTTGAACCTTGACCACCCTTTAGCATCAATCATCATGCGACCATCCTTTGTACTTATGGTATATTGAGCAGGTTCATTCACACCAAGGCTGCGCATGGTAAGAGAAACTTGGCCGCGGTCGCCCGGATTGTTGAACGACTCCCTCGTTGCTCTAGGAATTCTCTGTTTGCAAACAAGAAGACATACCCAAACAGTTAGATCAACACAATGAATCATGTTAAACAACATGAAAAGAAAAAAGAACAAAGCACTTGGGCGGCCAATGCTTACCAAGAAGGTGGACATGTCGGTTTTTGTAAGGACTTTGGTATATGAAGTGTGAACTGCAACCCAGTCTGTTGCCGGTGCAACTGCACGGGACGGAGCAGATGCAAGTGCAAGTGTTGGTGCAGGTGCCGAAGCCGCTGCTGCTGCCGGAGATGGTGCTCCTTGTAGAGCTGGTGCCGGTGTCGGAGCAGGTGCCGGTGTCGATGCCCGATCCTCCGATAGATCAGACTGATCCGCTGACGCGGTCGGTGCCCAATCCTCAGCTGGATCGGACTAAGCTGCTGCCGTTGTCAGTGCTAGAGCAACTGTCGATGCTCGATCCATTGCTGAAGGTGGTACCGATGTGCGAGATAGCGGCGATCGTGTCTGGTCTGCTATGATCAGCTTTCTAACTTGACTAGGATCCGTGACCGTGATCCAGTTTTTTTCTTCATTTCTTCTAAACGCGAGAAGGACTAATTGTGGCGTTTTTGTTAAACCAAACTGCAGTTCATCATAGGGATTCAGCTTGTACCCAAACAACAGACTGATCCAATTTTTTCTAGTAATATAAGTGATGGACAGTGCCTTCGTTACTGACACAACATAAGAAGTCAAACCTGCAAAAATAGCCATCATAGAGCAAATCAAACGGTTTATTCTGTGATGAATGTCACATGGCAAAACCTGCATCATAAAATTGCAGGAAAAGGAAGAAAACATGAAATTAAATCAATAAGATTTAGACAGTAAATCAATAATATTTACTTGATGTGACACGAGTGAATCCTTACCAGGAAATCACTATATTGAAGTACTAAACAGAAGATTCATTGTACAACTATGGGTGGCATGTAGGGGCCCCTCCTACTCCCACAAGCAGGACAGTCCAAAGGTCGTGACAAATTGTATGGACCGAACATCCATGGGACTGGAAATCCTGGTGGGTGCGATAAACCCTGCAATGCATACATATATTGGAGTGTAACCATAACTGATAAACCGTCCTCACAAAAAAGATGATCTGTACTTCAAAATATACAGACTGAATTGAGTGGACAGACATTAACATAGACCATTCTTAGGACTGACCACACACCAAAAGCGGCAGTACTAATAAACAATATAGGGTTCACAAACACAAATCAAGTACTGAACAATAGTACTTACTACACACAAGCAAAGTTGCACTAATTAAACAGTGCAGACTATTTCTTGCCACCGACCTACAGGATGAAACCCGCATAACTGACTAGGCCATGGACTTCGTGAGAGATCTCTACATGCACCATCACCATCTTGTCAACCTTGGAGAACCTAACAGAGTGGTCTTTCCACTCATAAACATGATGATGAAGACATGCCGCATCAGATTTGTTGGGAAGCTTTACAAGAACCATACCCTTTGTAATCAAAGGCATAGCCAGGAAATTGTTGTGGTCAAGTACAGCCTCGAGAACACGCCTGACAACAATGCTACAGGAAAACACTAGTTGAGGACACGTGGCGACAAGGACACAACAGCTGGATAGTTTAGCAGTAGAAATCATCCCCAGGTCTTCCAGTTCACGCGGCATGACTTTGAGAACTTCATCTCCACCGCGGACCTGGTTCAAATTCAAACAGAAACCATATTTTATTACTACCTCCGTTTAGAAATATAAGATGATTTTCAATATTATACTCCATATATGACTACATATACACACAGAAATGAGTGAACAAAGACACTAGAACATGTCTTCAAAGGCATGAGAGCAGAGGGATTACTTGCAATATCCATAACACAAGTTACTGAGGCAAATATACCCTCTTCAAAGGTAGCATTGATGTTCATAAAGTACTCCCTCCGTCCCAAAATTCTTGTCTTAGATTTGTCTAGATACGGATATATCAAGTCACATTTTAGTATTAGATACATCCGTATCTAGACAAATCTAAGATAAGAAATTTGGGACAGGGGGAGTAGTTGAAAGTAATCTATAAGAAATCAGTGTCAACCTCTCGCATGTTTTGGTCAGAAGAGGAATTTAGAACCGTCATTTGGCACACTAAAATCACATGCAAGATCACCCAGAAAGTTGTACTACCAGAAAGTTGTACTACCAGTACTAGTACTGCATGTTAGATGAAAAAACACGATCAAGATCGAGAAAAAGATCGTCAACAAGAGACATTACCTGGACTTGCTTAATGAGGGATCCCAGAGAGGGGGGCTTGGACAGGGCGATGGCTTTGCGCTTCTCTGCAATAGTCTCGGCGGGGTGCTTGCGCTTCTTCGTACCATGAGCCTCGACGGTTTTGGCTAGAGCCATAGACATCACGTCGGCCGGTGCTTCGGCGTCCATCCAAGAGAGGAAGCTCAGAGAGAAGAGTGAAAGGAGGAACGAGATGAGGGAGAAGCGAAGCGAGTGGGGGTTTTCTTCAAGAGAGGAAGTTGAGAGAGAAGAGTGAAATGATGGTTGCTTCGTCCGTCCAATTTACTGCTGGAAAGGAGGGGGTTTTGTGATTTGACGGCTCATTGGGCATTACTGCGGCGCTTCGATCAGGGTAGTCTACCGTCACTCTACTACGGAGTAATTTAGTGCATGGCTGGTGGACCCAGGTGCTGGCTGTCCCACACGTCGGCGAAAGTGAGTAATTTAGTGCATGTCTGGAGGAGGATCCGCACGGTAGAGCGTGTCCACTGTTTTTTTGAAGAAAAAAATGATTACAACAAGCATTTCCATTCTTACGACGAAGGAGTGCGAAACACGGCAGCCACTTGAACATACACAGTGCTCCTACTACTAGGCATGTGCAGAGGTTCATACTAGTACGTCAGTACTAGACAATCTTGTTGCTAGTGTAGTAAGATATGACGATAACAAATGATGTTGTGCGCATGTCAACTACTCCTATATGTAACATAGTACCGCTTTTTCGACTGTCCGGTTGAGAATGAACGGTGAGATCAATGTTAACAGAAGTAGGTCTACATTGCACGGAGAGTACGGTGCTACAGTACTCCATGAAACATGAACCATATGAAGCACAAATAGTGTTAGACAGGGTGTATGAAGGGTGCACGGGATGGGAGCAAAAGTTCCCTTCTCGACCCACTTTTGGGTGTTTGGCAGAGTACATGAAGCGTGCATGAGTCCACACTAGTAGGCTAACAAAAATACACGAAGAGGAAACAACTATATTGAGATGAGAATGCAACCAAACACACCTACACGCTTTGTGCTACAGTGACTGATCTGCACCGTCTGAGTTTGATCCAACGATCATGTTGCGTCGAGACATGGACATGCCCATGTAGAGGGCGCCTAAACACCACCAAAGTCCCTCTGCTTCTTGAGGTGCACGACGTTGGTGATGCAGGGTGCAACCGCCCGCAGAGCCCGCTCCCGGTCGACGGGAGCCAGCTCGTCAAAGACGGCGTCCAATGACACGAATGGATTCCGGTGACGGAGCCGTGAAAGGATTCGCCCGGCAATGGCGACGGCAGCCTGCAACCCCTCCTTGTCCAGCTCAGCCCCCACCATTGCGCGGGGACGGCTCAGCTCCTCGGAGATATAGGTGAAGAAGGAGACTAGGTCAGGAAGCCGCAGCTCCTTGAAGTCGACCGGGTGGTCGAACGAGTTTAGCCCGACGGTCGGCATCATTGCGCTGGCAGGACGGTAGGCATCGCGCAGCCGCAACACATGCTTGGCAACTTGGTTCACCAAGTGGCTGAGGCGATCCTGGACCTTGTCACGATTGGCCCACTCGCGCTCCAGCCGGCTTCCCTGACGGCCTATCGTATCTCCCGCTTTCTCCAGCAATGCCGCCGATGCCTTGAGCATCTTTGTGGTGGACGCCTGCCGCTTTTGAAGCTCCGTGAACTCCCGCACATAACGGAGGAGCATGGCACTCCTCTCCTCCTTGAGCTCATGGAGCTCCACGTCCTTGGCCCTGAGCTCCACATCCTTGGCATGGAGCTCCTGTGTCAGGCGCCTCACCTCGGACTCCGTGATCTGCTGCGCTGCCATGGCATCAGGTAGAAGCAATGGGGAGAGGAAGCAAAGGGGGCGAAACAGCTGAAAGGCAATGCAATCTATGGGAAGGCGGAGGGAGCCAGCCGAGGAGCGGGGAATCTTTTGGTTTTCATCACGGTAAAACATGAGTCGACGACTTCTCACATCAGGGAGCAGTGGGTTTTACAGGCAGAGTCATCATGACTAATTGCTGCCGCGCCTGCTCCCGTCAATCAAATAATTAAAAATCCTGCCGCGCCTGCTCCTGTCAATCAAAAAATTAAAAATCCTGCCGCACCCAAACACCAAAGCAACGCCGTGGTGGATATTTAAATTTACCTGCCGGCAAGTAGATAAAAAAGGGGGTGAAAAAACAAATGTGGCGGCGGCCTAGCTAATCGGTCGACCATGAGCCTCGACTAGCTAGCCGCCATGCTTCACTAATGTACTCGGCGGGAAAGGTGGTCTTTCGTGATTTGACGACTCATTTACTTGCTTCAGCGCTTCGACCGAGGAGGACCCAGAAAACGCGCGGTAGGGCATCCCACGTCAGGTAGAATATATGTGTGCACCACCCGGGAGGACCCCGAAACCGTGCGGTAGGGTGTGCCACGTCTCGACACGGAGGAAAAATGTGCGTGTAAAAATATACTCCCTCCGTCTAGGTGTGTAAGTCATCTTACGAAAATCAAATAATGCAAAAACACTTAGGCGCGGTGCATTAACTTCTATCTCGTTTCTTGTTTCTGGACATATCAACCAATAAGAGATGAGGGGTGTGCATGCTTTTAATGATTTGAGACTACCAAACATGACATGCAGTGCTTAGTTCATTGCATGCAATGCTATTAATTAGCAAATAAACATTATGGTCTCTCATTTTCCCCTCCTCCTTGGTCATGGTGACTTACTCACCTAGACGGAGGGAGTACTGTATCAGACATCGACAGTAACTCTAGTACCTATGGTTCGACCTCGGGACCCAGCCAGTCGGTCGAAAACACCCCACTAGCCACACAGCTTCATCATGCAAACATGGCACGGAGGATAGATGTGGTTAGCTCCATCTCGACCAGCCACAACGTCTCTTGTTCTAGGCGATTCTTCTATTTTCCAAGCTTTTTTAGTTGTAATAACACCACGGCAAGCTAGTGCCGCTCTTCGTGTGTGCCCATGCAAAGGTTAGACGATGGGGAGAAGAGAGATTGAGATCGCAGACCTGGGACCCACCAGTAAGTGAGACAACGATCATGCACGTGTTGACGAGCACTCCCTCTACTCTACTCAACGTAATACTGTATAAAACCAAGTTATGGGACCAAGCCAACAACCATTGTTGTTTCAGGCTATCGACTTACACTTTGTAGTCCAGGTTGCCAGTTCGAATCTCCTCTTTCAGATTTGTTAGTTTTAGGTCCAAATTTGATGAATGACAAGTGGGGACCCCGTGTGTTGTTCTGATATTTTAGTGTAGGATGGTTTTTTGAACAAACACTTTGCACAGTTAGACGAGTAACAACGCGAGTTACACGCATTTTGCAAGTTTACGAACAAAAATGACAGCGACATCGAATATCACATCCACCCCGCAGCTTAGATACTATGGTGATACGAGTTTTTACACCGTTGGAAGTGAGATCCAATGGCTTGGGAGTAGTCTTTGTAATTATGCGCAAATTTCCAAACTCTCCAAAGGTTTTTTTGCAAATAAAACATTCAGGCCTCATGTGTGCCGTTGCATCTTCGATCCAATGGTTCCCCGTTGCTCATATTAGGTGCTCCCCGTAGCTTAATTACCCGCTACGGTGATATGAGCATCTAGGTCGTCTGATCAGTGATTAGATGGCACATTCGTAGTACTTGTACTTTTTGCGCATTTCCCAAACTCTATTAGCCGTATATTGCAAAAACATTCAAACCTCCTACTGTGGGCCATTAGATCTCAGTGAACTCGTATCACCATAGAATCTACGGTGCGGGAGCACCTCATATACTCCCGTGCGAGAAAACATAAGGTGCTATCGCAGCTTGGATGCTACGGTGATACGAGCTTCTAGGTCGTTTGATCTGAGATCCAATGGCATCTGAGCAGTCTTTGTGCTTGTAAGCAGTGGCCGAACTCTTTTGGGGCTTTTCTGCAAAAAACCCTTCGAACCACCGAGGAGGTGTTGGGTCACAAATCCAATGGCTCCGAAGAGCTTGTATCACCAAAGCATCTAAGGTGTGGTAGCACATGATATTCTTACATATAGGAGAATATGATATCCTCCTTCATCTTAGATGCTACGGTGATACGAGCTTCGACGTCGTTGGATATGGGATCCAAGGGCATCTGAGTAGTTTTTGTACAAATTGTGTGCAATTCTCAAACTAATCAAGGTTTCCTGTTAAAATATTAAGACACATCATGTGAGCTGCTATATCTCAGATCTACAAGCTCCAAGCAACTCATATCAGCATATAGCATCTAAGGTATGGGGGCACATGATATTCTCCCGGGGAGGAGGGGTGGGGGGTGCACAACCAATCGGTGGTTGGGAGGGTGGGGACAAATACAATCTAAACAACCCTAAACAAAGTTCCACAATTTTATCTAAGGTCGAGGGGTTGACCCCCGACAATCATAGCTCCGCCTAAACACAACATTTGCATGTACTGTAGTACTAGACTTAATATTCATGTTTCAGTCTCATGTTCATTTTAAATATTGAACTGAGGACCATGCATGTCTTACATTTCACTCCCTTCGTTCCTATAAATATTAGTTTTTTAGAGATATCAAATGGACTGGCACATACGGATGTATATAGACATATTTTAGAGTCTAGATTCACTCATTTTGCTCCGTATGTAGTCACTTGTTAACTCTCTAAAAGACTAATATTTAGGAATAGAAGGAGTATTTTTGAATTCGTGTCATACATGCATGGTTTGGAATAATAGATGCACTATACTTATTGGATTGTTGTTGTGTTCGTGCGTGTGTGTCTCTCTCTCTCTGTGTGTGTGTGTGGTCATATGCTTGATACATACAAAGTTTTCTCACCTCCATATTGTTCATCTTTTAAATTTGAATTTGCATTGGAAAACTTACTAGGGATACCATGAAATGTGAAATCCACGTTGAGATCACTATATCACAAACTCACTCTAATTCAACAACTCGTCATAAATCAATCACCACGTTAAGATTAGTATTTGCAAGGAAAATACGTGTATTGTAATACACATAGATTCGTTCGGCAATTTAAAAGGTTCCTTTCGTATTGACCCAATGGCGTACCAGCCAGACCTTGGCTCGTGTTGATCCTAAAAAAATAAAAAATAAAAAATCCGGGCTCATGTCCTTTGGTGGCGTGCGTGGTACGCACATTAGGCAACCCCAACCAGTCGAGCCTCAACGTTTCAAGTCGAAATATCTGGCAGCCAGAATTCCAGCCCTAGGAAATTCCCCTCATGTCCCCGGTCCATAATGACTACCATGGCCCAACTATACTATAGGCCTTCAGCAGGCCGAAAGAGACAGCGGGCTTGTACTGGACCATGAAGAGCATGGGCCGCTAAGAGGCCGAAAGTCAGGTCGTATTGTAAATGGCCTAACTATGTTGTGGGCCTTTAGCAGGCCGAAAGAGAAACCGGGCTTGTATTGGACCATGACGGGCATGGGCCGTTAAAAGGCCAAAACTAAAGTCCGACTACAAATGGCCCAACTCATTTATGGTCCGTTAATAGGCCGAAAGGCACACATGACCGGGAATTGGCCCAACACTTAAATGGGTCGCTAAAAGGCCAAAACTCAGGTCCGACTACAAATGGCCCAACTGATTTATGGGCCGTCAATAGGCTGAAAGTGACACGAGGCAAGAAATTGGCCCAACACTTAAATGGGCCGCTAAAAGGCCGAAACTCAGTTCCGACTACAAATGGCCCATCAGATTTATGGGCCGCCAACAGGCTGAAAGACACACCGGGCCGAAAATTAGCCCAACATTTAAATGGGTGATAACCCACAAGTGTAGGGGATCGCAACAGCTTTCGAGGGTGAAGTACAACCCAAATTTATTGATTCGACACAAGGGGAGCCAAAGAATATTCTTGAGTATTAGCAGTTGAGTTGTCAATTCAACCACACCTGGATAACTTAGTATCTGCAGCAATGTATTTAGTAGCAAGAGTGGTATGATAATAATGGTAACAGTAGCAACAGAAAAGGTAAATGTTTTTGGTTTTTTGTAGTTGTTGTAACAGTAGCAACGGAAAAGTAAATAAGCGAATAACAATATGTGAAAAGCTCGTAGGCAATGGATCAGTGATGGATAATTATGCCGGATGCGATTCCTCATGCAATAGTTCTAACATAGGGTGATATAGAACTAGCTCCAATTCATCAATATAATGTAGGCATGTATTCCGTAAATAGTCACACGTGCTTATGGAAAAGAACTTGCATGACATCTTTTGTCCTACCCTCCCTTGGCAGCGGGGTCCTAGTGGAAACTAAGGGATATTAAGGCCTCCTTTTAATAGAGAACCGGACCAAAGCATTAACACATAGTGAATACATGAGCTCCTCAAACTACGATCATCACCGAGAAGTATCCCGATTATTGTCACTTCGGGGTTGTCGGATCATAACACATAATAGGTGACTATAGACTTGCAAGATAGGATCAAGAACACACATATATTCATGAAAACATAATAGGTTCAGATCTGAAATCATGGCACTCGGGCCCTAGTGACAAGCATTAAGCATAGCAAAGTCATAGCAACATCAATCTCAGAACATAGTGGATATTAGGGATCAAACCCTTAACAAAACTAACTTGATTACATGGTAAATCTCATCCAACCCATCACCGTCCAGCAAGCCTATGATGGAATTACTCACGCACGGCAGTGAGCATCATGAAATTGGTGATGGAGGATGGTTGATGATGACGACAGCGATGAATCCCCCTCTCCGGAGCCCCGAACGGACTCCAGATCAGCCCTCCCGAGAGAGATTAGGGCTTGGCGGCGGCTCCGTGTCGTGAAACGCGATGAAAATTTCTCCTTGATTTTTTTCTCTCCAAGACGGTATATATGGAGTTGGAGTTGAGGTCGGAGGAGGTCCGGGGGGCCCACGAGATAGGAGGGCGCGCCCCTAGGGGGGCGCCCCCCTGTCTCGTGGACAGCCCGTGGGCCCCGTGGCCTTGATTCTTTCGCCAAAAATTCTTATTTATTCTGAAAAGTGCCTCCGTGGATTTCCAGGACATTTCGAGAACTTTTCTTTTCTACACATAAAACAACATCATGGTAGTTCTGCTGAAAACAGCGTCCGTCTGGGTTAGTTTCATTCAAATCATGCAAGTTAGAGTCCAAAACAAGGGCAAAAGTGTTTGGAAAAGTAGATACGTTGGAGACGTATCAACTCCCCCAAGCTTAAACCTTTGCTTGTCCTCAAGCAATTCAGTTGATAAACTGAAAGTGATAAAGAAAAACTTTTACAAACTCTGTTTGCTCTTGTTGTTGTAAACATGAAAAGCCAGCATTCAAGTTTCAGCAAATATTACGAACTAACCATACTCACAATAACACATAGGTCTCACAATTACTCATATCAATAGCATAATCAGCTAGTGAGTCATAATAATAAAACTCAGATGACAACACTTTCTCAAAATAATCATAACATGATGTAACAAAATGGTATCTCGCTAGCCCTTTCTGAGACCGCAAAACATAAATGGAGAGCACCTTTAAAGATCAAGGACTGACTAAACATTGTAATTCATGGTAAAAACTATCCAGTCAAGTCATACCCAATATAAACCAGTAATAATGAATGCAAATGACAGTGTGCTCTCCAGCAGGTGCTTTTAATAAGAAAGATGATGACTCAACATAAAAGTAAATAGATAGGCCCTTTGCCGAGGGAAGCGGGGATTTGTAGAGGTGCCAGAGCTCAATTTTAAAATAGAGATTGAATAACATTTTGAGCGGCATACTTTCACTGTCAATGCAACAACTATGAGATGGCTGTATCTTCCATACTACATGCATTATAGGCAGTTCCCAAACAGAATGGTAAAGGTTTATACTCCCCCAACCACCAACAAGCATCAATCCATGGCTTGCTCGAAACAACAAGTGCCTCCAACATACAACAGCCCCGGGGAAGTTTTGTTTAATTATTTTGATTTGCTTTGATCTTTTTGGATCATGGGACTGGGCATCCCGGTTACTGGCCCTTTCTCGTGAATGAGGAGCGGAGCCCACTCCTCTAAGAATAACCCACCTAGCATGGAAGATAAAGGCAGCCCTAGTTGAAACATGAGCTGCTCGAGCATACAAAACAGAATTTCATTTGAAGGTTTGGAGTTTGGCACATACAAATTTACTTGGAATGGCAGGTAGATACCGCATATAGGAAGGTATAGTGGACTCATATGGAACAACTTTGGGGTTTAAGGAGTTTGGATGCACAAGCAGTATTCCCGCTTAGTACAAGTGAAGGCTAGCAAAATACTGGGAAGCGACCAACTGAGAGAGCGACAACAGTCGTAAGCATGCATTAAAATTAATTCATACGGGATACAAGCATGAGTAGGATATAATCTACCATGAACATAAATATCATGAAGGCTACGTTGATTTGATTCAACTACATGCGTGAACATGTGCCAAGTCGAGTCACTCAATTCATTCAAAGGAGGATACCATCCCATCATATCACATCATAATCATTCTAATAGCATGTTGGCACGCAAGGTAAACCATTATGACTCATAGCTAATCAAGCATGGAACAAGCAACTATAATCTCTAAGTGTCATTGCAAATATGTTTATTTCATAATAGCTAACTCAGGAACGATGAATCATCATATTTACAAAAACAAGAGAGGTCAAGTTCATACCAGCTTTTCGCATCCCAATAAGTCCATCATATATGATCATTATTGCCTTTCACTCGCACGACCGAATGAAGTGTATAATAATAAGAGTGCACGCGCATTGGACTAAGCTGGAATCTGCAAGCATTCAACTCAAGAGAGAAGACAAGTAATATGGGCTCTAAATATAAATAATCAATCATGCATAAGAGAGCCACTAAGCATTTTCAATATGGTCTTCTCGACCCCAAGAAGAAATAAAATAAAATAAAACTATTTACACGGGAAAGCTCCCAACAAGTAAAAGAAGAACAAGAAATCTTTTTGGGTTTTCATTTTAATTTCTACTACAAGTAAGGAAATTAAACTAACTAATTTTTTTGGTTTTTCTTAAGGTTTAACGAACACACAAGAAGAAAACTAGAAATTTAAACTAACATGGATAATACAATGAAAGAGTATGAGCACTGACGACTAGTGTGTGAACATGAATGTAAAGTCGGTGAGAAATACGTACTCCCCCAAGCTTAGGCTTTTTGCCTAAGTTGGTTTAATACCAAGATGATGCGCGATAAGGGTCCAGTCCAGGTTCTGGTTCAGGTTCAGGCTCTGGAGTAAAAGCTTGAGCTAGAAGATTGTTCACCGCCTCCGGTGTAACGAGAAATTTTTCTGCAAGCAAATCAAACAACAGAGGCGCAGGAAAAATAATAATCTCAAAGTGTTTCTTATTGAATCTAAGTTTATACAAGAGCATCCTATCTTCGTTGTCAACAATAAACTTATGTGCTACCATGCTCTTGTAATCTAAAATGTGAGGAGGCAATATTGTCTCCTTTTCCTCACGGTGCCTAATGGGTATCTGAAAATGTCTAGCAAGACGTGCGGCATAGATACCTCCAAATATGGGGCCTTTTGTACGATTCAGGGCTAGCCGTTTAGCAACGACATCTCCCATATTAAAACTATGGTCTCCAAGCAAAGCATGTTGAAGCATGATAATATCAGGAACACTCAAGTTTCCACTATTCCCACGACCAATTAAGCATCTACTAGCAAATATGGTAAAGTAGCGTAAAACAGGAAAGTGTATGCTAGAGACTTTCGCTTCGGAACCCTTCTTTGGCTCTTCTATAGCAATAATATTAACAAAGCCAGCCACATCTTCACGATGGGGTTCCTCTAATTCTCCCTCATGAGGTATCCTACATACCGCACAAAATAGACGTAAAGACATTTCTTTGAACTCGTCATATAAATGAAATGATACTGCAGGCGGTGATTTCTTAGGATAATAATAAAAGTTTTGCACGAAAGTATTGGTAAGTAAGATATACTGATCGATTCGGTCGTTCATGAAACCGGTGAGGCCTGCAGTCTCGATTAAAGCATAAAAGTCTTCATGAATTCTGGCTTCCTTCAAGAAATCCTCACATGGCCATTCACATGACCGTACTTCCGCTAAGTGAGGAAGATTATACTTGGGTTTTTCCTTCTCTTTGTCTTGTTTTTTCTCAGAGCTTTGGCTAGAAGAGCCCTTAAAGAACCTCCTTAACATTTTCTGAAAAAATCTGAAATTTTTAGTAACTTCAAAATAAAAGTGCATAAAACTAAACAAGATTGATAGCAACTACTCCTACAAGTGCCTAGAGCCTATATCATGCATTGGAATTGCTTGGGACCTCAAAAATTTAACATGCAAGCTCAAGAACAGGGTCACCAAGGCAGCAAGGATTTGTAATGAATAAAGCACTAGAACAAAAACTAATTGGACCAATGGAGGAGTCACATACCAAGCAACAATCTCCCAAAGCAGTTTTGCGAATGGAGCTTTGAGCTAAGAGATTGAAAATCGCAGCAAAACGAGCTAGAACTCGTGCTTGAGCTGGATGGGGATTTTTTTGGGTAGAAGATGGAGTGTGTGGGTGCTGGCATAAGTGGAGGGGAGCCACCAGGGGCCCACGAGACAGGGGGCGCGCCCTACAGGGGGCGCCCTCCTCTCTCGTGGCCTGGTGCTTGGCCCTCCTGCAGTGTTTTCAGCGCCTAAAATCCCCAAATATTCCAGAAAAAATCATACTAAATTTGCAGGGCATTTGGAGCACTTTTATTTTCGAACTGTTTTTTATTGCACGGATAAATTAGAAAACAGACAGATAATACTATTTTTTTCTTTATTTATTCTAAATAACAGAAAGTAAAAAGAGGGTACAGAAGGTTGTGCCTTCTAGTTTCATCCATCTCGTGATCATCAAAATTAATCCACCAACATGGTTGATCAAGTCTTGTTAACTAACTCATTCTGAATAACACGGAACCAGAGAAATTTCGAATAACACTAAGTTACCTCAACGGGGATATGAAAATCCCCAACAATAAGAATATCATACTTTTTCTTGACAATAGGGAGAGGAAATTCAAAACCTCCAAAAATGATAGTTGGAACTTTTCCAATAGAATTGAGGCTATGAACTTGAGATTGTTTCCTCGGAAAGTGTACCGTATGCTCATTACCATTAACATGAAAAGTGACATTGCCTTTGTTGCAATCAATAATAGCCCCTACAGTATTAAGAAAAGGTCTACCAAGGATAATAGACATACTATCGTCCTCGGGAATATCAAGAATAACAAAGTCCGTTAAGATAGTGACATTTGCAACCACAACAGGCACATCCTCACAAATACCGATAGGTATAGCAGTTGATTTATCAGCCATTTGCAAAGATATTTCAGTAGGTGTCAACTTATTCAATTCAAGTCTACGATATAAAGAGAGAGGCATAACACTAACACCGGCTCCAAGATCACATAAAGCCGTTTTAACATAATTTCTTTTAATGGAGCATGGTATAGTTGGAACACCCGAATCTACAAGTTTCTTTGGTATTCCACCCTTAAAAGTGTAATTAGCAAGCATATTGGAAATTTCAGCTTCTGGTATCTTTCTTTTATTTGTGATGATATCCTTCATATATTTAGCATAAGGATTTGCTTTAAGCATATCAGTTAAGCGCATACGTAAGAAAATAGGTCTAATCATTTCAGCAAAACGCTCAAAATCCTCATCATCCTTTGACTTGGATGGTTTAGGAGGAAAGGGCATGGGTTTCTGAACCCATGGTTCTCTTTCTTTATCGTGCTTCCTAGCAACAAAATCTCTCTTAT
This sequence comes from Triticum dicoccoides, assembly GCF_002162155.2. Classification (NCBI taxonomy): domain Eukaryota; kingdom Viridiplantae; phylum Streptophyta; class Magnoliopsida; order Poales; family Poaceae; genus Triticum; species Triticum dicoccoides. The sequence continues at coordinate 647,451,144 of NC_041387.1, forward strand.
CACAACGTTGATTCTTTGATTGTGGGTTATCAAGATCAACAGCAGGTTCAATCTCTACATCATTGTCTTTGCTAGGTTGAGGATCAACATGAACATTATCATTAACATTATCACTAGGTTCATGTCCTCACCTGATTGCGTTTCAGCATCAGAAATAGAAATATCATTGGGATTCTCAGGTGTGTCTGCAATAGGTTCACTAGAAGTTTGCAAAGTCCTATCATTCTTCTTTTTCTTCTTCTTCTTAGAAGAACTAGGAACATCTAGATTATTTCTCTGAGAATCTTGCTCGATTCTCTTAGGGTGGCCTTCAGGATACAAAGGTTCCTGAGTCATTCTACCAGTTCTAGTAGCCACTCTAACAGCAAAGTCATTTTTATTATTCAATTCATCAAGCAAATTGTTTTGAGCTTTGAGTACTTGCTCAGCTTGAGTAGCAACCATAGAAGCATATTTGCTAACGCGGTGAAGTTCATCTTTAACTCTAGCCAGATTATCACCTACGAGTCCTATCTCGAAAGCATTATTCTTTAACTCTCTACCAACATAAGTATTAAAAATTTCTTGTCTAGCCATAAAGTCATCAAATTCATCTAAGCATGGGCTATGAAATTTAGTAGAGGGTATTTCAACTTTATCATATCTATAGAGAGAATTTACCTTCACTACTTGTGTCGGGTTATCAAGACAATGTGGTTCTTCAGGCGGTAAATTAAGACCATGTATTTCTTCAATAGGTGGTAAATTCTAAACATCTTCAGCTTTAATACCTTTTTCTTTCATTGATTTCTTTACCTCTTGCATATCTTCAGGACTGAGAAATAAAACACCTCTCTTCTTCGGAGTGGGTTTAGGAATAGGCTCAGGAGTTGGCTCAATTGGTTCGGGAATTACTTCAGGAACTGGCTCGGGAAGAGTCCAATTATTTTCATTAGTCAACATATTATTCAATAGTATTTCAGCTTCGTCGACTGTTCTTTCCCTGAAAACACAACCATCACAACTATCCAAGTGGTCCTTGGAAGCATCAGTCAGTCCATTATAAAAGATATCAAGTATTTCATTTTTCTTAAGGTGATGATCAGGCAAAGCATAAAGCAACTGGAGAAGCCTCCCCCAAGCTTGTGGGAGACTCTCTTCTTTGATTTGCACAAAATTATATATTTCCCGCAAGGCAGCTTGTTTCTTAGGAGCAGGGAAATATTTAGCAGAGAAGTAATAAATCATATCCTGGGGACTACGCACACAACCAGGAGCAAGAGAATTATACCAAGTCTTGGCATCACCCTTTAATGAGAACGGAAATATCTTAAGGATATATAAATAGCGAGACTTCTCATCATGAGTAAATAGAGTGGCTATATCATTCAACTTGGTAAGATGTGCCACAACAGTTTCAGATTCAAGGCCATAAAAAGGATCAGATTCAAGTAAAGTAATAATATTAGGATCAACAGAGAATTCATAATCCTTATCAGTAACACAGATAGGTGAAGTACCAAAAGTAGGATCGGGTTTCATTCTAGCATTAAGAGACTGCTGCTTCCGTTTAGCTAATAATTTCTTAAGATCAGATCTATCATTGCAAGCAAGAATAGCTTCAGCAGCTTCTTTGTTCATAACATAACCCTTAGGAACAACAGGTAAAACATAATCATTGGGGGAACGCTCATCATCACTATCATCAATAGCATCTTCAATATTTTCATTCCCCTTAACTCTAGCAAGTTGTTCATCTAGAAATTCACCTAATGGCAAGGTAGTATCACACACAAAAGTAGTTTCATCATAAGTATCATGCAAAGCAGAAGTGGCATCATCGATAACATGCGACATATCAGAATTCATAGCAGTAGCAGGTTTAGGTGTCACAAGCTTACTAATAACGGAAGGAGAATCTAGTGCAGAGCTAGATGGCAGTTCCTTACCCCCCCTCGTAGTTGAGGGGAAAATCTTGGTCTTAGCGTCTTTCAAGTTCTTCATAGTGATTAACAGATATAAATCCCAAGTGACTCAGAGAATAGAGCTATGCTCCCCGGCAACGGCGCCAGAAATTAGTCTTGATAACCCACAAGTGTAGGGGATCGCAACAGCTTTCGAGGGTGAAGTACAACCCAAATTTATTGATTCGACACAAGGGGAGCCAAAGAATATTCTTGAGTATTAGCAGTTGAGTTGTCAATTCAACCACACCTGGATAACTTAGTATCTGCAGCAAAGTATTTAGTAGCAAGAGTGGTATGATAATAATGGTAACAGTAGCAACAGAAAAGGTAAATGTTTTGGGGGGTTTTTGTAGTGGTTGTAACAGTAGCAACAGAAAAGTAAATAAGCGAAGAACAATATGTGAAAAGCTCGTAGGCAATGGATCAGTGATGGATATTAATGCCGGATGCGATTCCTCATGCAATAGTTCTAACATAGGGTGATATAGAACTAGCTCCAAATCATCAATATAATGTAGGCATGTATTCCGTAAATAGTCACACGTGCTTATGGAAAAGAACTTGCATGACATCTTTTGTCCTACCCTCCCGTGGCAGCGGGGTCCTAGTGGAAACTAAGGGATATTAAGGCCTCCTTTTAATAGAGAACCAGACCAAAGCATTAACACATAGTGAATACCTGAATTCCTCAAACTACGGTCATCACCGAGAAGTATCCCAATTATTGTCACTTCGGGGTTGTCGGATCATAACACATAATAGGTGACTATAGACTTGCAAGATAGGATCAAGAACACACATATATTCATGAAAACATAATAGGTTCAGATCTGAAATCATGGCACTCGGGCCCTATTGACAAGCATTAAGCATAGCAAAGTCATAGCAACATCCATCTCAGAAGATAGTGGATACTAGGGATCAAACCCTTAACAAAACTAACTTGATTACATGGTAAATCTCATGCAACCCATCACCGTCCAGCAAGCCTACGATGGAATTACTCACGCACGGCGGTGAGCATCATGAAATTGGTGATGGAGGATGGTTGATGATGACGACGACGACGAATCCCCCTCTCTGGAGCCTCGAACGAACTCCAGATCAGCCCTCCCAAGAGAGATTAGGGCTTGGTGGTGGCTACGTGTCGTGAAACGCGATGAAACTTTCTCCTTGATTTTTTCTCCCCGAGACGGTATATATGGAGTTGGAGTTGAGGTCGGAGGAGGTCCGGGGGCCCCACGAGATAGGAGGGCGCGCCCCTAGGGGGGCGCGCCCCCCTGTCTCGTGGACAGCCCTGGGCCCCCTGGCCTTGATTCTTTCGCCAAAAATTCTTATTTATTCTGAAAAGTGCCTCCGTAGATTTCCAGGACATTCCGAGAACTTTTCTTTTCTACACATAAAACAACATCATGGTAGTTCTGTTGAAAATAGTGTCAGTTCAGGTTAGTTTGATTCAAATCATGCAAGTTAGAGTCCAAAACAAGGGCAAAAATGTTTGGAAAAGTAGATACATTGGAGACATATCAATGGGTCGCTAAAAGGCCGAAAGATGTACATCCTGAAAATTGGCCCATCCATTAAATGGGCCGTTAACAGGCCGAAATCTCATCGGGCCGATATTGAGCCCAAATATATAGCGGGCTGTTAATGGGCTCAAACTGACGATGGGCTGCAATGGTGTCAAATCTTTAATGGGCCGTTGATGGGCCGAATTGGCACATCTCGTATGGGTCGTGGGCTTAAATGGACGTGACACAAGTAGGCCTTATATGGGCCGGCCTGCTAATTTTTACTAGGCCGGCCTTTTTCACCGGAATGGGCCACTGTTGGGCCGTGCCATGTGTGTCGACCTATCATAGGCGCCTCATGTCCACTAAGTGGATGACATCTGTCCCAATGGTGAGCCAACACGTGTTTCCTGCGGCCAATGATGATTTTAGACGTGGAAAGTCCCCATTGGCCCGGGCTGTTAATGGGTTATCGGATCCAAAACCGGACCTAATAGCTTAACGGCGTTCCGTTATGGTGTATTCCACGTGTCGGTCACCCTTGATGAAAGCACTTCTGTGATGCGCGATTTATTGTCATGGAAGTGGTCACTTCCGTGATGATAATTTTGGTAATGTCATGGAACACTTCTACGACAGCACAGGTATGACTATCTTGATTCTGTCATAAATTTGTCATGGATGTACATGCATGACAGAAAATGCGACCTACTGTGACAAACACGTATCATCACGGAAGTGTATTTTTTTTGTAGTGCAAGTTGGCACGGCAAAGGCGTCACCGACATCCTCGAACCCAACAAGCCCGTGTCAGGAGGCATGACAACAACGCATATGGTGGCCCACATCCCAACCATGATGCTGGCGACCAGTGAGCCCGTGCAAGAGGCATATCATTCTCAGGTTGGCCACACCCCGACAACCAGGTTCTCGGGGTTCTGCAAGCCCGTGTGGGCAACACGACACTCTTCGACAGGCCTCAACTGGGGGGGCAATGAAGAGACGGTCATGGGGCGGCCAGGCCTCGACCGTGACTCCGGCGACCATCGAGGCCATGCAGGAAGCGTGGAGCTCTCTGGTCGGCCACGCCACAACCCCAATGTGCTCGAGGTCCATCGAGTCCGTGCGGGAGGCATGACTCACAACTGTCGGGGGAGACCCGACAAGCAAGATTGTTGGGAAGAGCGATAAGGAGTCCACTACCTTGGGAGAAGCAACTCCGGGTAGTGCGGTGTCTAACAAGTCATCCCCGGGAAGGGAGTTCCTGGGTAGAATGTCGCCTGACACGATGACCCCGGGAAGGGAGTTCCTGGGCAGTGTGACGTCAGGAACTACGACCCCAGCAACTCTGATGCCCAAGAGCGAGGTGGTTCTTGAGCATTTTGTGTCCCCGCCTACAGCGCAGTCGGACCTGTTCGACGCCAACAACGTTGGCGATACACACAGGTTGCGACGCCTAGGAGGAACTTCTCGGCGAGCCTGCGGGACGATCGCAACACCCTGAGATCCGGAAGGACAAGCACAGTGCCATCATGAAGCACAAGACGTGGCTCATCGCGAAATGTTACGTACATCGCACGGGGGAGGACTTGTAGGAGGTCCTTACTCTAGTGGCAAAGCATGAGCAGGGCGTACGGGCTACACAAAGCCCGAGAAGGCAGACATCCCGGCGAAGGCACCTGGTCGTGTTCGGTTCCAGGAGCTGCGCGACAAGGTCGGGATCGTCGATGTCAAGCCCCTTCAACAGGTTTGAGGGGGAGATTGTTGTGTGAAACCCAGTCTATAGGACGCTGCCATTGCTTGCGCTAGGCTTTATCTGATAAAAAGACTGAGGTGGAGAAGTAGCTGAGTAGTAGTAGTCTTTCTCCTGTAAAAGGCTAAGCTGGAGAAGTAGTATTAGACTTTATCTAGTCCAAAAGGCTGAGCTGAACTAGTACTATAGCTCGTGTAGTGAAGCTGGCAAGCATCCCTATAAAAGGGCATATGCATCCATCGTTGTAAATCATTCCACTCCGATCAATTCAGGTAGTACTCCTTTCTCAAGTGCAGCTCCATCCGTGCATGTTCGCTAGTGTGTGTGTGTGTACTTGCTAGTGTGCGCAGCGCAAGCAAGTAGTACCAACACTTAGCTCTTCCACCGGTCATTCATTAGGATATTAGCTAGCCAGTAGTTTTTGGGCTAACACACAGGTCTGGGGGACTGGGAGTCTGGAGTTCTGTCCATTCTGATAGGAAATCGGCGAGTACTTGTGATTTGAGGGAGTCACCGCCTTTGTAGATGATGTCCCAGGATCCAAGCTCTATGCCCCACTTGGGGACTCGTCCGGTTGCTACCGGGTTATGCAGTATATTGCCCAGTGCTGAGTCTGTGAGCACTGTCACCGTGTGCTCCTAGAAGTAATGCTCGAGTTTGCGGGCCGTAAAAACGACTCCGTAGGCTAGCTTCTAGTAGTTCGGGTATCGCTGTTTGCATGGAGAGAGGACTTTGCTAAGGTAATTGCTTGTACGTGGATCGCACATCCGTTGGGAGACCCCAAGAGGAAGGTATGAGGAGTACAGCAATGAGTTTTCCCTCGGTAAGAAACCAAGGTTTAATCGGACCAGTAGGAGGAAGGAGTCACTTCTGAAGGTTGAAGCACGCGGATGTTGGCAGGGCGCACTACCAGGCTCAGCAGCAACGTGGAATCTGCACAACACAATCAATCTACTTTGCCCCAACGAAGCAGTGAGGTTGTCAATCTCATCGGTTTTGCTGAACAAAGTGTTAGAAGCACAGTGTGGAAAAAGAGGTTTGTTTGCAGCGAATGAAAGGAACACGGTGTTTGCGGTTGGTTGTATTATCGATGTAAAGAATGGACCAGGGTCCACGGTTCACTAGATGGTGTATTCTCCATAGAAGATAAATAACATGTTGGGTGAACAAACTACAACTGGGCAATTGAAAAATATTGGCTGCACCGTAGTGCACATGCATGACACGATGATTACTATGAGATTTATTTGGGCATTACGACAAGAGACATAGACCGTCATCCAACTGCATCTATGACTAATAATCCACCCGTGGAATATCATCCAAACAAACCTTGGGTATTAAGTTGCAAACAACAGATAATTGCATCAAGTAAAGTGCGTAATGTAAACAATAGGATCATCCTTAGACAAAGTATTGTTGTTTTATCCCTAGTGGCAACAGCACATCCACAATCTTAGAGGTTTCTCACAAGCCCCCAGATTACTGGAGACATGAACCCACTATCGAGCATAAATACCCCCTCTTGGAGTTACTAACATCAACTTGGCTAGAGTAGCTACTAGTAATGGGGAGCATGCAAGATCATAAATAACATATAAAATAGATCTATAATCAAATTGACATAGCATTCAATATTCATCGGATCCCAACAAACACAACATGTAGCATTACAATAATATGATCTTGATCATGTTAGGAAGCTCACAAGATCTAAACATGATGGCACAAAGGAGGAGAAGACAACCATCTAGCTACTGCTATGGACCCGTAGTCCAAAGATGAACTACTCACGCATCACTTCGGAGGAAGGCATGATGATGAAGAAGGGCTCCAGTGATGATTTCCCTCCTAGCAGGGTGCCGGGGAGAGCTTCAGAACCCTCCTGAACTAGGGTTGACGATGGCGGCGGCTGAAGAACTTTTCGTGGATGGAGGCTCGGGTGTTTAGGGTTTTCCCGACGAAGGCTATTTATAGGCCAAAGGGCAACGTCGGTGGGCGGCCACGGGTCCCACGCCACCTGGTGGCGCGGCCAAGGGGGGCACCACCCTATGGTGTGGTGGCCCCATGGCCCCCTTCGTGTCTCCTTCGGACTCCGCGATCATGCCAGCAAATTAGGACTTTTGGCGTTCGTTTTGTCCAATTCCGGGAATATTTCCAGAACAACTTTTCTGAAACCAAAAACAGCAGAAAACCGGAATCGGCACTGTGGCATCTTGTCAATAGGTTAGTCCCAGAAAATGCATAAAAATGACACGAAGGGTATAGAAAACATGTAGCATTTATCAATATATTAGCATGGAGCATCAGAAATTATAGATACGTTGGAGACATATCAAGCATCCCCAAGCTTAGTTCCTACTTGTCCTCGAGTAGGTAAAACGATAAAAACAAAATAATTTCTGAGGTGACATGCTACCAACACAATCTTGATCAACATTATTGTAAAAGCATTGTGAGCTGAGATCAAGGTACTTAAACATAGACGTGATAGATATAATTCTAACAATATACATAGCAACCATGTTGCAACATGAAAGGTAACACAAACAAAAGATCATGAATAATTATGCACTTTGAAAGTTATATGTTTGTTTTGAGCATAAAGAAAGCATAGCAAGGTGGTATCCAGCTTGTCCTTTGTGGAATAGCAAAACATAAATGCTAGGACACCTTCAATGTTCAATTGGTGACTAGATACAAAATAATTTGAGAGCAGGTAATAACATAATTATGAATCAATCAATAGTAAATTTTGGGACTATGCACATTATACTCAGTATGAAAACTATGCTATCTCAATTGGTGCATAAAGTTAGAAGATAGAGACTCGACATAAAAGTAAAAGAAAGGCCCTTCGTAGAGGGAAGCAGGGATTACTCATGTGCTAGAGCTTTTTAAGGTTAAAAACATATATAGAGTGTAAAAATAAATTTTGAGAGGTGTGAGTAAGCTTTGTCAACGAATGGAACTAAACAATTTACTACTCTTCTTGTTACCAAACTTTTAAGAGCAGCTCCCATAGAGGAACGAGAACATTCCTCTTCTCCTTTTTTTACATGATCAAAGTTTGACTGATTTCTCAGGAACTAGATGTGAGGAGAGTTTATTTGGTTATAAGTTGTAATTTATCTTTTGCAGGCTGGGCACCCTTTGCCAGCTCTTTTTGCAGTTTTGGGACAAGCACATTATGCTTGCAAGTCAGGGGTAAAGTCCGGATAACAAAAAGAATAGTAAATCATTCAGAACTTCCTCATGAGCTATGCATTGAAACACAAAAAATAGGAGTAATAATTTTGAAGGTTTTAAAGGTAGCACACAAGAAATTTACTTGGAGTGGCAGATAAATACCACATATAGGTACGTATTGTGGACACATATGGCAAACTTTTGGTTTTAGGGAGTTGGATGCATGAGTAGAGCTCATACTCAGTACAGGTGAAGGCTAACAAAGACTTGGAGCGACCAATCAAGAGAGCAATAACGGCCATAATCATGCATAGCAACACAACATTATTAATCAAAGCATAAATGATATTACAAGTCAAAAACTAAATTGATCATGGCGGCTTGAACTGACTTGTTTGTAGTCTTAACATGATGTAAGCATGTGCCAAGTCAACCAAGTAAAGCATCCAAAGGAGAATACCACAATATTATGCTTTGATATGATAAAACAACGCATGCTTTTTTTTCAATGGCACATTAAACACTCTCAAGTATTTGAGACAAATCATGCTGCAGCAATAACTACTAAGCATAGAATTAAAATAACACCTAGCATGACATGTTAAAGTCTAAGCCACAGTCTAAACAAGCTTTCATTGCACCATTGTGAGCACGAGATAATTTGTTGTTGCTTTCCAACACCAATCACTTATTTTCAACAAAAAATCTCTAAAAAATTTACCAATGAAACAAGAGAGCACTAATCTATGACAATTAACAGCTCTACATATGAGATGCATGAAAAACAGGAGCTAAAAGAACTAACAGCTCTGAAAAAGAGATGCATAAAAAACAGGAGCTGAAAGAATTGCAGTAGCTAGATGACAACTGAAGAATACGAGTATTCACATGAAAAAGCGGAGTGTATCTCTCTCCCACACAAGAATGCTGGGGTCCAACCAAGTTTATTGCAGAAAGTAAAAACAAATAAAAAGCAAACAAATGCTCCAAGTAAAGCACTTATGATGTGGGCGAATAAAAATATAGCTTCACGAGAAGTGACCTGATAAGTTGTGGATGAAGAAGGGGATGCCTTGGGCATCCCCAAGCTTAGACGCTTGAGTCTTCTTGTGATTTTCTGAGGTGATGCACAGGGGCATCCCCAAGCTTAGGCTTTTCACTCTTCTTGATCACACCATATCATTCTCTCCTCTTGACCCTTGAAAACTTCCTTCACACCACACTCGAGGAATTCTCATTAGACGGTTAGTGCACAAATGAAAAACTCGCATTCTGCATGGACACAAGCATTATCAATACTTTCTAAACATTAGCTGCAGCCACTAATGTTTTTTGGAGCCAAAGAATCCACTCAACATAGTAAAAGAGAGAATGCAAAATAAAAGGCAGAATTTGTCAAAACCAGAACCGGTAAAGACGAATTTTTTTGAGGCACTTACGTTGCTCAGATCAGAAAACCTAAAACTAGAAACAGTTGCGTACATATCTGAGGATCATGCATGATTTTTTCAGGATTTTCGACTTTCCTGTAAGGATTGGCAAATTAAACGGAGGACAGAAAAAATCTGTTACTGCGCAGAAATCCAAATCCAGTATCAAATTTTCACTAGAGACTTTACTTGGCACAACAATTCGGAAAAATAAAGATACAAAGGAGTTGATACAGAAGGTAAACAAGACCTTGACTCAAAGAAAACATTTTTTTGCAGAAATAAAACATGGGTTATCTCCCAGAAGTGTTTTTCTTTAACGCCTTTCAGCTAGGCACAGAAAGAGAGAGAATCAAGTGTTTTCAAGAGAAGAAGCATCCAAATCATAACTTGTTCTAAAAATAGAATCAAAAGGCAACTTCATTCTCTTTCTAGGAAAGTGTACCATACTTCTCTTGAGTAGGAATTGATATTTAATATTCCCCTCCTTCATATCAATAACAGCACCAACAGTTCTAAGAAAAGGTCTCCCCAAAATAATAGGACAAGAAGCATTGCATTCAATATCCATAACAACAAAATCAACAGGGGCAAGGTTATTGTTAACCATAACAAGAACAATATCAACTCTCCCCAAAGGTTTCTTCTTAGGTGATTGTAACGCCCAATATGCGATACTATCCTAAAGGGACACGAAGATCCCACCAAGGATAGAACCGCATATTGAAATGCTTTTGCAAGGTGGATATCATTACATCAACATTACATAATAGATGGGAATACATACAAGAGGCATCCAATGCCACACGAATACAACATCATCTTACATAAGAGCACCATCCGACTACGGATGAAACACAAACAGAAACTCAAACGACATCCACCCTGCTAGCCCAGGCTGCCGACCTGGAACCTATCCCCTGATCGAAGAAGAAGCAGAAGAAGAACTCCAAAACAAGCAAACATCGCTCTCGCGTCATGATCATCGCATAACCTGTACCTGCAATTGTTGTTGTAGTAATCTGTGAGCCACGAGGACTCAACAATCCCATTACCATGGGTATCAAGACTAGCAAAGCTTAATGGGAAAGGAAGGGGTAAAGTGGTGAGGATGCAGCAGCGACTAAGCATGATATGGTGGCTAACATACGCAAATGAGAGCGAGAAGAGAAGCAAATAGAACGGTCGTGAAGCTAGCAATGATCAAGAGTTGATCCTGAACTCCTACTTACGTCAAGCATAACCCAAAACTGTGTTCACTTCCCGGACTCCGCCGAAAAGAGACCATCACAGCTACACACACACGGTTGATGCATTTTAATTCGGATCTGGTATCAAGTTATCTACAACCGGACATTAACAAATTCCCATCTGCCACATAACCGCGGGCACGGCTTTCGAAAGATAATACCCTGCAGGGGTGTCCCAACTTAGCCCATGATAAGCTCTCGCGATCAACGAAGGATATTCCTTCTCCCAGGAAGACCCGATCAGTCTCGGAATACCGGTTACAAGACATTTCGACAACGGTAAAACAAGACCAGCAAAGGCGCCCGATGCGCCGACAATCCCGATAGGAGCTGCACATATCTCGTTCTTAGGGCAACACCGGATAAGTCAAGCTACGAGTAAAACCAGACCTCGAGTTTCCTCGAGGTGGCCCCACAGGCTGCTCGGTTCGGACCAGCACTTAGAGAAGCACTGGCTCGGGGGGGCTAAAATAAAGATGACCCTTGGGTTAATTACTCCCAAGGGAAAGGTAATAGGTGGTAGGCAAATGGTAAAACGAATGTTGGGCCTTGCTGGAGGAGTTTTATTCAAGGTGAACTGTCAAGGGGGTCCCATAAATCACCCAACCGCGTTAGGGACGCAAAATCCGGGAACATAATACCGATATGACAGAAACTAGGGCGGCAAGAGTGGAACAAAACACTAGGCATAAGGCCGAGCCTTCCACCCTTTACCAAGTATATAGATGCATTAATAATATAAGAGATATTGTGATATCCCAACATAATCCTGTCCACCATGGAGCAATCTTCAACTTCACCTGCAACTAACAACGCTATAAGAGGGGCTAAGCAAAGTGGTAACATAGCCAAGTAATGGTTTGCTAGGAAGGGTGAAAAAGTTAGAGGCTGACATGGCAATTTGGAAGGCTTGAAGAGCAAGTGATAGGTAGCACAGTATAGCGATAGAACGAAGCAACTAGCATATCAATGATAGTAGTGAGATCCAAGGTGACAGTCATCTTGCCTGAAATCTCGCTAGGAAGAATAACGAGTCCATGAATAAGATGAAGCCACAAAGACGAACCAAGCATAGACGAACGAATCCTCACGATCGCAACGAAACGGGAACTATCGAGAAGAAGCACACAACATGGTAAACACACCACACATAAACATGACATGATGCACAACCAAGGATGATGCATGACAAAGGCTAGATAAGGCTACTCATGGCAAGAAGTGATGCAAACAAGAACAACACATCAAAGCAAGTTTAAATGAGGCCGGAAACAACATATAACAAATCCGGTAAGTCCCCATATGCATATTTCGAAATTGGTCCAGATCTGAATAAACCTTATGTTCAAGTTGTTAAACAACAAGTTAAAGAGCACCAAGAGGATCTACACGAAATTCTAGTCAAGTTACATATAAAGTTTATTTAGTTCGGAGCTACGGCCTAGAAGATATGAGCAAAACAAGTTAAACATGGCATTGATGCAAAAGGCATTCAAACATCAAGCACACACTCCAAAACATGGATGCAACATGATAAGATGAAACTTCATGGAAAATCAAGCAAGTTTCATATAGAGCACACTCAAAACGGAGCAACGGTTCAACACATACACTCTATACAAGTTTAAAAGACATGTCGGTGAGCAAATGATATGACAGATTCAACCATGGCAGGAACAGCGATAAGTAGTCATGTTGGTGATATTGTACAGCCCACCACAGAGCATTACATGGCATGATAAGGCAACCAACAGTAAGAAGACACATTTATGAAACTAAGCATGGCAATAGCATAGTCATAGGGTGCATGGATCACTAGCAAAACACATGACAAAACAGAACTTCATGTTAACAGGCTGACATCAACATTATTTACCAACTTTGGAGCAAGAGATGAACAATCTACAGCAAGCTATAAATGCAAACAGGGGCATGGATGGATATAGCATGATATGTGTAACAAAACATATTTAGTGAACATCTCCAGATTATGCATATAATGACTTGTAGCTGCAGGTTTATATAGCATCGTGATATAGCAGATTCAGCCTAGCAAAACAGCAACAGCAAGTACCGTACTTCACGAGCTCGATGCACTAACTACAAGACTTGCACAATACATGGATTGAACCTATTTAAATATGGAATGATGTATCTCAAAACTCATGTAGACATCAAGCTCATAGGATGCACACACAAAATGCAACAAAAAAGACAAATCACCAAGTTATGTTAACAGACAACAGTTAACATCATATAGCACCCTTGCAATGATGATTAGGGCAACAAGATGAACTAAAATGACCATGGCACACTGGAACAAAGTAAAGAACATCTCCTGATGAACATTTTGATATATTGCACGCAGAAAACAGAGAAGTACACATGGAGATATGATGCAATGAACAGGACAACATAATGATGAATTTTTCAGGGACTTAGAGAAAATTATACCCGCGCGAAAAGTCAACGCGGGATGAGAACGTGCGGGACGGAGACGTGCGGGGACGGGCGGAGGCGTTTGGTTGGCGGGGTTGGTTGATCTGATCCAACCCCGGCCGGATCCGGCGACGACGGACTCCGGCGAGGGGCGATGGGGCGGCTCCGGCGTGAGAGGAGGCGAGGCACGGCAGGGCGGAGGTCGGTCAACCGCGGCACGGGGCGACGCCCGGGGCTGGCGGCGTGGCACCGCGCTACGGCGACGGAGAGGCAAGGCGGCGGCGAGGTCACGCTGGCGAGGAGGCACGGCGCACGGCGGCGGGGCGCAGACGGAGCTGGCGGAGACGGGCGGCGGCGGAGGGCTCCGGTGACGCTGCGGCGGG
>NC_041387.1:647465583-647468261 GCF_002162155.2 Triticum dicoccoides
CGGGAGCCGGACGTCGCGAAGGACGATGGAGGAGCGCGCGGGCGACGCGGGCCCGGCGTGGCCCGGTTCGGCCCGGGGCGGGCCGGATCTGGGCCCCGGGTGGCGCGGCGGCGGAGGGAGGAGAGAGAGGGCGGAGGGGCTGACGTGGCGAGCCGGGATTGGGCCGGGGACGGCGGAACGGACATGTCCGGCGGGGGAGAATGTGTCCGGCGACGCGGGGAGAGGCTAGGCTAGGGTTCATCCGCGAATTTCGGGGGAAGGGTGTTTATATAGGTAGAGGGAGCAAGGAGAGTCCAAATGGAGCACGATTTTCGCCCACACGATCGTGATCGAACGACCGAGAGCATGGAGGGGGTTAGCTGGCTAGGTGGGTTGTGGGAAGAGGTGTTGGGCTGCAAATAGAAAGGGGTTTTTGGGCTACGCGGTTAACCGTTGGGGCATCAAACGACCTCCAAATGGAACAAAATTTGACGGGCGGTCTACCGGTGTTATACCAAGGCCACTCGGCAAATCTTGGCCCATTCCGAGAACGTTTTTATCCCACTCACGAAACAAGGTCTGAGAGGTGCGACGGGCGCGTGCGAGAGGTCTGGACTCCGAACGGACAACGGAGAGAACTGGGAGGACCCGAACGGATGCAAGTTTTGAAAAACATGCAGGTGAAATGCAGATGATGACATGGCAAAATGCAACACGCAAGCAAATGACATGGCAACGACGGCGAATAACTGGGAGACACCCGGCGCATCGAATCCGGGTCGTTACAACACTCCTCCACTAACAAGAGATCTTGTCCCGAGATCTTAGGACCGAGGCGGAACGGAAAAAGGATGAGGTGAAACAAGAGCTGAAGAGACAAGAACAAAGTTGAGAGCACTGGGTAGAAAAAAGGAACGACGAGAATGACGAGAATCGAAAGCTCACGGAATCAGATAGACTATGACACCACTCCTGTTAGAACGAGATAAGAAACGAATAAGACTGAAAGGATTTATGCAGCACTCCGGCTGAAACATGGAGGAATAGAACACGAGCTTGAGAGGATGGAATGATACTTGATGAAGACATGACACAAAAACTCCGGAAAGAATTGAAAGAGTTGAATGAAAAGAACGGAGAAGAAAATGACAACTTGTGCCACGAATGAAATTGAAAGCATCTTTAGAAGGAAGGTTGAAACGGAGTTGTTGAGAAAACCAACAACGAAAGAATAAGCTTGTTGTGGACTTATGGATAACCTCTCAGAAATTATGAGGTGGTAACCGACCACAAACGGAAAAGATAGAATAGCTGAGAGGAATGAAGAAATGCAAAACTCCACTTCAGAAGAAAACGGAGAATTACTTGCACTTCGAGATGCAAGAAGAAAAGATACTTGAACTCCTCCAACAAAATCTTGATGAACTCTGAAGAATGAAATAAATCATGAAGAACCACCATGAAGAACTTCGGTGACAAAAGGATGATCAGATAGAAATGAAGGATGAAAGGGATAATATTGAAGCCTTGCGATGACTTGGATGGAGGTTCCGACGAGATAAGCGAGAATAGCATGGAGCTCCAGAAAAGAAAAGATGAAACACTTCGAACCGAGAATTTGATATGGTGAACAAACTCCAAAAGGAAGAGGTTCATCAACTTGCTAAAAGAAGAATAAGAATTATGTTATGCTTATCCTTCATCAATTAAATTGATGAGAGCAATGGATCACATACAACTTATCCACGTTGGAAAAGATTAAAGGGGGATATAGCGCAACACTTGAGAGAGTCTTCATGAACTACCGGTAGGATTGGAAAGAACGAATGAATTGATATGATAATCAAAGAAAAGGAATCTTGAACGAACCACCGTAAGAATTCGAAAATGACTGATTAAAGAGTATGAATCACCGAGAAGAATTAGAAGAAACAATAAGCTAGAGGGGATTTAGATGCAGAAGAACAAAGAGATCATGAGCTGACTAAAGAACACTTGAATGAAGCACCGGGATAAATAGAGAACGATAACTGGAATGATGGCCCCCGGATGATCGAGATGGAAAAAAAACAACTCCTGAAATACTCCGGATGGATGAAAAGAATATCTGACAAATGGAATAATTCGCGAGGATAACATGAAGCTAGAACCACGAAACTTCGGAAGAACAGACAAGATTTAGAGGAAAAACTCTTCTTCGGTCTTCAAAAGACGACGAGAAACACCACCAAAATTACTGAGGTACTCCGGTAGAATGAAAAACGAAAAGGTTGAGCCAACAATGAAAAGAATTTGAAAACAATCTTGGAGAAAGCATGTGACTGATGGAATCCATTCTTACATCACACTTTGAAAAGAAAATTGGGAATAGCTCCGGGAGAATTAGAAGAGTCAGGTAAGATCCTGGGAAAAGACCTGTGGGTTAGGGCCCACTAAAGAGAAAAAACACCATTGGAAAGGGATTGTTGAAGAGATAGATGATGCACCGGAACAATTGAAATATTTGAATGAGGTGACCACCTCGAATTAATTGGGACACAGACGAATCTCCTGAGATGTCTTCCGAACTCCGGAATGATTAACTGGCGAGAGGCGAACGAGCAGGGAAAACACTTGAGCCGAGGAAAAGAATATAATCACTACCGAAAATTAGAATTGAATTCACCAGAGAAGAAAAAAAGATGAAGAATGTCCACCAA